>NC_052503.1:16695616-17056141 GCF_016617805.1 Bactrocera tryoni | reverse complement strand
TGTTAGATAAAAATATTTTTAATAAATTGTTATCGAGTTATGCTAACAAGCGGAGAGGAAGTTAACTTTGGTGCATGTGTTAGGAAAATATTTGCGAACAAAATGACGTCAGCGCATATTTTGCATAGCGGGCTTGTGATAACACTTGAAAACAATTCTTTTCTATTTTTTGTTTTTTTTTTATTTTTTTGTTTGGAATATCCGAACAACACGTGCGGAAGAAAGCGTTCAGCGTTGTGTACATACCTACATACATATATGTACATATATCTATGTAAAACCGCTCAGAATTTTACCGCTTATCAGTAGAATTATTTAAATTATTTACATTTAAAGAGTAATAGTGGCTAGTCGAAAAAGTATTTTCGTATTTACAATCAAACTTCAACTTATTTTTTTTATATTTATAATGAACTTCATTGAACCAAATATGGCGACCAGTTTTTGCCATTTTTCCGCTAAGACATTATTCCATCAGTGTGAAAATTTTCTGGTTTATCGGCGAAAAACTGAGACAAGTCATTTTCACAGATTCTCTTGAGGCCAACTTTACTCCATTAAGGGAGTTCTGCATTTACCGAAACAAATGTTAGTCCGATGGTGCAAGGTCAGGGCTATATGGTGGATGCATCAAAATTTCCCAGCCAAGCTCTAACAGTTTTTACCGAGTCATCAACGATGTGTGTGGTCTAGCATTGTCTTGATGGAAGACGAAGTTCTTTCTGTTGATCAGTTCGGGCCGGTTTTTTTCGATTGCTTGATTCAATCTTATCGGTTGTTAACAGTAAAATTTAGAACAAACCGTTCAACCGACCAAACACTCAGCATAACCTTTCGAGGCCTCAATCCTTTCTTTGCGACCATTTTTTGAGTTTCACCACGCTTGGACCATGATCTTTTTCGCACATTATTGTCATCCATTCCCTTTCAGCAAAGACTCGCAGATGTTAATTCGGTCCATTAAATTTGTCACAGGCAATTCATGTGTTACCCAAACATCGAGCTTATTTTTCAAGCCAGCCTTTTTTAAGTGGTTGAAAGCTGTAACTTTTTTTCAACTTCCCCGAATTTAATTTTTTTTTTTTTTTTGTTAAATGAAACTTAATATCTCACCTTTCCAACATTATACGGTATGACACAAAGTGATTGGTAGCACTGGAGATATACGACTTCAACGACATCTATTGACAAAATACGAAAAGACTTTTTCGACTACTCAATATACTCACATATTCCACACTGCCGAAGAAGAAAAATGAAATACCGTAGAAAATCTGCTATAAACAATCTTTACTCATTACCAATTACTCCTTTGGAAGGTGGTAACTTGCGATAAGCAAAAAAAAAAAAATTCTGTAAAAATTGAGCATTAATATCTGAAGGTCTTCATTGATCTTATTTTCAATTTCTATTGGAGATTTATAAAACAGCTGGTTTTGACAAATCAATCGAATCTGTGGCATTTTTTCAAACCACAACTCTATGGGATCGGCTTCGACAGCCTTACTCCACTTTACTCTCCTTTTTTGGCCATTTTTACTTATTCACAAACAATTAGGGGTTAAATCAGAGTCGCACAGGGAGTTTTCGAGTAGATTCCTCGATGAGGAGATTAACAAATGTCATTTCTGTATGACGAAATCTTTCTAAATCTAGTAGATTATTTAGATAATAATGGTATAAAGTCGCATATAATGCTTCTGACATTTTAGAAAATAAACACATAAAATGACATTAGCAAATAATTAGTTTAAATTATATTTCATTCTTAAATCATAATAAAAATACCAGACGGTATTAAATAAAAAAAATTTATTTTTTTTTACTCTCAGTGAAATATCAGTTAGTATTAACTGCACCTAAATTGACCCATTTTTCAGACTATTAATTCCGTTAATATCGAAATGAGTGCTGGTGTGAAGCAGCCAACTGTGCGATTTTAAGGTCTTTACACATTTTAAATAAATCAATCAATCAACCTTCAAACAAACTGCTCCTCAATCAGTTATAAATCGTTGTCAGAATTAAACAAAAAAAAAAAACCGAAGAGTACATGGTCATAGTAAGATTGGATGATTAAAAAGTAAATAAAGATTATTATTAATTCCAACAGATAATTTCGACATTGGAAACAATAAGATATAAGAATTAAGAAGACAAGCGCCTAAGCAGCGCCACATTTATCCAATAATTAAAGATCCAAATCGTTATTTTTGCTTCGGCATCTCGAAATAATTTCATGGCAAACATATAATATACACATGCTTATACATATAAATTAGAAAATAAGAAGCTTAAAAGCTTAGAAGAGCAACAACAATTGCAAACGCACATTCAAATTATGAAACCATATAACGCACATAATTAATCTTCATCGAAGTGAATTGGAAATACATATAATCAGCTAATTTGATAGATGTGGAGCAATGATAGACACAATTTGATGTTTCTTTTTGGAATTATATAAGATGTATTTTCAGGGTTTCGACTTAAATAGCGAATGAAGCAAGTTATTGTTTATGTAATAGTTAATTATTTATATGCATACAGGCAGATGCCCGGCACAATCTGGGGGCTCTCACCTTCTCTCATGCACTGGTACTATACAGCTATAGTTTGACCAATTCTGATCAATTGTGCAGTAGTATGGTGGACAGACGGGTCGATAACTGGTTGAAGGAGAATTTACTTAAAGAACCTTCGGGCATAGCTCGGTGAGTAATGACGGTTGGGCAAACACCGATAACATGACTTTTCAACTAGGAAAGAAAGTTTAAAGTAAATATAGAAAAAGATGACTGGCGTAAAGGAATGGAATTGTTGTGGGAATATACTGTCCAGAGATAGACATAATACAACCTTTTAAGTTGCCAGATCACTGCAGTATATTTCAAGCTGAGTTCTTTGCTATTGCGAAGTTGGCCTTTATTGCACCTATACAATCAATGCAGGAACCTCGTATCGCAAGTCAGCCAGAAGTGTCTTGGGAAGCAGGGCAGCGGTGGAAAGTGTTGCCAGGAGCAAGCAACTTCACTTCTACTGGGTGCCAGGCCACAAAGGCATCGAGGCAAATGGAATAGCGGACGAGATTGTCAAGAATGGTGTGCGGCTAACATCTGAAACGTAAAGCATGGTAAATAAAATCAAAGCCCGATGGAACCAGCTACCTGAGTGCAAAACTGCAAAGGTCATGTGCAAAACGGTAGATAGGAAGTACACAAAATTCTTATTGGCAATCGATGGAAGAGACTGTAAGAACGGGATGGGCAGCGCACCAGGGAAACAATGGAGAATTTTTTCTGCACTTGTTCCGAATTGGCAAAACTACGCTGTACGCATTTGAGGTCTCCACGGTATGATAAGAAGTAGGCCACAGAGTCTGTTAAAATTCGCATCAAGCGCAGGCATCCTAAAGGATGACTACTCCTCTTGGATCTAGCAACTGAACTCCATGGTGCATCGTAAAGGACCAAAACTGATGCATGCGTGGTTTATAGGCCTACCAGATTAAGCTAACCTAACCTAATAGTGAAATGATACTACTTTTCCTACGCTAGTAATAGTAAGGGTCTTTAAGAATGAAAAAGTAAAATAAAAATTAAAATAAAAATTGTAATTAATAAACAATTAGTAATTAAGAAACCAATAATTATTTAATGAAATTTAAAGTTCTTTCGAATATCAGAAAACATTTTGCACAATTTTACATGCAAGAAATCTGAATTCGCAATTTCTTCTAGATCCAAACCTCCAATGGCACGAGCCCTGATGCTGAAATATAAAAAATTTGACACCTTACGTGTTCGATTGAGAAGTTCGCAAATTCACCTTTAACAAAGGTTTTGTCTGAACTAGAAAATTGTTTTTAAAATCATAGATTGTAAAGGCATTTTTTATTTTCCGCCAAAAATAAAGTATATCATCCAGAAATTTGCTTACAAAATCATCCATTATAGTTACAAACAATGGAGCAATTCAAATGCAACAAAGAAGAATAATTAAAATATGTACAGAACAATGGAGCTAAAAAGTTGCAAGATCATCAGTACAAACTTGGCCGAAGATAAAAACAAACGACAACGAAATAAGTTTCCAAATATTGCGATCAAACGATACATAGTACATATGGCTTATATTTACCCAGGTACTAAAAGGTGCGCACACACATACAAGCACATACATATGAACAAACATAATCATATCAATAACTGTGCGCATTTATGGTCAAAACTGGTATTAACCAATACAACAAATACATACAAAAACATCGAAATATACTTTGAAGCGTTTAGAAACGTGCAGTCATGGTCATGATCACTTCGAAAACGCTCTACAAACATTAATACACATGTACATATGTATATAAGTATGTATGTACAAACAAAGCTCGTTGAACGTTAAATTTACGAAAAAGCGTCGCCAGGAGGCGGCTAATATGGACATAAACTCGCCAAAATACAAACCGCGGAACTGAGACTGAGACAAAGCAGGAAAATGGTGGAATATTCGTGCAACAACAAAAAAAAAGCCGACAGTTAGCGTTAAAAAGTGGAAGTGGTACATTTTGGAAGCTAAATTGGTAAAAAACTATATATTGTCTTTTTTATGGTTTTTTATATTTTTGAGTAACTTCAGACGCAGAGAAAAAACAATAATCTTCATATTTGCATTTTTTACAGCATACAGGGTGTTAAAAGATAATTATCTTGATTTTTATCGATCAGTTTGTATGACAGCTATATGATATAGTGGTTCGATTTGAGGAAGATATTCAGATATGGCAGTGCTGCCTTAGATAATAATCCATACCAAATTCCGTGCCGATATCTCGCCAACTAAAGAAGTTTGTCATGCAAGTACTTGTGTTTTATCGATCGGTTTGGATGGCAGCTATATGCTATAGTGATCCGATACCGGTACTTCCGACAAATAAGCAGCTTGTTGGGGAGAAATGAAGGTGTGAAAATTTTCAGATCGATATCTCAAAAACTGAGAGACTCTTTCGCATGCCAAAGTATCTTTCAGAGTCTTATAAAGTTCGTGGCATGGTATAAATATAAAAATAATATTCTCTAGATCTTAAAAAGCGCAGCCAGCAATTTTTTATGCTTTTATTAGGCCGAAGTCTTGATCATTTCAGTAATTGAACCTTTGGTCAATAAATCATTGAAATTTTCAACACAACAACTCAAAAGAACGAGGTCAAGGTCTTCTTATTATTAAAAAATTTTCAACATGATATAAGCCAAATTAACTTGAAAGATCTAACATAAAATAGACTATGTAAATATGTCAAAAAAAAAATATGTAACTTTCCCATTGGATTTAATTTGTATTTAATCACTACCTAATCACTGTTCCTACCAGATAAACAAGTAAGCAAAGTGAGCCAGTTGTGTGACTCTGCTTGACTCCAAGCATCGCCGCCTATTTTTGTCGCAACAACTTGTATTTCTTTCGTATATGGGCTACAAAAGTGGCACGCTGCCACTTGCCGCCAAAAATGGCCATATTGAGAGCTTTGATAATGTAAACAACGAAAGTACGAACTCGGAGTTAAAAAAAAATTAAGATTATGTTTTTAGTAAAATATGCATCAGGGAGACGCATGCAGCATGTTGGATGAAAGCATGCCTGAAGATTGGAACCTACTAAGTGAGCTCTGCTCAATCCACAAAAAAGAGGAAACATATGTACATATGTAATCTGCGCCAATTACCGTAGGATAAGCCGCCTAAATATCGCATCTAAGGCCTTATCGAGCGTAGTGTGCAAAGGACCGAAATCCACCATCAACAAACTGATTGCCTTATTAGTGTGGTTTTAGACCTGGAAAATATACTATCAATCAGATTTTCACCATGCGCCAAACCTTGGAAAAGACCATGAAAGAAAGATCGACGTACACCACCACTTCGTTGAGTTTAAAGCCGCCTTCGACAACACGAAAAGGAACTGCCCCTATGCCACAAAGTCGGTATCCCCGCAAAGCTTGTACGGCTTTGAAAGCTGACGTTGAGCAATTACAAAAGCTACGTCAGGATAGGGAATAGCGCTCTCCGAGCCGTTCGATAACAAACGAGGTTTCAGACAAGGAAACTCCCTATCGTTTGCCTTCTTCAATATATTAATGCAGAAAATAATACGAGCTGCAGAGCTAAATAGAGAAGGTACAATCTTCTTTAAGAGTGTACAGCTGCTGGCATACGCCGATGATATTGATATTATTGGCCTCAACAACTGCGCCTTTAGTTCAGCTTTGTCCAGACTGAATAAGGAAGCGAAGCGTATGGGTCTGGTTGTGAACGAGGACAAAACGAAACGAAAAAACCAACAACAATACCAACCTTGAAATCCAAAGCAGAATCAGTCTGGCCAACAGGTGCTACTTTGGACTGAGTAGGCAATTGAAACCTAAAGTCCTCTCTCGACTAACAAAGACGAAACTTTACAAGTCCCTTATTATTCCCGTCCTGCTATGTATATGGTGCATAGACGTGGACAATGACATCTTCTGATGAGTCGGCCATAGGAATGTTCGAGAGGAAGGTTTTGCCGATGATTTATGGTCTTTTCCGCATTGGCAACGACTAATACCGCATTCGATGGAACGATAAGCTGTACAAGATATACGACGACTTTGACATAGTTCAGCGAATCAAGAGACAGCGGCTGCGCTGGCTACGCCAGTAAAGAAGAAGAAATCAGATCTCGTACACAATTGACCACAAGTCGCCGTACATTCTTTAACTTTCAGTGGAAGAATTCTGTTCCAGACTTTTAACTTGCAGATTATAAATCAATACGAAGAATGCCTAACAATCATAACAGCTCAATTTTCTATTCGTCTATTAAGCATTTCTAAGAACAATTTCGGCAAATATTCGCAAATGACCAACAATCATAGAAGTGCGGTATTTCTTCAAATACACTTCTAACACACTCGAGGTTGACATGACAGCTTGAAAATTGGCAGCGGACTGGCCGTAGACAGAAGTCAAGCAGCTGAAGGCGAGCGAGCGAGTTGAAAGCCAGTTGAAAACAAGCGACTGACGGTTGGTGTTAGAAACACCTGCGTACAACAAGTGCTATTATTGCGTCAATTACAGTTTGGAGGCCTCTTAACTATGGCAAAACAGCGTCTAGCAATTGACGTCTACTGGCTTGGCGGTGTTACTGGGGCGCGTGCGCTTAACAAGTTCGGTTGTACACACACGCACACACAAATTCTTATGTATATTACATACAAAGCCAACGCCTTTTCAAAACAACTCTGGCAATTGAGTATTTATTTGCGTCAACTGCGAATCTTGCTTGCCGCGCATGCGCAACAACTGCATTGCGGTTACACACATGCCAACACACCTGTACATACAAATGTAAATATGTATGTATGTGCTTGGCTAAAAGCTGTAAGAATTTCAAATATTTTCGCTTGCCTTGCCATACGTCGTATTTTTCTACAAATTCTGCTTTTCTATTGCAGCTTTTGTCGACTAATAATATTTACACGCTTCAAGCTTTGTATTTCGCTTTGTTAGTGTGTTTGTGTGTGTGTAATGCATGCGCGTTGCAATTAACTGTTGGTCAACGTCAGTGCCGCCAACGTGGAAATTTATGCGATAATTACAGTTGTTGTAATGGCCAGCAGCGCGATTCACGGCAATTGCTGCGCTGTGATCTTGGCAATCGCTTGTAAATCATAGAAAATTGCTGTAGTTCAAGGCAAGATCGCGACAACTTGGCAGATGTCAGTGTCAGACTGAAGATGTGTATGTTGGCAGGCAAATAAATATGTTTGTGATTTTTGGTCACACCTCACTTTCGGAGAATTAGTATATTCGTCTCTATGTTAAGACTGCGCATTTAAAGAATTTTCTTGAGGAATAGCTATATCACAAGCTATTTAACTAAATATTAATAATAAATTTCCGTAGGTTTTCAGGCACAAGAGGAGTCCAAGCCGTAAGCACTGTCAAGTGGAACCAGATTACTATAACTGACTTAACTTTTTTCCATACATAACCTAGAAAAGAAAACCACAAAAAGGTTTACGGCCGCATAAGGAAGAGTGCCTAAACGACTTCAGTATATTTCTTGTATGCCGATCGGATAGATTATCTTGCAGATTTCGAATAGAGATGAGTAGTATCGAAGAGAAAACAATCACGAGATGATCTACTCACAACGTTCGGTTCGGCGCACAACAAAAAACCCATTGTTCGGAGTTTCCGATATATAGTATACTCATATCTTACTACCTTTTTAACCAAAACTGGATTTATACAGGGTTTATCCAGAAAGTAATAGAACTGAATCGATTTGTCTTTAAAAACTTTCAAAATAGGCTCCTTCTGTGTCGATGCAGCGTCGCGAACGCCATTTCCAAGCATTGAACGCGTCACGGAAGGCATTCTCAGGAATAGCCGTGAGAGCCGAGGTGCATGCTGCTTGGATTCCCTCTGTAGTCTTAAAATGCTTGTCTTTCATCGGCCTTTTCAGGCAAGGAAACAAAAAAAACTCCGGGGGTGGCACATCTGGGCTGTAGGGCGGCTGCGAAAGCGTTGGAATGCCGGTCTTGATTAGGTGGCTGTTCGCAAGAAAGGTGGTGTGAGCCGAGACGTTGTGGTGGTGCAACTTCCAATCGTCTGCGATGTCTTGTCGGACGCGATTGATCCTCTGTTTGAGTCTCTTGAGGACCTCCATGTAAAACTTGGCGTTAACGGATTGTACAGGAGGAACAAATTCATACGTAGTGAACGATGCCTTTGATGTCAAAAAAGACAAACAAGTAAAGTCACGGCGTAAGAAAATCACTCCTATTACTTTCCGGACAAACCCTGTATGTCTTGTATGAAGGAAACCGTGACTAAAGTAGAGGATAACTTAGTTAGTTAGACCGGATACTTTAAGAAAATATCGGAAAGTTTCTTCAGTTCGGATGTTTCTATTATTCTGTTCGCATTATGTATGAAATCTTATAAGCTTTAATAGTTTAGTATCACTGCTACCGTATTTCCCTGGAAGAAGGAATTGATGATCTGACAGCTGGATGTTCAAACTCTATGCAGAATCACTAGCGTCAGAACAAAATGTAGGTCAATGTAAAGCTAGTTTAATGGTGATCTTTCCACGATTATGATTCACGCGATCATTTCAAATAGAAGCGCTTAGGCACAGGGGAAAGACCAAATACACTTTACTTCACTTTATCTGGGTATACCAAACCTCACCCCGACTGAATTTGTTGAGTTTAGATTATTTAGCTACGTTGTAAAGCAGCCATTTTACGACCACGACTTGACATCGTTTTTTCAAAAGTTTCTGGACTTTTGGTACCAGCCTAACATTGACACGCTTCGTTGAGTGTGGAATCGATTCAAAAGAAATGTTGAGATCCACTGCTATCAAACTGGTGTCAACACCACTATTTTCAAGTACTTTTATCTTTAACTTTTTCGATGAAATCGTCAAAAACAGAGATGACATAAGGCAAGTTGACTGCATACCCTTCACTGAAGGCTTTATGCTACCCAAAGGCTTCTGTTCGTGATAAAGTAGACTGCCAAAAACACTTTTGCAAAATTTTCATAGATTTCGTAGCCTGATTATCTTGGAAAAAACATTTCAAGCATACTCGTTGTTCCTTTTTATATTCTGAACAGGGTATTTGCCACACAGTTTATAGTACCCAGAAGGAAACAGCGGATATCCTAAAAAATTTGTACATAAATGATCAGCCTGACGAGCAGAGTCGATTTACCCAGCTTACACAGTTTTTGAGGTATCGATCTGAAAAATCGCGATGAGCTGAGTCAAAATTGGTTATACTATCAGGGGCTAGGCTGATTCCTATAAAAGGCGACAAATCAATGTGGAAACTAGCCTAGGTTTAAAAACCTTGCAGAAATTCGTAACCTTTTCAAGATAGTGCCTGAAGTCCTAAAAGATCTCTAAAAGCTATGTGTTGAAGCAATATTGCTACTACGTATTTTAGAAAGATCGATAGGAATACTAGTTTGGTAAAACACCCGGTTTCATAGCGTGCACTGATCTAATGAACCTTTCGTGACATTGACTTGCCAACGAAAGCACGAGCTTATCCTGACTTGTTTTCTAACCAAACACCTGCTACTTTTGCTGCTGCCTTAAATGACCATTTAAGCACACACACAAGCATACATAGGGAAAGTATACAGTTATTATGCCCATGGCACACGCGCTCGCAAAGCTACAACATGCATTTATGAATAATTGTATATTTTAACCAAAAACGAGCAAGAGATCACCAACAAAAAGAGCCAGCTTGAAGACTTTAAGTGTCTAAGTAGAAAACAATTCCGATGGCGTAGTAAATTACGACCAAAGACGAAGCGGCCCACACAATTGGCCGCACAGAGACCGCAACAACAAAGCGCCTGTCAAAGCGGCAACAACAGCAACAACCAACTAAGCGCTGCAAATGCATTGCAGTGTGTATGTGTGTGTGGTTGCCATAAGTTTTGCATTTAAAAAGGCAACTCATGTGGTCAACCGCTGCTGCGCTGGTTGTTGTTATGGCGGCTAGTTAATGTTAAAATATTGCATGCAGGTGGAAACTACACACACACACACAAAGAAGAGTTGCAGCAGGCCGCTTTATCGGAAAATTACAACAAAACAATAGACAAGCAGAAAATAAATCAAGAAGTCAAATAATAGGAAACCAACACACACACTAAGTATATAACAAAAGCAACAACAACAAGGCATATGTGTATTGCAACCACACACACATTCATATATGCGCGGTATGTCGGTGTGTGTTGCGCTTGCAGACTGGTTGTGCGAACTTTGAGGTCCAACGGCGACACTAAACCCGTTTGACGCCACCACAAACCAATAAAAGCATTATGAAGCATCAAAGTTGTTGCAGCAACAACAGCACAGGGGCAGCAGCAGGACCAGTGTGACAAGTGCAGGTGCCTTTGGCGCAACAACACTGCACGCCGAACGCTGTGTGGGCTACATTTGGCAAGGAAAGTTTTTATGCGCATGCGCACCGCCGCCTGTTCCATTGAATGGCCACGCTGTGTGCGTGTATGTGCATGCAAATTAGAGTTTCTACGCGAGTGGGTCGCCTAAATAAATGCATAAAAGCATTTGCATTCAAATTGAGGTTACTTGCATTTTTGTTGGTCAAAAATACCAATTAAAATAAAATATAAAAATACAAAAATTAAAAATAAAAATAAAACCGGAAAAAACATTTAAAAACAAAAAACAATAAGAATAGAAAAAATGTTTTTAAAAATTAAAAGAATTAAAAAACTTAAAAAAATAATTAAAAATATTAAAATTAAAAACAATAAACAAAAAATATTAAACAAATTAACAAAAAAATTTTAAAATTAAAATTAAAAATATTAAAAAAAAACAAATATTAAAATAAAATAAACAAAACTAAAAATAAATATATTATGTAGATAATCAAGAGACCTACAAAAAATTAAAATAAAATATAAAAATTCAAAAAGATCGAAAAAATAAAAAAATAAAAACCTAAGGAAAGAAATAAAAAAATAGCAAAATATTAAAATTAAAAAAAAAATTAACAAACTAAAACATTACAAAATTTAAACAAAACTAAATAACAAAAATTAAAAATAATAATCAAGAGACTTACAAAAAAAATTAAAATAAAATATCAAAATAAAAAAGATAGAAAAAATAAAAGTAAAAAATAGGAAAGCAATAAAAAAATTCAAAAACAAAAAAACTTAATAAATAAAACTTTAAAAACACTAGGTATTAAACAAATTAAAATTAATATTAAAAATGTTTAATTAAAATAAAATAAAAATAAAAAAAAATCCAAAATAAACTTAGATATTCAAAATAAAATAAAAAAAATAAAATAAAAAATGAAAAATAAATAAATAAAAAAAAATAAATAAAAATAAATTAAAATAAAAAATAAAATAAAAAAGAATGATCAAGAGAATTACGTTTTTCTAAAGAAAATTGTTCAATTCAGTAAAAAAAGGTAACAAATTTCTAGAAAAAAGTTAAATATTTTGGCTTAGTTTATTAATATTTTCTTCATTCACAAATAATATTTTTTTATGAGACTAAAGGACTTTTTGAAGATTTTTAAAGAATAATTTTGAGGACTGGTATCATTAAAAATTAATTATGTGCGCCTAAAAGTAGGCAATAGTATCCAATGTTGTCTACATTTAGCATTCAAAACAATATTAGAGAAAATCGGCTGATTTATCAGGTGGCAAATCTATGAAAACGATGGAAAAATTGCATAAATTGAGCTTCAAATTGCCTCCACGTCAATCGTGACCTTTGGATATAGCCTCCAGCAGATTTTGCTTGTCCTCAAAGCTCAAGAACATGGTTACTGGACAGAAGTCGCCCAGATTGGGACATTTTATACATAAAGAATGCAAAAATGGTAGCGACAAATTGAATTATAGCAATAATCGGTGTATTTTTATATCATTTATGTTGAATAATTAAATGGAGTTGTTTCAACAACTTTTCCTTTCAAACCGTCTGTCTGTTATCAAATTTGAGCCGTGATTTTTACCATGGAAGAACTGAACTATGAGTTTGTTTGAAATATTATGTTTCCAATAGAATTACGGCAGCGGAATCGTAGAAAATGTTGCAAAAGTGTTTTGGGAAGTCTACTTATCACGAACATAAGTATATGAGAGGCAGAAAGCATTCAGTGAAGGTCGTGATGTTATCGAAAACTTGTACCAAGCGCGTCGTCCATACTCCCCTGTTAATGATTATAACATCGAAAAAGTTGAAGAAACAGTGCTTTAAAAGCTTTGTGTTTGAACCAGAGGATCTCATAATATTTTATGGACCGACTATACACATTTTGGTTAGTGTTTTGGGTATGAAGCATGTCAATGCTACAGAAAAAAACAAAATTCGCTGAAGAGACTGAAGGGCATCCTAAACGAGGCTTATATGCAGAGCAGTTTACGAAAAATTGGATTAAGCATTGGAATGCAAGTATTGACTAGGTGTCTATTTTGACGGCATTAATAAATAGTCCGGATTAATTTTGATCAGATGGTATAAAAGCCTTCATTTCACACTTAATTTCTTTGATATTTTTTATGCCATTGCAGCCTGTGATTATCTCTGAAATGACAACGCTGATGGCAATAATAGCTTTGATGACGTGAGACCAAATGATTTAGATGATCAAAATGGCGTAGTAAACTCCGATAAAATTGCAATTGTTGTAATTTTTTTCACAGAATTCTTCGCAATCTCTCTACATATGCATGCAATTTTCTGTATATTTTCCATTGAAATTGAACTCATAGTCAATAAGAACAACAGGCAATAAAATTAAAAAAAAATAAAAATGCAATAAAAAAGCAAAATGCAAAAACAACAAGCCGACCTGAGTTGTTAGCTATAATCGCAGTGAGCAATTTGTATTGCAGTCAATTGTCAGCTGGTGTCTCGGACTTGTGTTGGAATTGCTTTTGCAGAAAAGTCATTAAGCTTCGCTTTGCATGCGGTCAATACAATATTACAAAAACAACAACATACATATAATAATAATAATAATAAACAAGTGGTTGCAGGTGTGTTTGGCTTTGTGTGCGTGCAAAAACGCCTCATCAAAACAACGCTAGAAAGCACAGCAATTAACTTGTCAAGCAACTATTTATATAGGCGAGTGAGTATCACCTTCCATGCCGAAGCAGCAATTACATACATACATAGTGAAAAAAGTGGAAATCAGCATGTAAAAACTCAAGTAAATATGAGAGGATTGGACTTGTAAATTTTGACTTTTGCAATTTGTAAGCTCAATGAGTGGAGTAATGTATTTGCGAGGAACATTTCTATAAATCCTTGTATGAGAAAGACTTATGTTTTGTGAACTTAAATCTTTGAATTGTTTGAATCTCAAAGCAAAAAATTTTACAGCAATAAAGAGTAATTAAAAATTAATGTGCGAGGAAATATAAAGAATAAAGTGTAAAGAAGGAGGATGGAGTTATGTGTAGAAGTTCAAGCAAATGAGGAAAGTTCTCTCATCGCCATTCACGTTTGAAGGCGAGCTGAAGTGAGAAGGCGAAACATCCCCTCCACAGGGCTGTGCGCTGGGTTTGGGACCCGCCACATAAAAAACACCACCAAGGAAAAGAAGAAACCTGCCTCGAATGTGAGACCCCCCTTTTGATGACGACCATGGCAAACGAATTAAGGATTACGATTCAAGGGCATGCATCATGAATGTTCGGTCCCTTAGTTGCAAAAGTGCCGCTGCCCAGCTTGTTGATGTTCTCGTAAGAATAAAGGCTGACATCACCACCGCCCAAGAAGTGCGATGGACCTGACAAAGACTGAGGCGAGTAGGTCCTTGAGGCATTTACTACAGTGATCATATAAAGGAGGGCGAATTCAGTATGGGATTCGTGGTGGGAGAGACTCTGTCGCCGAATCCTGGCATTCACTACGGTAGATGAACGTTTAGCCACAATCCGCATCGAGGCGAAGTTCTTCAACATATCACTGATTTGCAACTACGCCTCGACGGAAATGAAGGACGATGTGACCAAAGATGCCTTCTATGAGCGCTTGAAGCGCAGCTGTAAGAGCTGCCCCCACCCCAACTGTTACGCCAGGGAGGGCAAAGAAGGTATATTTAGCTCAACGGTCGGTAAGTTCAGTATCCATGATGAACCAATCCCAAATGGGTTGAGGCTGATCGACTTCGTCGGGTCCCTAAATGTGGTTATCTACAGTAATCTATTCCAGCATAGGAAAATTCAGCATTCATTGTAATAGACGGAAGACACGTCTCCAGTGTTTTAGACGTGCATACGTTCCGGGGTCCTAGCATTGTCTCGGACCGATATCTTCTTGCAGCGAAGAAAAGAAAAAAAAAACACTTTTTTTCTGATTTGAAAGTGGATATATCACATTAAGACGGCGGTTTGAGGAAGATGTCTTCCACGAGCGCTGGTAGCGCAGCTATAAGAGCTGTCCCCGTCCCATCTGTAACGCCAGGAAGGGCAAAAAAGGTATATTTACCTCATCGGTCGGTAAATTCAGTATCCATGATGAAACATCCCCAAAGGGGTTAAGGCTGATCGACTTCGTCGGGTCCCGAAATGTGGTTATCTACAGTAATCTATTTCAGCATAGGAAAATTCATCAAGATCGATTATGTTGTAATAGACGGAAGACACGTCTCCAGTCTTTTAGATGTGCATACGTTCCGGGGTCCTAACATAGACTCGGACCACTATCTTCTTGCAGCGAAAATACACCAAAAAAAAACAAAACATTTTTACTGATTTACAACTAGATATAACACATTAAGACGGCGGTTTGAGGTCTAACATCCTTCGAGCTTCTCTTAACTTAGTAAGGAATGAAGTACTCTCTACTAAAATGTCACTGCATTTTCTCGAAAAAACATAAATATACGGACACATGTCTAAAAAAACCCTTAGCACTAAGTTCAATTACAAAAACGTCAGCTCTTGGTCCGCATTTAGCCGGCCAACGATGAAGTATGTACACACCGAGTATTGAATTCCCTGGATTACAGCGACAATTTTTAATAAGACCAAAATAACCGCAAAATTATGCAAACTTCGTTAGTGACGGCGGCAAAATCTAGAGGCGTAAAAAATTTTTGCAATTCAAATTTCGCAACACACTTCAATACACACACACACAAACAATATGCCGATAAGTGCATTTCCACTGACGACAGCATTTATATACATATGTATGTATGTATTTTTGTAATGTGAGATACAAGAAAAAATGCGAAATGTCACGTTTGAGTGAAGCCGAAACCACCGACCCAGCGACACTGCAGCAAGCCTTGCCAGGCAAACGAAATCAAATCACGGGCGAAAATGGTCAGTGGTGACGGCAGTCAACGTGATTGAGCATCAAAATTCAGCACTTCAGTACTGCGGTGAACACAGCCGCACAACCACACACACACACAAACGCATGCGAAGAGATCAGCGGCGAATGGAGGCGCTGCAGCCGAGAAATTCACTTGAATATTTAGTAGATTTTCATTGCACTCGAAGCGATGAGCTGAAGAGGCTGCGGCAGCGCTGCTGTGCAATTGCAATATATCTGCGTTGTCTTCGTTTGTATGTGTGTCTTTTTCAATTCTTCTACGCCATTGTGCAACCGTCTGCTTTGTCTGTCCAGCTTTGCTGCCTTCCTTCTAATATGCCTTCGTATGCATGGGTGTGTGTGTGTCGGCAAGAGATTGCATTTAGTTTATTGTTTGTCACTCCAATTGTCTGTGACGTTGACGGGCGCGTCAAATACTTTTCTGTCCACATCGCTTGCATAAATATATATTTATATTCTTATTGTTGTGTCTAGTACATCTTGCATATTACAAGTGCTTGCCGCCTGTTGTTGCATGAATGGCATTCTTGTAATTTGACAGACTGACAGCAAAGCGCAACTGCATGGAAGCGCATAGAATGCACATATTGTAATATATATATACATATACATACATATCATTAATATATACACAGCAGTATTCAAATAGAGTGTGTTAGAAGGCAAAGTGATTGCAGTACACTCCTTTAAGCAAATGTAAATTCCAAAAGCAAGCAAGCATTTAATGAACCAAACTGTTGGCTCTCCGCTTTCGGGGTGAAATTGCTCAAGTTAACCCTAACACAACCTATGCTATGTGCGCAACTTTTGGAAACTTAGGGAAAAACGTTAACTCCCGTTGCACCGATGCTATGATACTCTTCTCAAATATAAAAGGTTACGTTGTCATAGCCGAGTTAACAACAGCGCGCCAGCCGTTTCTTCTTTACGCTATGTCAATTCGAGATACCAAGTGCAGTCAGGTCCTCCTCCACCTGATCTCTCCAACGGAGTGGAAGCCTTCGTCTTTCTCTGCTTCCACCAAAACATTCAAAGCTGTAGTGTTCTCTTTGACAATATGACCTAGCCAGCGCAGCCGGCGCCTCTTGATTCGCTGAACTTTGTCAATGTCGACGTAAATCTTGTACATCCATCGACTGGGGTATTCACCACAGATCTTCCGAAAAACTTTTTTGTCGAGCACTCCTAAGGCCAACTCATCGGATGATGTCATTGTCTTTGTCTCCGCACCATATAGCAGAAAAGGAAGAATGAGGAACTTGTAGAGTTTGGTCCTTATTCGTCGATAGGGGTCTTTACTATTCAGTTGCTTACTGAGAGATTATTTCTCGAAATTTCTTAAGTAATATTTTCTAAAGATCTTAAATATATACCGCTTTATGTTGGGTTAGTGGCATATTGAACAATATATTTTGTATATTTCACTCAATCCATCCTAATTAGTTCTTATAACAGGTCAATTGAAAAGTCCCTGGCTTACCATAGTAAAACATACTTTTGGAAAAAATTCGTTTTTTTATTCAACATAGATCCATTCTCCAAACTCGGCTTTATTATGCTTGCACATCTCCAAACACTGCTCCGAATCATGAACTATGAACTATAGCCAAAGTGAGTTCGCTCGGTACCACTTTTCACAGAGCTCTCTCTTACTCAAATATACGTGAATGATATGTTGTATACGTCAAGTTGATATCTTTAGAGTGGCTGATATCTCAAACAACTTCATTTTACAGACATCCAAAATTATTTTGTGGACTTTTTTGATGTTTTCCTCGGTTACAACCTCTTTTGGGCGTCTACTGCCTTCATCGTCCTCCATGCTCATTTCACCTCGTTCAAACTTAGGGCTAACTAAAAATCATATGGATTTAATGCTATTAGTGTCATTTACATATGTGTTAGGCCTGGGACTTTTCAATTGACCTGTTAGCATACCAATCCTTGATGGTTGATTTTCCTGTGGCAGTGTCCGGGAATCTGTCAAAAACGAGCCAACTTTTTCCTTCAAAAACAATATTTTAGCAATCCGCAAAATTCCTTTTTGTCCATTTGTTTCACAATAACTAAAGTTGCTTCGCTCAAAATGATATAATTCACAAATTAACGATCCGACAACAGCAAATTTATACAGGCGTCTTTTGAAGGTTTGGGCTAATTAAAAATTATATAGCGCTATCTATATGTGTGTTGGACCGGGGATTTTTCAATTGATCTATTACATGTCTAAATGCCATTATTATTTCAGAACGAAGATATAAAGTGTGATAACGAAGTACTCTTAGTTTAAATTTTTCAAAGGCTATACTTTCCACAGAAGAATATAGATCTCTAAACAGACTTTGAACTTTTTTTTTACTGTTGTTGTTACTGTTTTACTAATGTTTTACCGAGTTAAAACTTTGTCATAATAGAAATCACGATCGGTTCTGGTTAGAAAGGCCGGGTTGGCGTGGTGTCTTTCGGTCTTTTGAGCAGTGTCTCTCTGAATGTATAGTCCAATTTCGATTTTCGCAATTTCTCGTCTTTATTTGGCAATAATCCTAGAGTAGCGTGAGGCATATTTCCAGCTAAAAGGCAACTTTTGCATATACGAATATATATATCGAACATCAGATTAACTAACAATGGAATAAGCGCTGTGGGCATTACGCAAGTAGATGCATAGAATCTGAACAACACCATTGTATTGTCGTAAGATACAATAAATACTCAGACAGCTTATCGGCGATCTTCAAATGCAATCGAGCAGTGTACCAGCAGCAACGAAAAGAAGCACAAAGAAGCTTTTACATTGCACAACGCTCATGGCAAAAGATTGTACTTTTACATAACTACATCTACATATAGAAATATATGCAAGGGGATAAGGGGATGCTTCACTCTGTCATTTATATATTTACCCATCTATACTCATATATATATTCCTACTCTTAGTTATGCAGCCCATAGTTGTAAACTTAATGGAAATAATAGAAGTAATGCGGTCTGTAGCTGGCTTTTATTATAAAACTTCAGCGCTTTTGTGTCGTAAGCGCTGGTTACTAAGGTGTTTTGCAAGCAGCAACTGAAGCATTTCAAAATAGCTTATGCAATGCTCTCGACAAGCCAACTTTATTGATCTTTGCAGATAAAATTTTATTGCATGAATCCGATGACTTGTCTGATAGCCATTAGCCAACCGCTGAGGGAAGAAAAATAGTTATTTACTATTTAGACGTCGCTGTGATCGTAAAAGCTATAATAATTACATTTTGTTATTTTAAATGTATCGTATGGCTTATTTTGTTCAAAACTGCCAAAATTTTCAAATTTTATGTGCTTTTATTATAGCCTCTATCGGCTACTTATGGGTCCTACTAGATATCTAGTCACTCCTTTGTAAATTTCTGGAATCGTCTTCAAATTGTGCTTTCCCAGATTTTCTTATTCCAGTACAAACCGGCAGGTTGGTTCTGTTTCTATGAGAAGAAGCCAGTATAATTTTATTTTTGCAAAAAAAAAACTGGCCGAAAAAAAATTTTTTAGTGAAACAAGAAGAAATCTTAACAAGATCACCTTCACATCCTGTAGTGGTTCGATATCAACGATTCCGATCATTTATCCGAGCTGATCATTTATATATAAAATACCTCCAATGCTTTTTTCTGGGTGTTACAATTCCAAAAACTTACTGCTTCTGATAACAAAAAATTTCTTGAGAAATGTTTTACGGACTGGACGTGAATCAACTATTTGTAATATATTTGGACATTTTTAAACAATCTATAAGACCATGGGAGATGATGAATACCGTGGCCTTCCAAAAGAATTATTACAGACGAAAATGAAAAAATTTTGATTGAATAAAAGTCACAAAAAAATTACATGAATCGAGCAGCGAATTGCTTACACATCCATGAATTGGCCTGAGGCCTGTTTTGAAGCAAAAGACCAATCCTACAACAAGTGAACTCCCACCGGTAACAACTTACTTGTTGCCTTCATTTTTTAAGGGCCAATGATATTTCGACCTTTTTTTAGACGTGTGTTTTTTTCAATGAGGCAATATTCCTTTAAGAACTGGTCTTTTTGACAGCTGTAACTTAATTTATAATCAGTTTGGTTTGCCAATTCATAATGAACAAACTTACTACGGAACAACATTTGAACACGTAAGTGAATGGGCTCAAAACGAGATTTGATTCCGATCGTTCAGTTTGTATGGCAGCCATATGTTATAGTGGTCCGATATCGGCAGTTCCGACAAATGAGCAGCTTCTTGAAGAGAAAATGACGTTTACAATATTTCAAAACGATATCTTAAAAACTGAGGGTATATATTCAGACAGACAGACAGACAGACGGACATGGCTAAATCGACTCAGCTCAACATACTGATCATTTATATATACACCTTATAAGGCCTCCGACGCTTAATTCTGGGTGTAACAAACTTCGTGGCAAACTTAATATACCCTGTTCAGGGTATAACGAAGCCGACCATAATGTTACAGTCAATGGTTAACGCTAAAGAGCCATTATTAAAAACTTTTTCATATCTAAGTTGGTGGATGTTGACGGCGGCACAAGGCGGCACTATATATCATACAGTCAACGAAACAATCAATTTATTGAAGGAATGTTTTGGTGAGCGCACCGCTGTACTTCCATTTTATGGGCTTTTTCGAAAATTGGGCCTTCCGACTGTAATATATTCGAAACAGCCGCGGTAATCACTTTCCCGAAACCATTTTTAAAATATAATGGCAAAACCTTAACTTTTTGATAAAGGTAAACGCTTTACTTTTTAGTATCGATTATATGGAAAAATTTGTATGGGACTCAAACTCGAACTTTATGAAGCGATTTCATGTTATAGAAGAGCCATCAAGACTATATGTTATAAATAAAAAAAACTTACTCGATTAAACTTTCTGTGGTTTGAGGTAGTAACGATTTGCGGGTTCTTAACAATCTATCTCTGAGATTATTTTTTCAGCAAGCGACATAAATGAACCAATTCCAGCAACATTCATTCCAATTAACATTAAAGAGTAGTGTCCAGTAGCGGTCAACCCTCTTGAAACTACGACAAACCTACAAGTGCATCTCCGACTTGAAAACCGCTCTCATTAAATTTACAAACTTTTAGAGGCGATTTAGTAACTTCTAAGCATAAAAGTGAATAACGCCCGAGTTACAACATTGCGCAAATTTCGACTATCCCAAGAATCAAGTAATCCCATGAACAAAAATAAAATAAAACACATAAAATTAGATACTTGTGATTATCCTCATAAACTTGTGATAGTAAACGGTTTGCCCTTTAAGTCCATTAAGTAATAAATGAAAAGCACATATGAGCAATAAAAGTTCAATGGCACGGCCGTTGCTGCAACAAATCCTCTGCCACACCTGAAGCGAATAATTACAGGGACCAAGGGACTGACAGAGGAATAAATACGAGCATTACAAGCAAATATTATAGTAAGGGAATGTATTTCAGCGGCTGTTGACTGTTTGTAATATCCATCAGCCATGTCAGCACCGCGGCTGTTCTACTCCTCCGTTGCTCACACACCTGCCACAGCGCCTCAGCGCCCCAGTCGCCGATTGCCGCCGTAAGCAAGTCCTCTGCATTTATGTTATGAACTGTCTCTTCAAGCCTCAAACGCCGCACCGCTCGAGTGTTCCACATTTCGCTGCCGCTGACATTTTACCCTTGCCATGTTTGCAGATCCATTTGGCTGTGAAATGTGTTGGGAGTTGCAAAAAGGAGCGGACCGCCTGCCAGTCGGTGCAATGAAAGGTTGACACTTCTGACAACAACTGCAGCGGCAACGTAGCTTGTTAAACACATACTTATGCGTGTTAGTGTGTGTGTGTGAGATTAGGAATAATAATAGCCACAAATAGCAAGCATTTTCTGGCGCATTTGCATTAACACACTGCCATAGACTTGTTAGTTGCGACGGTGTTATTATTGCACTTGTTGTTGTGTTGTTAGCATGTCATTATTACTCAATATGCGAGTATGTGATGTAAGTATGTTAGTTGTTATTATTGTTGCAGTTGCTCTGCATTATTTGCACAGTGTCAAAGTCAACATAGACTTGCTGAATTATTTCAACTCAGTGATTTCAGCAAGTGTTGATACACTGAGAGAAATGCCAGAGCCAAGAACAGACTTTTTCCAAGAGAGTTGCTTCTATGTAACCGGAATGGACCTGGATTTATATCCATTAAAGGTCACAAGACAACTTAACTGCTCCTCATTATTAGGCACGACAACAACAATAAGGCACAAACCTTTTCGCTTCCTCGCTGCACTTAACTTAATACTCTCCCACACTAAATCCACAGCGACTATATTCACTAACTGGACGAATGAGCACAGAATTAAGCTTAATAATGCAGTGCTTGGCATTAAAATTCCGACTGTCAATAACCCTAACATTTTAGATTCGACAGCCTGTGCTTCCTCACTCCTCACACAGCCATTATTATTGCCAAAGTACAGAGCCGCAACAAAATTCTCAAGTCGCTAGCCGGCAGCACATGGGAAAAAGAAAAGAGACATCATACAAAAGCAATCGGCCTACCGGTCTTTAACGATGCTGCACCAATATCATCGGCTAGATGCAGTGAAACGCAGACGAGAAAGCTACAGTCTTATCAGAGCACTGCACTCTGGACTACAACGGGATGGCTTTTGATGTCTCCCATCGAACACCTGCACAGTGAGGTCCGCATGCTGCCAGTTCAGGAGCATAATGAACTCTTTTCCAAGAAGGTTATGCTGGGGTGTTGTAGAAATTTTCGCTACAGTTACTTTCTTGTGTCGAACTAGCTCCTAGGAGCATCCCTTTCTACGTCGACGACAGAAACCAATACACCGACCAGACTTCGGACGCAACAAACTTGAGACATGCACTGACCGCCATTCAAAGTGGAGCAATAAACACCTTCACCGACTCGCTGTCACTGAAGAACGTACTTGGAATCAAGCCACCACCTATTGCAGAAGAAGAGCTTGAGTTTCCGCGAGAAGCGAGAGAAGCGAGAGTGACCCTTGCACAGCATCGTTCTGGATACTGCAGCAGTAACGAGTCTCCGCATGGCACTAACCACCTCTTTGCATGTCCAGCTAACACCTCCCCTTATGGTCGGACCCTGTCGAAACAGCACGTTTCCTAGGCCTACCGTTAGAAGATCTCGATGACAACTATATGACATAGTTGTCCGATGGGAACAATTTGTTCGGAGATTATACCGTTGCCTTGGACAATATTAGAAGCCAAAATTCGTGAAAATACCTCTCAAAAACAAAGTTTTCTATACAATACCTTGATTTGGATCGGTCTGTTTCTATGACAGATATATGCTATATTAGCTCGATCAAAACAATATTTTCGGAGATTGTATAGTAGCACTCTACATTAATCTAAGTCAAATTTGGTGAAGATATCTAATCAAATAAAAATGTTTTCAAGGACTTGTTTTTGTTCGATCAGCTGGAATGGTGCTCCGATACCAGCAGTTCCGACAAATGAGCAAAAAAATATATGGATATAACTTCTTGGGTCAAAATTTTAGAAAAAATAATGTTAAGTAGTTTTCCCGAAGGATATTTTCTGAGAAACATAGCAGCGTCTTTGTTTTTGCATTTATCATTAATGTATACGAAATCATGATCGACATGTAAGTCGATGACGCAGCATGAACCCAACGAATTAAGAACTCATTCTGTAAGATCAAAGTTAATTAGGAATATTACATAGCCGATTTGAGAAGATGAGGTTAAGAACTTTAAGCATTATAAGCCCCTATAGATAGACAGACTCAACATAATAGGTTGTCAAAAAAGTCTTGCGGTATTTTCGGTAGTTGGCGCTGAAAGCGCGAAGTTCTAGTTTTAATCGTCGCATCGGGTCATGTAATACCTTTTTGGAAAGCTCATTTCACGCGCTAACACGTGTTTGATTGATTGTCGTTTCTTTTAAGTCGTTCGTGAGTTATAGCGTCGCAAACATGGAGCAAAATAAAGAGAAAATACGGCATATTTTACAGTACTACTACGATAAAGACAAAAATGCATCTCAAGCCGCCAATAAAATTTGAGCAGTTTATGGACCCGATACAGTTTCCATATCCACCGCACAACGATGGTTTCGTTCTGGTGTAGAGGTGGTCGAAGATGCGCCACGCTCCGGAAGGCCTGTCGTCGAAAATTGCGATAAAATCGCTGAATTGGTTGAAAGAGACCGGCATAGTAGCAGCCGTGGCATCGGTCAAGAGCTGGGCATGAGTCATCAAAAATTAATTTCAATTTCAATAAAAACAAAAAATTCTATAAAAATACCGCAAGACTTTTTTATATACGATTTCAGAAACCCCATACGCTGTCACTAGAAACTCCAAGACTATTTTAAGATTTAGAAGGATATCATCTAACAAAATATGAGGTAATCAGGCCTGTCTTCTTAATCAATTTTCGGATTCTGACAGTTTTATATTAGCCTAAAAATACCGTTCTTTATACACATCTCTTTATCCACCCACACCCTGAGAACCATCTATATACATACATACATATATATTTCACATTTCGTCAAATAAAAAATAATCAAAATGTTCTTTTTATGACAAACTGATGTCTCATATTTCATTATGAAGAAAACGCTGACGAAGAATGGTGAGATTTTGATGACCATGTAGATGTAGATAACAAACTACAATGATATGGGCAGACAAAGAAAGACATCAAAACAGATAGAAAATACTATACAATAAAAGATATGCAGATGCGACCGGCAGCATTAAAGGGAAGCCCAAAGAAGCACATGAAGCAGACAGTTTTTATTGTGTGATTATGGTTTTCGTTAGTCAGATCTCGGTGAATCATCAGAGCATGCCATCTTATCTGATATTAATATGTAATTGTAAGTTATGGTTATGAAGCGACAACAAACAACAACACTTCAGAGCGGACATTGTTTGGCTGGCTGACAGTTGAAATTACAAGAGATGTTGGTTGTAACTGGAAAGCCACAGTATCTGCAAATTCTTTATGATATTAGAGTACAGCAACGAAAATAAAAAAAAAAACTCGCAAAATAGCTAGAAAAAGATAAATAGGACAATAGTGATATCACACTGCATAACTGTATAAAAAAATGATATGTAGGCAGGATATGAATGTGGACTTTCATAAAACATTTCATTGAAATGTTGGACTGAAGTTGAAAATGATATGTGTGACAGGAAATTGCAAGTAATGAACAGTAAATGAGTTGCTATATATAAAATGTACCCACATACAGTTAAAAAAAGGAATTCATACATACATATGTACCTACATATGAGGATAGTCAGACGATTGTCACATATTTTAATGGAAAGGCAAACTAGTTGGACCGCACAGGAAGCTTGGACTTTTCCGCAAGAAATTGAAATGGAAACATGGAATTGACAGCAGTGACAGCAGAGCAATGCTTCGGCATGTCAAATCATGTTAAAAGGAAGTTTTCTTTATGAAAATGGCAAAAAAAATCGAGAGAGCATCCGGCAAAGCGAACTCATTATATGAAAAAATATGAGATAAAAGAGAAAAAGTTAGAAAATAAAGTATTGCACTTATGTAAAGCACACAAATATAGAAATATATAATATATACTTACTAGCTTGGAAAATAGATATTTCAGTGGGTGGCACTAGAATCCTATCTGATAGTTCTATGGCCGAAACACATATAGTACATCTTTCTACGCTTTGCTTGGCAATTCATATTTTAACAGTGAAGCGAAGGGAGCAAAGGATATGTAAGAATAAACGCGTTGATCTCCGTGGTTTTCCCTAATAAATATGGCGACTGCTGCTAGCCGAAGCGTAAAGAGAAAAGAGTTGCCCCATATTTTGCTTCGCTTTGCTTTGCTTCGCCACGATGTGAACGAACATACATCGAACTTTTCTGTCAAAGCAAAATGTCTAAAGTAAAGCAACACAAAAGTTGTATGGGAATCAATCGAGAGTCAGGGTTCGAGAGATCCTTATTTATTTATCACCTGTTAAATTTCAACGGATTGAATTTGGAATCTCAACTGTAAAACGGACAATATTCATGCCAATTAAACAAATTTCTTAAAAAAAGAAGTTGCCGTTGGTATCCGACGATTAAATGAGTCTAGCCGAAACGGACTAAGATTTTAATCTACCCAAGAAAAACACCTTCTGGTATTGGTAGAAACAAGAAGAAACGTTAACTTCGACTGCACTAAAGCTATACAAGGTGCGTTCCAAAGTAAACAGGACTTTTTGAATCTATATAATCTATATATCGACTGGTGCGTTATAACCTGCTATCTTTATCGATTGTCTAGTGAGAATTTCATGACGTAACATCGATTGGAAGTGAAGTTATTGCGTTTTAAGTGTCAGTATGTTTGTGTTATCGTTGCCAAAATGAGCTTCGAACAAAGGCCCAACATGAAATTTTGTTTTAAAATTGGTGAAACTTTTACCGAAACGTTTCAATTGATGAAACAAGTTTATGGCGATGATATCGACGTTTTCAAAGTGGTCGTGAAAACATAAATGACGGTCAACATGTGGACCAACCATAATCCCTGATCACCGGAAATTTCATTGAAGCTGTGCGGGAATTCATCAAAAATCAGCCGAAATCATCAATGAAACTCATGGAAATAGAATTGAACATCTCCAAAACATCGGTTTATCGCATTTTGACCGAGCTTTTGGGCTTACGAAAGATGTGTGCACGGTTTGTTCCGCACAAATTGACTGACGACCAAAAATTGCTCAGAATCCAATATTCGATAGACGCTTGTGACTGATTATGTGACCAAAAATCACATTTTAACTATTAACCACTTGCCGTATTCACCGTGGGCACCGTGCGACTTCTTCCTTTTCGGAAAAATGCATTTGGCCATGAAAGGAAAGCGTTACGCAGACGTAAAGGCCATTCAAAAGGCTTGCATCGGCATACTGGCGGCCATACCGGCCAACGAGCTAAAACACTCATTCGACATGATTTTGAACCGTGCAAAAAGCTGTATTGAAGCAGATGGAGACTACTTTGAATAAAATAAATTGATTTTGCCGAAAAAACCACTTCTTCTGTTTTTTTTTTAAGTCCTGTTTACTTTGGAACGCACCTTGTATATTGAAATAAACTGGAGGATACTGTAGCAAAATAATACATGGCAAAACAAATCCCAGCCGATCCTTGTTCATAGTATAACTAGCAGGATAGATACTTAAATTTACAGCGCTTGATTGGAAATAAGCTTCCACTTTTACAATTTAAATAAGCTGCTTTAGCAGACTCTCTTTCGACTCACTGACTGACTTTTTCAACGGCTGCCCGCATGCAATTATTGTCAAATAGCCAACTTAGGCTTAGAGGAAAGCAGCTTATTTGAAATTAGCTTGACTGAAGCATAAGCTCAAACATATATTTAATACAAAATTCAACAAAAACCAAAAAATATGGTTAATAAAAATCTACACGAAATGAAATCCAACAAACATAAGAAAAATAACACTTTCGCCACTGCAATGGGCACACACGCACACAGACTCCGAAATGAAACGATTGCTTCGTCTTCGCTCAAATGTTTACATTTTCCACTCCATTTTATTTTATCAACATGAAGTGCTCTCCAGAAGCTGCTCGGAATGTACCATGAAATCTAAATTAATGTTTAGTGTACTCATGTACTTCAGAAAAACAAAAACCGAAACAAAACAACAACAAAACATACGAACATTACATTGTGTAATCGCTGATCAGGCACAACGATCGCCGCCGACCGATAAGAAGCTGAAACAAAAGCAAAGCACTTAAGCACCGCAGTGAAGAACCAACGATCGTGCGCCCGATGGGTGCTTCCACAAGCCACAAAACGGTTGCAGTAATGCATGCCAGCGCCGAATGTCGATTGCCCAAAAAAAAACAAAGCTGCATGTGCCATTAAGTTTGACTGTTATGCACTCGCCGTTCAGGCGGTAAGTATCGACATGTGTAGGGGATATGGCGGCATGTCGATCGTGCAGCATGATCCGTTGGCGCGACGCGATTAACACTTTCGTGAAATAGATGCAGTGGACCCCCCGATAGGAAATAAATTGAATAAAGCTTATAGACTTATGCGGAAAAAAATCGATCCCATCATTATTGATCGTAAGAGAAAATGAGATAAAAATCAACCTCAGAAAAGGCTTTTGGACATTTGTTCCAGATCGAAAAATTATATTTTCTGAACTGGCTAACCACATTACACAGTCATATCCAGTCTTTATAATAGTTTTGTGGAATACTTTGACGCGACAAACCTTGTTCTACATAAAATCGCCTCCGCTCCCACAAAAAAAAAACCGAAATTTGTTACAAATGAATCTATATTCTCATCTACTTCGGTCTGAAATACCTCAAACCCTCATTTTGGGATTTATTTCATCTTTTTCGAAACATCTTTTGTAATTTTTTCTGAAATTAGCCTTAAAGGCATCAGGACCGCTGCTACTTTTTGTGACACCAAAAAGATAAGCGAAAGAAAACACATTCAAAAAGAATGATTTATGATATTTTTTATAATATTCGATAAAATAGTCATTAAAAGATCGTAGAAAAACCCTTATAAAAGCATACCTCTTTAAAACAAATTTTCATATTGTCAAACCATTTTTTGGGATTCACCTTTAAGCTCCGTATGTAGTCCTTCTATAGCCACTATAAAATATTGCTTTCCAATCTGTCATATTGTTAAGAAGCACATTAGCTCTAAAATTTCCTACTGGGCATCCTTAGCAGTTCGTAGAATATGCATTTCTGTGTCTGTTTTGTGTTTAGACATTTATTATCAAAGTTATGGCGATAGACCACCGAGCTAATTATTTCAAAAGCGTGAAACTTGTGTAGCATGCCGAGTTGTTTCGATGCTATCAAGCATTTAAGTGGCGATTATGTCTATTTTCTGTAGTGGGAAAGTGTTAGCCGCACGTTGAAGGGCCAAATTAGAAATAATATTGATAATAACAGCTTGAGGAGGTAGGATTTCTGGCGAGAGATGTAGATACCTAAAGCTGATATGTCACTCTGCAAAATGAAGGTATCGTGTGCACAAATGAAGGAATATCTTTAAGAAGGGCTTAGACATGACCTCAAATAAGGTGATTAAGGTTGCTATGGTTTTCTATAAGGGGTTTTATGGGTTTACGGTTTTCAAAAAATCGATTTTTTTAATTTTCTTGTTAAATTCTACAACATCTCTAGAATATAAATTTTCAAGTTGATCCGAGTAACAGTTTCGGAGATACAGGCTTGAGAACTTGTGCGTTCGAGACTACCTAGGCTAATTGCGTCGTCTTTAAACGCGTTTTTCTCACTGTGTTTTTGAAGTCGGTTGGCAGGATTTCTCGAGAACTACTCAACTGATTTTCATTAAATTTTAACAGGTTTTTGAGATACAATTCTTAAAGACTTTGGTGAAGGATTTTTTTTCGAAAACAATTATTTGAAAAAAAATTAACGAAATTTCCATTTCTTTTTAGAAAAATGTCTGCCAAAAGTCTTATTTTCAGTTTTTTTTTTCTTCGTCCAAGTTCTAAGATAAGCTTTTAACTAAAACACGTATTTTTTCACTTTTGATGACACTGGAAGGAGTTATCCTGCCAAAGCGGACGCATTTTTTCCGAGGGGTCACCGGAAATGCCTTTGCAATGGTCGAGTTTAAAATATTTTTTTCCAAAAATTTCAGAATTTCTTTGTTAATAGTTCATGTTTGTAACAATAAAAAATTCGAATGAAATATTTAATTTTCTATGAAAAAAATTGTTGAAAAAAGCCTTTTTTACACGAGAAAACCCATGTGACCTCTAAAGTTTGCCACAAAGTTCATAACACCCAGAAAAAAACTTCGGAGACCCCGTAAATTAGATACCTGTAAATATGTAAGTGCACAGCGTGACGAACTGAGTCGATTTACCCGTGATTGTCTCTCTATGTATACACGAATTAGTCTCTCCATTTCTGAAATATCGAACTATCAATACGTAATGTTCTACTCAAGAAGCTGAACATTAGTCCGAATCGCCAATATCGGACCACTATAAGATATACCTAACATACAAACAGATCGATCTAGATCAATTCCTTGTATGGAAAACTTTTTAATTAAAAAGAAATCTTCACAAAATTTGGCATAGATCATTGTCCAAGACAAGGCAAGACTACAATATTACAATATATAGTTCAAATCGGACTACTATATCATCGAGCTGTCATACAAACTGAAGGATCAGAATCATGTTTTTATATGGAAAACCAATTTATTTGACGAAATATCTTCACGAAATTTCGTTTTAGTTATTATCCAAGGCATGGCTACAATCTCCATATAAATTGTATTATTCTTGATCTTCATTTTATCACAAACTTATATTAGACGGCACTGTGCAGCAATATTTACTATTTCCTCATAGCTTTCAGTTGAAAAGTATTTAGGAAACGCTTACTATAATAAATAATATGTTTTATGCCAATTTGATTATAATATCTTTAATACCTTCCTTTCATCTGTTAATAAAACCACGAAGAAAAAATGGCTAATGCGATTAATGCGGTAGCAAATAATCAGGAAATGCTGTAAATATTTTATAGACATTTCGTTTTATCACTGCCCACTAGCCGCCGTATTAATTTAAAAAATCAAAAAAATATGGCATTACACACTTTCACTGCTTTATTTTTGCGGTGCAAAGCATGGAAGCAGTTTCTTCTTCTTCTCTATTGGCGTAGACGCCGGTTACGCGATTATAGCCAAGCAGCTTACGGATATCAAAAATCAAGATTTACTCTGTAATTTATTTTTACTGAAAATACTTTTGCCAATAAGTTTGATATTTGATTGGCTGTCATTCAAGTGGTCTGACTTTGGCTGCCTTGAGTGAGGAAAAAATTATTATTTTTTATTTTGTGTAATTTTTTTGGTATTTCACTCATAACTCACTCATATAGTTTTGTTTTTAACTTTTATTTTTTTATATTATTTTCATTTTTTTTTTTTTTTTTTTTTTTTTTTTTTTTTTTTTTTTTTTTATTTTTTTTTTTTTTTTTCATTTTTTTATTCTTATTTAATTTTTTATTTTTATTTTTTTTTTGTTTGACAGGGAGTGCGACTATTTTCTTTATCTCTTTTCCTATGCTTCGCCAAAGGTCTAATGGCTATCATTAAATTGGTCATAATGTCATTATTTGTTTGTAACCAGTTGCATGAGTCTTTCTCTCGATTTCTCAATTTTCGCTATTATCTCCTGGATTTTTTAGTATGCAATATATTTAATAACAGCAATTATAATTATTTTTTTATTTTTCGTTTTGCGGATACCATGTATTTTGATAAACTTTTGTTATTTGTTTTGGTGGATGGAAATAGTTTTTATAACATACCTACTATTATTTTTTGGTCAAAACATTATAAAAAACCAAAGAAAGGTTAAAACGAATATAAAGGCATTCATTTTAAATGAATGTAAGCGATGTCTACGCCAATAAAGAAGAAGAAGACGTATGTATCGACATTATAGCTATTCCAAATACTTACTTGTAAATGTGACCTCAAAATTTCTTCACTTCTCTAAATTGCGAACGGACGGAGGATATTAACACATAATTGAGACCATCTCCATAAGAGTTTATAGTCATTGCTGGAATGCAATCAACACTCTATGAGAAATACTGTCAGAGTCTCATTTTATGACCTCGATATTTCTCGATCAAATAAACTGATCTAGTAGCAACTGAATTTTAAGGTGTTATATGCAATTCCAAGTCAGGAAAAGGCGTTTTTCATGATTTTTTTTTTTTGAAACAGCTATTATTTAATAAAGAATTTAAAAAAATTCACTTTTATAGATTTTAATGTACTTTAATAGCCGCCAAATATGTATTTTTTTTTTTAATGTGGATTCCTTGAAACCCTTATCAGGTCTTCTAAAGGACCTCCCAACAAAGTTTTGTGACATTGAGAAAGATCTTTTTGCTTAAAAAAAGTTCAAAACTAAAAAGTATAATTACTGTAGATAAATAGAGGTAATGATCATAAGACTAGTTGAAATTTTCAAAAATTTTTTTTGATAATTTTACTTTTTAGAGTAATTTGAAAATTCGAAATTATTATCCAAAATCGCTCAATTATTACCAAATAACAATACAATAAATACATACAAGGTCTGTCGCAAAAGAAGCAGAACTTTTTAAATATAACTGTTTCTGCGCCACCTATTGGTGGGTATATGAAATAAAAAATTTGATCTCTTGTTGACATTTCGTAAAAATTGTAAGACAATTGGATAACTACAATCGATGTTATCGATCAAAAAGTGACAGCAGCTTTTGGTCATCGGTCGTAAAATGCATTTTGAACAAAGAGCAAATATTAAATTTTGTTTTCAACTTGGGAAAACGTTTACTGAAACATTTCAAATGATGAAAAAAGTTTATGGTGATCAGTGCCTATCCCATAGTAATGTGCATGAGTGGTTTAAGCGATTCCAAGAAGGTCGTGAGGACCTCTGTAACGATCAGAAGTCGGTCGTCTTCAGAAGTCAAAAATAAATACAATACTGATTTGTTTTTACGATTCCGAGGGTATTGTACACCGAGAGTTCGTCCCACCTGGCCACACGATTAATGCTGTGTTTTACCTTGGTGTTATGAAGCGTCTTTTGTCACGCATTCGTCGTGCTCGACCACAATACCGTGAGGCAGGGTCCTGGCGCCTGTTGCACGATAATGCGCGGCGCCATCGGTCGACGCTTGTCACTGATTTTTTGACAAAAAACTCCATATTAACCATTAATCACTCACCCTACTCACCTGATCTGGCACCCTGTGATTTTTACCTATTTGGAAAACTTCATTTGCCCATGAAAGGACATTGGTTTCAGGACATTGGTTTCAGGACATTTCAGCTATCAGCCGAAAAGTAACCTTAAACACTCATTGACCGGGCTAAACGCTGTATCGAAGCACAAGGAAACTACTTTGAATAAAAAAATACTTTTGAAAAATATTAATTTTTTGTTGTTTTTTTAACAGTCCTGTTTCTTTTGCGACAGACCTTGTATATATATCTTAGAAGGTCGTGTGCAAATTTCAAGTCGATCAGCTCAGCTCTTTTGGAGAAAATTTAACTCAGCAACTCAGCTGAAAACCGTCTTCGAGAAAAATTTGTTTAACTAAAAATTTAACCAGAACTTTAACCAAAACTTTAACTAAAACTTTAACCAAAACTTTAACCAAAACTTAAGCCAAAACTTTAACCAAAATCTTAAACAGAACTTTAAACGCGTTTTTCTCGAAACAACGTTAATTTATGTTAAAAAATTCTTACAAATGCCTATTATCTCCGTGACGGTTTACCAAAACGACTTTTCGAAGAATATTTTCAGATATAAATATACTTATGTACATTTAATATATTGGAGATAAAATTTATTGGAATTTTCAAATAGAATTAAGTGGTTATGATATACATAGTACTATATGCATACACGAATTTTCAATAAGATTATAGGCTGCAAGTGCAGTACGTACTTTTATATGGTAGAGATGCATATATTATGAAGTGCTTTTTATATATTTAAAATCAATCTTAGTATTTTTAGTATCATTTTCATTTCTTAGTATTTTTATTACAATTTAGTTAAGTCATTGCTATTAACTGTTTTTATTTCGCACATTTTCTTTCCAAGGCTGTAAACATAATGAAAATTTTTTGAGGCAGCGCCACACACAGCTTAAGCGTAGACAACCTTCGATACGAAGTGATGGTAGAAGGTTAACACGCAAGGTATTATATTGCCTTGGCAACTGCGGCCATACCCATGCGCCTAGGTGGATATGTTACCGTTTCTATGTTCTCACTATAAATATACACACATGGGCATGCACATACAATTTCGTTTTAGCGCCTTAGCAATACTTCCAGCGACGAATATAGAAAGTAGGTATATTAAAATGCAGTTAAACTATCTATTTTTATTGCTGACGGCATTTAAAAATGGTCGTGAAGCGCAAAATAGAATTTCGGCTATAAAAAGTATTTCATTGAACACGCTTAATTGAGAGATCTTTAAGGGTTACTAGGAAATGGGAGTTAGAAATTAATATTTCATGTATTTTAAAAAATATAAAATAATATTATACCTGTTAAAGATACTTTCTTAGCTAAAATTAAGATTTTTGATAAAAATAAATAACCTCCATCTATCCGGAAGGTAAGACGATGCTATATAGAAACCGTTTTTTTGACACAATAACGCAGTGACGTCATTGCAATGACAGCTCACTGGCAACTTCAGAAATTTCAGTACGTTGATCATTACTGCAAAATATAAAGGTTCCGTTGGTCGATAAAAAATGAGTTTAAAGTTTAGGGAGCTAAGTTGAAATACTTGTATGTTTAAAATATCTCCAAACTATTTGTCAGATCAACTTTAAAATTTCAGAGAATATTCTCAAATATATGTAACTTCATGTAGCCTGGATATAATACATTAAACTTTTTTTTATTTAGAAGAGAATATAACGCCTAAAGTAATCATTCGGAACTCTATCAATAAGTAGTTATGGATCTTGTTCTCAGTACAGACAGGAATAGCTAAATAGTTAGTCGATGATCACTACTGATGAATCAAGGGATTACAGGGGTTTACGGGTTTCAAAAAATCGAATTTTGTTATTATCTGATTAAATTCTACAAACTTCTATAATATTGTATAATATTGCCCTAAATTTTCAGACTGATCTGAGTAATAGTTTCGAAGATACAGCCTTGCGAACTTGTGTCTTCGAGGTTAGCTAGGCTAAGTGCGCCGTCTTTAAACGCGTTTTTCTGGAAACTGCGTGTTTTGAAGTCGGTTAGCAATATTTCTCGAGAACTACTTAACCCATTTTCATGAAATTTTACACATTTCTTTGAGATGCAATTCTTAAAGACTTAGTAGAAGGAATCTTTTTTCAATATTTTTGAAAAACAAAAATGTCGCAAAATTTTCACTGAAATTTTAAATTTTTTGTAAAAGTGTCTGCCAAAAAATCAATTTTCAGTTTTTTTCCTTCATTCAAGTTCTAAGCTGAGGTTTTAACTAAAACACGTATTTTTTCACTTTAGATGATTCTGTTAGGATTTACCCTACCAACACGCGCATCTTTTTTCCGAGGTGTCACTGGAAATGCGCGTCGCAATGGCCGTGTTTAAAATATTTTTTTCCAAAAATATCAGAATTTTTTTGTTAATAGTGTATGTTTGCAACAATAAAAAATTCTTTAAAAAAAATTCATTTTTTATATGAGAAAATAATTGTTGAAAAAATTATGTTTTTTACCCGAGGAAGCCCATGTAACCCCTTAAAGGCATCAACGATAACAAACCGTTATTATAAAGTAGTAAAAAAACGATATTTTTGAAAAATAATTCCTAGTGGTATATCTGAGTATTATTGATTAAAACCACGCACGTGCACAGCACAGTAATCCACTGAGAACCGTTAATCAGCTCGTGGGTGCATTCAAGTAAGAAATATGACATAAAACGTCCTAAATATTCTCTCCGTCCCAGACAGTCATAACAACGCACAATGTACTACAAACATACTTAGAAAGCTGAGTATGACGCGACTCCGAGACCCATAAAACCATATTATGCAACGAACGCCATTTAACAGCTACTTTTACAACATTAAATGCGTAAAACAACAACAAGTGTGTACTGCCAATTAAGGTGCCCCCGAAAACGTGAATAAATTTTTATTTGAATAATTACGTTTTTTTTATTGTTTTTGTTTTTTTTTTTGTTTTCATTTACTTTCTTCCACTTTTACAGCATTACCATAACGGTGTGAAGAAGCAAAAGCAAACAAAAACAAAATGTAACCAAAACAAACTACTAAAATAACAGCCAGCAGGAAAGTAATTAGAAACCGTCAATGACGTGATCGATTGCGTGAAGCTCTGCGTGCTGCCTTCAACAACGTAATCATGTACCTTCATAATGATCATTAGTAAAATGCGAAAACGTATAATTGGCACTTGCAGAGCAAGTTAGTTCGATAACTGTGATATTTTTGGTACATTTGATACTTTGTAAATTCACTTTGTTGTTGTTGTTGTTAATTATTACGAAGTATTAAACCTGCTTTTATCGGAGAAGGAGAAAATTAGATTAATGAGTTGGTATGCTTGTCAAACAGCTTGGATATGGCTAGAGATTGCATGGCGAGTAAACGCCTGCTTGGTCAAAAATACAGACAGACATACTTTATAGTTGTATATACATACATACATATGTATATGCTATAGGAGAAAACTCGATCAGAATATATACAACAACCTTATAATATATTGCAGCTATAATAATACCCTTCACCGACGCATTTCTTATAGCATAAAAGGGTATAAAAAGATATTTTTCTCGATTTTGGTCGACCAGTTTGTATGGCAGCTATATGCTATAGTGGTCCGATCTGAACAATTTATTCGGAGATTGTACCGTTACCTTGGGCAATCTTCTGTGCCGAATTGCGTGAAGACAACTTCTCAAATAAAAAAAGTTTTCCATACAAGGACTTGTTTTTCATCGATCAGTTTGCCGGGCAGCTATATGCTTTAGTAGTCTGATCTGAATAATTTCTTCAGAAATTATACCGTTACCTCGGATAATAATGCACGTCGAATTTCGAAGAGATATCGCAACATATAAAAAAGTCATCCATACAAGAACGTCATTTCGATAGATAATTTTATATGACAGCTATAGGCTATAGTGGTCCGGTATCAAACAATTCCGACAAATGAGGAGCTTCTTGGAGAGTAATGCAAAATATCAGATCGATAACACAAAAACTGAGGGACTAGTTGCCGTATGTATATACAGATTAACAGACGAACATGGCTAATCGATCGATTATTCTTATAGCCTGTGCTAGGTAAACTGTTTGTGGGTCACTAGAATACATATTTCCAAGTTTGTATTGGCAATAGTTTTAATAACTAATAAAATAAAGTAACATAGAGAACGACTTTCAAAGAATAACATCCTGGGAGAGTAAAAATTGTATTTCTAAAATCAAAATCACATGAATTCTCAAAAAAAACAGATAAGTTCTACCCCACAAATGTTTGTTAATTGGAAATTTTAACTAAAGCTGCCTTCAATAACCCAAACTTTGCAAAATAAAGAAACGAACAAACAACTGGTATAAACTGGTATAGAGACTGGCATAACCAAACGCTTATATTAAAATATTTGTTAATTGCAAATTTTAACTAAAGCTGCCTTCAATTACAAAAGTAAAGAATCGAACAAACAACTGGTATAGAGACTGGCAAAATCAAACGCTTATATTAAAATGTTTGTAAATTGGAAATTTTAACCCAAGCGGTTTTCAATAACCCAAACTTTGCAAAGTGTAAAAACAGACAAATAAGTGGTATAAACTGAGACTGGCATAATCGAACGCTTATATTCAAATGTTTGTGAATTGGAAATTTCAACTAAAGCTACCTTCAATTACAAAAGTAAAGAATCGAACAAACAACTGGTATAAACTGGTATAGAGACTGGCATAATCAAACGCTTATATTCAAATGTTTGTGAATTCAAAATTTTAACTAAACTTCAATTACAAAAGTAAACAATCGAACGAACAACTGGTATAAACTGGTATAGAGACTGGCATAATCAAACGCAGCTGACATTAGCGATTACTACATTTTTTATGAGACAGCCACGCACTTTTTTACATTGTTTTTAATTTGATTGGATTAAAATGTGTAACTGTCTTCGATTCGGCATGAATTAGAGACTAGCCAATCGAGGTTTTGTAACGGTTTTTGACGAAATATAATCGATAGAATCTTCAACAAAAATACGTTGAAGCTTTGCATAAAAAAAATCCGCCAGGTTACCAGTTCAACTGTACTTTGTCAAGGCCGTTACAACGCCTTAAGGTATGCTGCAAGAATATTAACATTATCCACTTTCAAGCTTATTAATTATTATCTACGCTTAATATTACAGTAAGAACAGTATCAAAACCTGATAGTGAATGCATTCACTTTCCGAAAAAACAATAACAAAATCTTAAAAAAAAATTATTTATTTTATTTACATATATGTATATACATAAGTGTGTATAGTATATATGTAAGTACATATGTATTGATTAATGACCAAACGATTGAAAGAATGAATGAATAGCTGAGCAATTGATGCTGCGGGTGATTAACCTCTTCTTCTAGCTGCGCGCTGCTGCTGCTTATCGCCAAATGACTTCTTTTGTGTGTGTGTGTGTATGTGCGCTGCGCCTGCACAAAAGCATTCGGTGACTGGCAGGAAGGTAAGGTAGATAAGTAGGTAGATGCTTTTGATTTGGAAAGGGTCATTGTCTGGCGGGCTGCTGACTACTTGCGCTTAAGTAGCAAAGGCGACGTTTCCGCTATATCTCACTACGCGCCGGCCATTATACACATATGTAGATATGTATGTGTGTATACTTTATGCTTTTACCTTTTGTAAACAATATTTTTAAAGCTTGAAGACTTCAACGAAAATTGAATAATTGCTTTCGAGTTGTGGGTGTTAGGAAGACCACTTTGTAAATGGCTTCTAGGCAAAACAGACGGTTTATCTCTTTAGCTTTTTAGCAGACTTACAAGACTAATTGCGCGAGGGTAGAAAAAATATTACACGACTGGATAAAGAATGCAATTGTTGAATGGTCTACCAATCCACACACACACCAATATCTATGTTTGTATGTATTTAGAGAACCGTTGCATTAGCTTTGTGCATTTAATTGCTATATGCGGCGGAGTGTTTCCGTAAATAAATCATCTCACGTTCCACATAATAGAACTGCATGTACATACATATATATATACATTAATAGCAGCTTACTTGTACGTAAGTTTGTATGTAGCACATTAAGCTATTAGTCAGCTCAATTTACAACAAACTCACTTACCTCTAAAAGTGTTTATTTGCTTTTGTTTTGCTTCGCTTTTTATACCTTATACAGAGTTTATGACATTAAGTTAAGCCACGAAGTTTGTAAGACCCAAAACGAAGCCTCGCAGACCCATGGAAGTAAAAAGATATCGATCTGAAATTATGCACACGTTTTTTTCTTCTCAAGAAGCTGCTCATTTGTCCGAATCGCTGATATCGGATCAGTATGGCCTATAGCTCCCATACAAATTAAACAATCCGATGGACGTTCTTGTATGGAAAACTTTTTTATTTGCCAAGATAACTTTACGAAATACGGCATAGATCATTGTCCAAGGCAAGGCAACAATCTCGCAACATATGTTTCAAATCGGACTACCATAATATAAACTGAATGATCAGAATCACGTTTTTGTATGGAAAACTTTTTTATGTGGTAAGATATCTTCACGAAATTTGACATAAATCATTATGTAAGGCAAGGCTACAATCTTCTAACAATTTTTTTCAGATCGGATCACTATAGCCTAAAGCTGCCATACAAATTGCCTGATAAAAAGCAAGATAAAGCTCATTTTATACCATTTTATGCCATAAAAAGTACAACTGTGCATGGTATAGAGCTCTGGTGCAGTTAAATTTAACGTTTTTCTACTTTTATTTAGACTAACGATAGATGCATTTTGTTTTGCCATATGCTTTACATTTATTTCTGTTTTATTTTGCTTTGTTTGGTGATGTGTTAAGCATCCTGAAGATCTGTATGGCTTTAAAATGATGTGATATACATACATACATATACATATGTATACATAAATCAGTAGTGAATGAGATTCATTTGATTGTATGTTTTTCGAAATACATATAAATTTATTACAGACACATATATAAGGCGACGAGTGGTTTTTAATTACTCAATGAAGTCACGTTTTCAATATCCAACGAGCATCAAAGCGTAGCTGCAACTTTACTTAGTATAAAAACAGTCACATTTGCTTCTTTGTTTATAAATACAAACATTCTGTTATAGTGCCTTATCGATTTCGATCTTTATTTGGCTTAATGCTGGTGCATTTTACAGCTGCTTGTTTATAATGCAATGTTAACCAGGCATATGTTGGCTTCAATGTTTATGTGTTAATATTTAGTTGTTATTTTTAAGTTTATTACAGACAAGCCTTTTTAGGTCAAAGCACATTTGACTTCAAATTGAAGCAGAGGAATAAGAAAATTAACATGTTTTGAGGAAAATATAGAATTTTTCACTGTTCTTTTGAAGAAGAATGGTTTTGATGCGAAACTACCCAAGGTAAACGTAACTAAGAGACAGGATTATGTCTATTCATAGTAAATATCGATATGTATGTATATATGTATAAATAGAACATTTATATATGCAAAAGATACCAGGAGCTATTTAATTTACATTACAAAACTTTAATAGAAATAACAAAAGACGCTCTAATTCAAACATTGTTCAATATATTGACACACAAATTGCTTAATTATTACATTATCAATTCTTCTTTTAAAGTCTATAGACATTATAGCTCATTAGCACTTTAGAGTAGCTCAGCTGTGCTTTAAATTCATTTTGACGGTTGAGATCAAAAGATGTTAACCCTCAATGAAGAAGAAATGCGTGATACATTAGTGCTTTAACTAAGCATTTAACAGCCATTCATAGATATTTACATATGTGCTTAAGCTCACTTTTAGTTTCGGTCAAGTTTCTCTTCATAAATCTTCAATTTTTATTATGCATACATTATTTCCAACAATTTCATGGTGACCGACCTATCATCAGCTGCGGCAACGTCAAGAAAGCGCAAGTAAAAACATAAGAAATAAGAAAAGAAAAGTAAACAAACCATCTTTCATTATAAAATATGCAAATTCATGCTTATTTTATGCCTTCCACAAAAATGAAAGCCAATTAACAGGGCAAAATGATCAATTTAAATAAAATTATGCATTTTACAATGCTCTAAACTAAATCCTATGAGGAACTCCATTTGTTGTAGAGTTGAAATGGGTAATTTGTATTTATTCCGCGAATAATTTATGCCCTACAAGCCAGCAAACTTTGGAGGTGTGCGTGGGTGGGCTAGTAAAACGCAAAAGTATAATGTTATAACGGAAATTATGTAATTGAATTAAATAACGTTTAGGTTAAATTGAATTTTTTTTACAAGTTTTATATAAAAGAACCGAAATGAATGAAAAAAACCTGTTGGGGAGTGCATGTGTTGCATAAATTAATTTCAAATATGAATGCTAGAGCTTTTAAATTAAATTTAGCATCGAAAGTGTAAACAAATGCACAAATATGCACTTTTTTTTTTTAAAGTGTCGCATTTCCAGTTTGATTCTTGCGCATTTCACTTTTATCAAAATCGAACTTATTATTTAAAAACCAAGTTTCAGGTTTAATGTTTAAAAACAAAGAATTCCCATCATGTACATTTGAAGAAAGAACTGTTAATCGTTATTTTTTCTTAACACATAAAAAACAAATAAATTACTGACTGGCTGAAAGATATAACGATCAAGTTGAAAAAATTATGCATACACGGTTTTTAAAAAACGCTAATTCCATACAAAAATATGCGCGTATGGCAGAGCAGAAAGTAAAGAATAACAACAAAATGAACAAAATTGTTTCACAGAGAATACATGTATCATTATAGGTTTTTTGGAAGAATTGCCGATCATTTTTCATACCCAGCACCCAAACTGCGCAAAAGTTAGAACAACAACTGCATAAAATCAACATTTTCGAAACAGTTTCACGACAGTATTTTAGTATACAATTTGCCTTACACTGCAGAAAGAAAGTATTCAAAAATGGCGACGATAAAATATTTTCAAAAAACTACAATTGAAGAAAATGTTTGTTACTAACCTTAAAACTTGTGATAGCGCTGATGATTGATGTACATACAAATTTATTTATTTACAAGGTCGGTGCAGCTTTAAAACCAAGTTTGCAAGTGCATAGAAGCTATACACAAGTATTCAGCGCTGAGTAATAAATGCACTATAAAACGTTTTACATATTTTTACGCTGCAATTTCGATTGATTTTAATTATTGCGGTGCTATATACGTTTCTTAATTGTTGATATGCACTTGTATAAGCTGTGGACACAATATTTTTAAAACAATTGTACGTTCTAATTATTTAAAATCATTTTCATTGCAGCAAATCAATTTATAGTACGATTGTACTGAGCCACCATTTACGTTTTATAAAAATTGAAAAATACAAAAAATTTGCTCTACTTTTTTAATCACTTAATTTTTGTTTTGCACTTTTATGGTCATAAAAACGACGGAACTCTGTTCGGCAATACAATATGTGCCGCCAGCTGTATTTTTGCCCGCACCGCACCAAGCAACGACGACCCTTGTTTTGGTCAGCGATGCGAATCGCGAAATTAATGTACACACATATGTGTTAGATATCCAAAATTATAGCTCCACAGCCGGCTGGATTCTCCGCCCTTTATGTACTATTTACGATATCAACGAGTATTCGATAAAATTCTATGTATAAAATGCTTTAAAATTAAATATCACTTTTCACAAAAAAATTTTACGGGCAAATTAGTTTTTATTGCAAGCTACGCGCCGATATTTAATAATTCGAAAAACAAATACGCGTACTCGCGAACACACCACCTTCTCCAGCAAACGCTTTAACTTGACTCGTCATAGCACAAAAGGGAATTCAAAATGTTCGCCTCAACCGCTGCCAGTATGCCTCTTCAAGTACGGACGCAGCCAAACCAGACGTCGTTTGTTTTCATTTGGAATTTACAATCAAACGTACATAAACATGGATACATTTGTGCGTAGCGCCACCTCAACGTACTCTTGCTGCCGACAACTCACTTCAGTGCCCCATTCCACAGCTGTTTGTTTGGAGCTCCAATAGCTACCACCAATTGGCTGCTCTCTGTGTTAGCGTTCTTCGTACCTACCGGCTTGCACCTTCGTCTGCTGCAACGAATCAACAAATGTAAAGCACCGGCGTACGGAAGACGAAGGTTTAGTTTTGTGTATAGTATAAACTTTTTATATATAAATATACGTATGCTATAAAGAGTAAATTTACGTTGGCGCACTCAGCTCTTTGTTTTCAAATGTCAATCGTGATTTCGGCGCGTTTGTTTTGAATATTGAAGCTTTGTTTTCGTTTTCGTTGTATCCAATCAGTTATTGTATATTGCTGTGTGTCGACATTTAGCGTCGAGTTGCTTTCATACACAGTGTTGCATGGGTTCGATTGGAATGCAATGCGTTCCACAAGCAGACAAGAATGTGGGAGAGGCTAGTAAAATTTGAATTTTGCACAGAGTGATTGTACACATATCTAATTATAATGAGTATTTAAAACTTAGCAATTTTTTAGTATTCACTAAATTTATTTATTGTAAACACAAAACCTGCGAAGAGCAAATTTTTTCGTGCGCGTGCGCGGTAACTTTTATGGGATTTACAAAATATGGCAATGTTTGCTGTCAATCCTATTCATAGACGTCAATGCAGTCAGCGGCTATCTCTTTTTAGCAGCCAATTTGTAACGACAAACTAAAAATGATATTATTTTGTTGGTATTTCTTTGAATAAAGGCATTTATTATATTTGTTTATTTTTTTATAAATGCGCGGTTTATTGTATTCTTATATATTAAAATGGATCTAAATAATATGCTCTTCCGATTGGAAGATCTTACAGCTGAAAAAGTATACGCCGAATATGGCATAACTAAAGAAGAACGAATGGAAAATCCGGAGTTGTATAAATTGTTCATCGAAGATTTCGTAAGTATTGGTCGCAAGTCCATTGAAATGACATTTTGAATAAAATTATAACTAAAAATTTACGAAATTTCCACAGATACCTACACGAGAAGACCTGCAACGTGAAATTGATGAAGAAAAGCTGAAAGAATTGTGTCAACGTTTACCATGTCGCGTTTTAATGGACCGTTGGAATCCTGTACAAGATTTTGTGAATCAATTCACGCGCCAAGGACGCATACAACGTTGGACGAAAGAGAAAACTCAAAAACTTTTAGTAAAAGCAGTAACTCGGCATAAAAATGTATGCCTTTATAGTGATGATGAAATACGCAAACAACGCGAGCGGGAATGGTGCGAAAGAAAAAAAGAAAATTTGATGCGTCTAGAAGTTTGGGAATACGACCGAAAGCAGCAAGAGTTACAAGATGTGCAACCTGAAGAAACACAGCACACAATCTGCGATATGCAAAACACTGAAAATAACAATGTGTTCGAAAGTGAAAAAACCGAAATTGATATACAAAAGGATACATGTGCTGACAGTGCTGCAGCATCACCTATTTTCGATGTCGAGACTGCAATGTCGGAGTTGCATGGCACCCCACTGCAGCAGACGCCTTCAGTTATTGTGCCTATACCGCCGCTTAGTCAAACTACTCATTTGAATGCAGCCGATTTAACAACAAATCTTTTGCCACAAAGTCAAGTGCAACAACCCATTTCACTACCTAGCACGCAAAATACCGAGGAGCTTGCTGGTCGGGAATATGTTGAAATGGTGCAAGAAATTAGTGTTAATGGTATGCCTAGGTTAGATGACTTTATTAATGTTAATACGGAGTCTATGCAACTGGAGGATTCCATAACAATTAATTCAGAGGACGTTTTTAATGGTGAATGCACACCGCCATACTATGAGTTCAACACACATGTATCAATGACGTCAACACAATCGCCGACTGCCAAGTAACTTGTTCTAGTAGCTAATATAGTTATATTTTTTATATAAAATGTTAAAGTTTTAAATATTATTTTATACGAAAATTGTTTGTGGAAAATATAATGCCATGGCAATAAAAAAATAAAAATTTAAATATTTAATGATTAAAAGTAACTGTAATTATTTATATTAGCGTAAATTTCAAGCAACGCTGCAACAATAAATTATTCATATACACAAGTAAGCGGAATAAAAACACAATTTTGTAAACTTGTTCCGAAAAAGGTTAACTTTTATTAATACATGAGTATTATTACATTTTCTTCACGTAATTTAAAAGTCGTGGGGAAACAGCATTTCTGTATGTTCAAACAATAGCTGCGTAACGCATAACAGAATAAACAAATTCATAATTAACTTAAATTTTACATTTTCTATGTACATATGTATGTAGTGTATGTAAGCATTCGTTATAACAATTATTTTATGTCGTAAAACCAGTTTATATATTTGTAAACTGTGTAAGCGTGTTTTCTTGAAAACTTATTTGCTAAATACGTTTCTCAAAGGACAGTTATACATTGTCATTTCAGGCTTTGGTTGTAGGTTTTAAGCGTTACTCAAGTTTGTTCGTGTTGAGGTGGTGGTTGTGGCTTAAACTGATACGGCCAAAATTTGCTTGATGGTTTCACTTGAGCTAGGTAGCTGTTTCGATTGCAAAAAACAAAACAAAAAATTATATATACATTTAGATTAGTTAATTTTTTGTTTTTCAATCTTTAGAACTGTTCAAATGTGTATGTGCTTTCAATTATCGTTTGTTGCTGTTAGTGGCGTTTTCAAAAATTTTTAACTATCGCATCTAACTACTTTGCTGTTGATGGGTGTGAAATGTCGATATTTTTTGTAGTTTACGATAATGGGATCTATTCAATATGCGTATGCATACATATGTGTGTGTATGTATGGAAGGATATATACAAATTAAGGATCTGCGGACAGTTGCGAGGTGATATTTTGAAGCTGAGTTGCTTGTGCTGTGTATATATGTATTTGTGTGGAAATTGGACATTATTTAAAAATAAGCGCCGCAGCGCTAAGTATGTTGAAAGGGTTTTCAAAATATTTTCTTAAAAAGCGCCACATGTGTAAATACGTACATAGTTACTTAATTCAGGTTAACAGTTTAAAAATGTACTTCATCCCAAATAATTTACAGAAAAAGGCAGGGTTTTTAAAGAATTATTAGGGCAGTCTTTAAATGTTGAAAAATAAAAAAAATTTAAAAAAAAATTTAAAAAAAAAATTAAAAAAAAAAAATAAAAAATAAAAAAAAAAAAATTTAAAAATAAAATAAAAAGAAATAAGAATTTTAAAAATATATAAAAAAATTGTTTAATTATAAAAATATAAAAAAATTTTAAAAATTTAAAAAAATAAAAGACATTAAAGATATAACAATTTTAAACATATATATGTATAAAAAAATTTTAATTAAAAAAGAAATAAAAATTAAATTAAAAATTATAAATATTTAAAAAAATATTAATTAAACCTTTGCCAACAGTTGTGTAATTTTTTGTTAGATATGAAGCCTTTGGCTGCTAATGCGTAATAAATATTGCATGCTTATGTATACATACAAGTGCACATAATTATAAACACATATAGATTAATGTTAATTAGCAAATGTAGAATTAGTACAAAAATTTATTTCTGGCAAAATACGAGTTTACATAATTCTAGTTTGCGTTTTAGCAATTGTATTAGTAAAATTAGTTTTTATTTAATTTTTTCTTGTAAATTTTCATGCTTAATTTGGCATGATAAATACAAATTCATTATTTTAGCAGCAAATTTAATGCACATACATATATTTATTTGTTTTGTTATTAAAACTAGCGTTTAGTTGCACAATATCAATTCGTAAAGTGATTATAAAAATATGGTTAATTTGCTTTTGGAGTCGTACAAAAATGCCACATATTTATACACATACATATATTTAATATTTACATTAGTTCAACGTACATATCATAATTACTAAAGTATTAGAGCTTAACGCACACATACAGACAAAAACAACTTAACATACATATATAAGTATGTACACATATCGAGAGTTTTAGCAAATCAAATCCTACAACTAGAAAATTAGTTTCACTTATACATATACAAACATACTTATATAACTGTATGCAATTCGACAAGTTAATGCTTATGCTTTAAAGTTTCTAAATTAGTATAATTAGACACTAGCTCAGCTAGTTTAGTTACATGAAATGTTTGCAAAACGAACGAGCAACGGATTTCAGCGAACTGACGTGCGATTAGTGGGTGCGCAGGATTACATTGGTCTGGTTGTATGTATGTTTGGTAGTTCCAGTCGAACAACGGCGTGTTAGTAGCATTTATTTCGTTTCACACTCACCCATCATTCAGTTTTCGTCGACGTGCAACGGCGCTATTTTTAATTATTTCCGAAACTTCACGACCGCCCGAACTTTCGCCTTCCGAGGTGGAAGCGATTGTGTCAGCACCACGTAAAGCGCCACCACCACCACTCGTCGCCGTCGGTGGACGACCCAAATTCGAGAGATTACGCACGAGACTCACAGCGTCGTCGTGTTGTGGCGCGCCACCGCCGGACGCTGCGGTTGCGGCAATTGTTGCTGCAGCACCGCTGGCATGCGCATCTTGCACGCGATTGGCGTTGTGCGTCGTTGCCGATTTGCGCAGATTGGAGACGGAGGCGTGTGTGGAGCTTTTCAGCCGATTTTTCAATTCGGAACTCAAGTCCATGGGCATAAAGCCGACGCCGATGGATTTGGATTTGAGTATGCCTTTCGGTGGTTCGAAGGCCGATTTGGTTGGTGGCAAATGAGCGGCAGCTGTGCGAAAGAAAGCAATAAAAACAATTAGTTTTAATTTGTTTGGTTTTGGCAGTAAATTCTGAAATGATTTTTTTTGTTGTATGTGCCGCAGTGGATATGCATAATTTATTGGCGTTTCGCAATTAATAGAACACATGCGCTGTTATTTACATAAAAAAGGAAAAGAAAAGAGTAAATATAAGTAAAAATAAAAAATAAAAAGTTCAAAAAAAAAATAATAAGAACTAAATAAAGAAAATTTAATACCCACGATTTTGTTTTTGTTTTGAAAAGTAAATACCAGTGTTGGCAGCATTCAACGGTTCCATATGTACATAACAGTATTATTTCCATAAAACATTTATGTTGTTTCCATGCTATAATTAAATTAAAAGCGCACTTTTTGCGCTAACAAAGTGTGAATATGCGTATAAGGACGAAAAAGAGACAAATTTTGAGAAAAAATAATTATTAAAATAAAACAAAAAACAATATGAAAAATATAGATAAAAAAAATAAATTAATTAAAAGATTAAAAAGAAAGAATCATATTAATAAAAATAAAATTAACTAAATAAATAAAAAAATGAATCCATAAAAATAATATAAACAATAAAAACAAGAAAAAATAAAATAAAAATTAATTAAAAACTTAAAAAAGGAAGAAAAAAATATATTTTTACTATTAAATGAGTAACTTGAATTTTAATATTTAAATATAATGTAAAAATTAACAAAACAAAAAAATAAAATTAAATAAAAGAATACAATGAAAAATAATAAGATAATTCCAAAAAGAAAGTAAATATAAAAAAAATATACTTTTACTATTAAGAGAGTTAACTTGAATTTAAATTTTTTATAAACATTACTATTCAAAAAAATAAAAAGAATTTAAAATATGAATATTAATATATAATAACAAAAATAAACAAACCAAAAAAGATAAAATAAAAAAAAATAAAAAATTAAAAAAATAATAGTAGTATAAATAAAAGAAATAATAAAAATAATTAAACTTGAAATAACAGAATGCATATGTATGATTTTTTTATTAATTTATATTAATTTAAACTTTTATTTTGATATGAAAACATAATTGTTTTTTTTTGTACATTAATATACAAAAAAAAGTATTTTTTAATATGCATATTTTGTTTTAATTATATTATTTTTTTTTTAATTGTGAAGTAAGATTTCGCAATTAAAATTTTTATAATTATTTTTAATATTATAATATTTTTTTTTATTGCTGTATTTTAATACAAACAATTTTTTTATTATTTTAGTTACTTTTATTATGTTTCCATATTATAATTATTTTTTTTTTGTATATTAATATATAAAAAAACTTATTTTTTATAAAAAAAACAACTTATTTTAATGCAAGTTTTGCTTTAATTATTTATTTTTTAAGTGTTTTTATATTTATTTTTATTACTATTTTTTTTACTTTAAATTTTACAATTTTAGTTACTTACTTTATTTTGGTTACATACATATGTATGTATGTATGTATGTATATATGATTTCTTTTAAATTTTTGTTATTTTCCTTTTATTTTATTTTCTTTCCATACAATTGTTATATTGTTATTTAACTGAACAGTTTTTATTATAATATTGTTTTTATTTTATAATTCAATTTAACTTTCTTTTGGCTTTATATATTTTTAAATAACTTAAATTTTTTTATTATTTTCCTATATATTTTATATTTTTGTATATATTATTTATTTTTTCTGTTGTTTTTAATATTATTTTTATTTTTTTATCTCATTATTTTTCAACTGATTACTAAAAATTATTTTTACAATTTTTGTTTTGTTTTATTTTAATATATAATTTTTTTGTTAATTTTCATTAACATTTTTTTATGTATTTTAATATATACGATTTTTTTCTAATTTTTGACTAAAAACACGCACACACAAACTTCCTTTAAATAAAAAACAAAAAAACACGATCGTTTAATATTTTCAATTGGCATTTCTCATTATTTATTTTGCTCTAACATCACACACATCAGTGTTGGTAAATATATGTATATATAGTCGTATATCGTTTAATATGCACATCAAATATACAGCAGCTTCTCACTACAATAATAATGCAGATTATATATATAATAAAGTTAAACAAAAAAAGGAAGAAAAAAATGAACATAACCTAAAAACAGCAGCTTTGTTAATTGTATTAAGTAAATATTTTAACAATGATAACTGTAAGCTGTTATAACGGTATATTTTAAGTATTTAATAATATTTATTTCGCACTCACGAGTGACACAAAGTGTTAATATATTTATTTTTAGGTTATTTTTTATTACATTTTATTTTTAACGGTACATGTATGCGTATAAGTATATTTAGGTATGTAGTAGTGTGTGTATATTTTTTATATTTTTTATATTTATTTTTTATTAATTTCACTTTTTGCGTATTAAACAATAGCAAAACAGAGAGCAACATAAAATTAAAAATAAAAAATTATAATAATTTTAACCAAAAAAAGTGTTTTAATAAGCGTGTAAATGCATTTGTATATGTATAAGCTTAATTAGTTTTTTATTTTTATTTTAAACACATATTGAGTAGTTAAAACTATTAGTGTGTGTTAACAACAACACTGCAATACAATAATTAATAACGGTTGTTAAATAATTTGTTTACAACTTTTTACAGCAATGAATTGAATTTTATTTTTGTTTGTTTTTATTTTTTTTTTTTGCTTGATTTTGCATCATGTTTGTATTATTAGAAGTTTACAATTTTTTACTTTTATTTTTTACAATTGTTCTAACGGTAAGTTTATAAAGTACATACAAATAACTACATAAATGAATGCGAATAACAAGCGTCAGCTACAAAAACAAATTATAAATGATAAAAAAATTACAAAAAATTATTACAATTTAAAAAACTATTTTTAGAAAATTATAAAAAAAAAGCTGTGAATAAAGTAAACACTGTGGCGTAAAACGCACTTCAAATACAAAAAAAAAATCATTTTGAACAAAGTTTTAGAAAAAGAATGTTTTTTTGAAAAATTTTGAAAAAATTTATTTTTGAAAAATTTTTAAAACTATTTTTGAAAAATATGGAAAAAAATTATTTTTGAAACATTTTGAAAAATAAAAAGTATTTTTGAAAAATTAAAAAAAAAAATATTTTTGAAAAAATTTGAGACAAATTGTAGAAAAAGTTAAAAAAATTTTAGATAAAGTTTGAAGAAAATATTTTAGAAAAAGTTAAAAAAAATTATTTTTTTTTTTTAATTTAAAAGAAAAATTGAAAAAAATTTAGTTTTGATAAATAAATGATGATCTAACAGCAAATAATGAATAAACGGTATTAACATTGATCTTTCAAATACTCAAATAGCGTAATACAAAAAAAAAATTAGTTTTGAAAAAAAAATTGGAAAAAATATTTTTGAAAAATTATAAAAATGATTCGAAAAAATTTAAAAATATATTTTTTTGAAAAAAAAAAATAAAACAGCAAATAATGAATAAACGGCATTAACACTGAACTCTCAAATACTCAATTTGCGTAATACAAACTCTATAAATATCAAAAAAAAAATAAGTTACTATGTGAATTTAACATTTAACGGTACTTTACGCCACTACTAATTGTTAATAATTATACAAAATTTTAATTACAGTTAATTTAGTATTTCAATGCTGCTATCTAAGACGCCTTATAACATTTAGCAATTTTCAATATTTTTTTAATTTATTAGCGTCGTTATAATTTTCTAAAAATATTTTTAAATCTATGTTTTTTCTAATTTTTCGTTTGGGTTTTTGATTAGCTATTAAATTCGCTCTGGAAGATGGAATGTTATTCGGTTGTTGTTTTTTTCAATAAATGAGTGCAATTTTAAAGCGTTTTCACTCAAATTTTCACTCAAGTTCGTTTTTCATATTTTTTTTCTCGTTACAAGGCATAAGGCGATATCGTTAATATTTTCCAAACTACAAATACAAATCCGTATATACATATATGAAAAAATAGAAAATATTTTAAGAAAAATATGCGTAGCCTACAACAACAGCAATTGCTTTGAGCTGCTTGAGCTTTTCTTCAATTTCGACGGCACACACTTGCTTCCACTCTAACTACCATTGCAGAGCGCTAAAACAAGTGCTTACTTTTTTCCAAACAAAAAAAAATGTTTTCGAAAAAATATTCATAAAAAATTGCTTTAGAATTTCTCAAGATTATCTATGTTCTTGGAGACAAAGCGCTGCAAAGCCCAGACATAAGAATATTGAATTTCAAATTATATTATTTTACTTTCTATTTTTGTTTGTGTTTTATAGATTTCGCATATGATTTTTTTTTTCAATTTTGCAAAATGATTTAATTTTGAATTTATTAATAATTTAACAATATATATTATAAATTTTAAATTATATGTCCTTTTGGCAAGCAACACATTTCACATTTCGAGCAGTACTTCGCACAGCCTGTTACATAGTTTGCGCTTGCTTTTTCATTATGAGCGCGCGCGCGCGCGCACACACAAGTCCCGCGCCAGTGCCGCGCGCATGTTTTAAACACACTTCAACGCTTGCTAACGCGCGCTAACTCAAATGACACCCAAAAATATACGCTCGAACTCTTTGGACGCCAATTGGAATTCTTCCTTCGTCACTACAATATCCTCGAAGCGCTTGACCTCTGGCAACGGCACACCATGTGTTAGCGTTAAGGCGCGCGAGCGCAAGGCACGCGTGCGTCCTGAACTCGGTGTGTCAGCGTTCGCTTGCGCGCTGAACAATTGTGTGTTGCTTGAAGTGGGCGTAAAAGTGATATTGGTTGTATTGGCGCGTTGGCGCTTTGACATATCGCGACGCCTTTGCACCGCTGACGCAGAGACACCTGTTGACGCAGAGCCGCCTGCTGACGCGGTGCCAGTAGCGGATGAAGTTTGTGTTAGCGTTATATCGTAGGCGCACACCGAAGGCGGCGTAAAGTATGGCGTATTCGAGTTACTGCGCACATTGTGATTGAACGCTTCGTGTGGCGTTGCGCTGGACGTGTTGATTTCCTTTGCAAATGACAAAGCGTCCGTTAACTTCTTAACGCTAGCATGTAAATCTCCATTGGGAGTGCCCGCGAAGTCGGGCGGCGGTAGTGGTGGATAGTTGGTGGCGCTGCGTGAGCTTAGACTTGTTTCGCTGGCGCCCACTGAGCGCGCCGTTGCTGTGTTGAGTGATTCCTGTGCGCGCGCTGTACGCTGATTGCCATTAGTCGCTTTGTTAGTGGTTGCAGTTGCGGCAGCTGGTTGATTGCCACCGGTTGTAAGTCCAAAGTATTTGGCGAATTTGTCGTCGATGATTGAGTTTCGCGGCGTTGTTGGCGCGCTGCTCGCGCTATTGCCGTTGGCTTGCGCATTGCCATTGTTATTGCCATTTCCATTGCTCAGCGCGTGCGCGGTGTGACGCTGTGCCACTGTCGATAATGTTGCGCTGCTCATGATGCGCGTAAACTTCTTGCGCATCTCTACGACAGGCGACTGCGACAATTGCTCGGATAGTGCGATTGATGAGGCGGTTGGTGAAAGCGTTAATAGCGGCGCGGCATTTGTATCACAATAATTATTTTCCTTGCCGGAGTCCGCTTTACTATCTTCAGTAGTTTCAATGCGTGGCGGCGGCGGCAAACCGGCATTGCCATTTTGCAGTGGCTTGCGCGGCGGTAAGGAGTTGATATCGCGTTCGCCGCCACCACCACCGCCGTTGCCGTTGCTGCCATTATTTTCGAGCGCGGCCAGCGCGTTGTGTGGCGTGGACTTGTGATCGTACTTCATGCATTTGGAGTTCAACTGATGATGCTTCTGCTGCATTTGCAGGCAGTTTTCAATAAACGGCGACTTGATTTTGCCGATTTTCTTCAGCGGCGCCGGTGGCGCTTTGTTGTCCGCCTCAATGTAACTGCCGCTTTCACTCTCGCAAGTGTCGCTTTGCGCAGAGTTGACGCTCACGCCGTTCTCGCTTGTGTTGCTGCTGAAATTTTGCAAGCTGTTGCGTTCATTGTTGAGAAAAGTGTTAGGTAGTAGCAGTTTGCCGATTGTCTTCATTTTAATGCGGCGCGCCACTGGCGTCAAAGAGGACGGCGATGTAGTAAGCGCGGCTGCAGTTGCGGTTGGTGCTGGCGCGGACATTGCCAAACGTTGCGCCAGCACCGAAGGCAACAATGTTTGCGAACTGGACTTGGTCAAGTGGATGTAGGTCGAAGACGCCTGCTGTGTGACGTTGGGTAGACCAATCGAAGGCGGTGGACTTGGTGAGTGGCGCGCGCTATCCAATTGCAATGGTGAGTCGATTTCATTGATCGAGATGAGCTGCTGTTGTTCGGTGAGTGGCGGCGAGCAGCACTCCATCGGTGTGGGTGTAACGCTGGCGCTGGCGCTGCTGGTGCTTGTGCTGTCACCGTTGTAACTGCTGCGTGACGTAAAGGTGAACGAGTTGTTGTGGCTGAATGAGTTGGCGCTGCCGCAACGATCGGTCGCGGTTAGGAAGCGCTGCGATGGGCTGCGCGTGTACGAGCTGGACGCGCTGCGACTGGCCGCTTCGGTGAGATTGGTGAAGAAGCGTAAACGCTCGGATACTGGCAGTGATGTGGGTTCTTGATTTTTGAATTTTTTTTTTGTTTTGTGGGAGGAAATATAAAACAGTTATAGATTAGCGTGGAAATATTGTCGGCTGGTGAATGAGTCTCTAAAACTACCTACGTGATTTAGTTTTGTACGCATTGCAGTGCTTTGTTCTTGTTGTTGTTGTTGGCGTTACTGTTGACACTATTTTCATATGCATTGTTGTTGTTACACTTTTTAATTATTATTATTGTTGTTGTTGCTGCTGTGCTACCTATATTATACTTTAAGTGAATAAACCGTTATATTCGGGGAGGTCATGAGGGTCTTTGTAAGAGAATGTCTTCAAATCAGGGTATCTAAAGGCATAAAAATTCACCATTAAAGCTTACTACGTCTTTCCAATTGCTGATAGATAGAACATAGACTCGGTAGATGTGAGGGGGCGTGGCTATCATGCTATTTTGCCCACTTTTTGATGATCTTAGATAGAGCTAAAGAGCTAAGAACTAAAGAGACCAGATATCTAAAAATTTTGTTCAGACTCTAGAAGAGACTGTCAGTATGGGCGTTAAATTTGAAAAATATATTGACTTTCTCATCAAATTTGACCCGAACTTGTCCATTTCAACTGCCAATTTTGAAAATTTTTATATTGACTTTCTGATCAAATTTGACCCGGACTTATCCATTTCAACTGCCAATATAGAAAATTTTTATTTTGACTTTCTGATCAAATTTGACCCGGACTTATTCATTTCAACTGCCAATCGAGAAAATTTTTGCCCTAGATTTTTCCTTTTTTATGTGTGCAGTGGATCTCCATATGTCAATTTGTTTGCGTCGTAAAAAGTTTGTCTTTCGATTTTTAAAATGGAGAAAAATTTAACAAAAAATATATTTTGAAATGTTGGGTTTCCCATGGAATCACGAATAAATGACAGAAACTGTGCTTGAAATTCATCGCGCCGGCTTCAGAAAAACGCCAGAGGATCTCAACATCTTACGGATGGACTCAACACATTTTGGTTAAAGTTTTGGGTATGAGGCGTACAAAAAGACCGCAAAAAATGACGTCGAGTAGAGGTCGCAAGAGAGAAGCGTAGCTTGAGAACCTTACATTCGCCAAACGTATATTTACTCGTTACGAGACGTAGGTTTATGAATATTACGTCGAAACTGTCCAACTATTTAGCGAATGACGCTTAAAACAAGAGCCATAACCAAAAGTATCAACATTCGCTGAAACCCATGAAGGCGGTTGAGGCTTGTAAAAACTCTATGGGAAATTGGATTAAGCGTTGGCTTGCTTATTTTATCTAAGCTTATTTTGAATCAATAATAAAGATAAGTATTAAAATACGTGGTTTTTTGTTAGTCCGGGTCAAATTTGATCATATGTGTCGCCATGTTTGAATTGGTTCAGAAATCTACTTTGAACGTTATATTAAAAATTTTCATAAAAATACGTGAAAATTTAGTTATTATGGCAGTCCGGGTCAAATTTGATCATACGTGTGTTGGCACGATTGTATTGGTTCACCTATTTTGAAGGCGATAATAGAGATTTATATACTTGTATAATGCTGAAAATGTAGTAATTTTATCAGTCCGGGTCAAATTTGATCTGTTGGTATTGTTATAGCTAAAGTGATCAATGGTATCGATACATCCACTTAATTTTTAAAACAGAAGAAAATTATATAACTTTGTATTATATTCTTCAAATATTATCTGAGCAAAAATCGTATCTTATATGCCTGCTTTTACCGTTATATTATATAATAGCGGTAGTTTTAGTAAATGTAATCGTGTAAACATATGAATTTGCCCGAATTATAGCCGATTTTGAGATCTCAATACTTTCTAGTCTTTCGCTGAGTCAAACTGAGAAGCAAACTTTATATACTCCATATTCCTTAAGAACAGGGTTTACTCACACTTTCTTTAGCACTACGCCAATTTTTACTGTCTTAACTTGGCTTCAAGAACTTTCTCACAAAAATAATTGAAAAGAAAAATATCAACTGACTTCTCAAGGCGTTGTCACTAACGTCACTGCAGTAAAATCACAACTAATTTCATAAAGTTGCAGTCAATCTCCGAAAGAGCCGCTCTAACTGCCTGCATTTTATCGAAAAGGGCAAATGTATGAGTCTACAAAGCAATATCACAAAGTCAGCGTGTGACCGCTTTCGCAGAATGCGTTAGATAAACCCTCGAAAACTTATCGCATGCGAGCACAAAGAGAAACCCGCCCAGAACACTTGAAAATGCGCGTACGCTCACCTCTTACGCTGCAACTTATCGCTCTTTAAGGTTTTCAATCCTTTTTTCTTTCCCAATTGCAGCTAAACACATATCACAGACGTGAATGCATATATAATATATACATATACATATATAGAGGACCATGCAAAGATATGGTGCACGCGTTTTCAAACTTGATAAGCCACTTGAGAAAGCTGCTGCCTCTTTGTGAAATCCTTGTTATCACTCAAATTCTTATTTTTTTCGAATTTATGTATTTTGTGTTCCCTTATAAAATACAGAGTTTTTCTGCGCCGCTGATTTGTTAAACTAGAAAATTTTAGTATTACTTTTTTTAGCCAAATGAAATTAGAAAATTTGCAAAATTAAGCATTTGAGACTAAAATTTGGAATACAAAAATTAAACACACTTCACATCAAAAAAACACGACGAGAAAGCAAGAAGAATTTTAAATTTTATTCATTTCAAACTCTGGCGAGTGAAACAAAATGAAAAGTGAGTTTGAGGAAAGGGTGTTTTTTGAAAGAAAAAGGTTTTTACTTTTAAGTTGGAATGGTTTTGGAAAAAATTGCTGAAAGTGAATGAATTAGCACTCATTTTTGATTACATGCCATCTCTTACAAGTGAGAACAGTCTTGCCGAGTAGAAATTAAAATTTGGTTTAGAAATAGAAATAGAAATTAAAATTGGGTTTAGAAATACAAGTTTTAATTAAAGTTTCCTCTTTCAGACTTCTAAAATATTTTCCAAAATAATTTTTTCCTAGATTAGCACAATCTTTTTCCAAGTTCGTGCGAAGTTTGATCATCTTGAGTCTAGTGGAGCGTTTTTTGGAATTTTTAAAAGAATCACCGTTACGGATTTTTTGAACTTATTGCAGCAGTGTTTTGAGGAGCCTACTATATAACGAACATAATCCATCTTGTTACTAAAGTAAGCATATAGATCGAAAACTTGTCTACTTCGAGTCGTCCATCCACGTCTGTTAATGACGATAACATCGAAAAAGTTGAAGAAACAATGCTTGCCAATCAACGTGTTGACATTAGAGAAATAGCAGAGGATCCTATCATCTCTCATGGAACGACTCAACATATTTTGGGTATGAAGCGTGTTTATGTCAGACTCGCTTCAAAAGACCTGAATCTACTATAGGTCAATACTATTATTAGAACTGTGGTTGAAGTTACTTATGGCGGGTGCCATGCGCACATGACCGACGGCAGCACTAGAAGTTATGCTTGAACTCACACCACTTCACTTAGCAATCGGTCAGGTAGACAAAAACACACTGTTTCAAATGACAGTAGAAGGGTTTGGCAGAGGTAAGATAATCTCATCCCAGCGTATAAAGGACTTAAGTGGTAAAATAACATTGGCACTTCTCCCATGGGACAGTATTACCAAAAGAGTAAACTTCACTAAGAAGTTCAAGGTTACCCTTTGCAGTTAGGCTGAATCGAATGATTCCACTCTCGAGCTACTACTTAGGGATAGTACAATTAAGTGGCACATTGACGGCTCGGAAAACATGGCAGGGAATTGGTGCAGGAGTCGAAGGGCCACGCACCAAACACTCCTTAATTATGGAAAGTTTTCTGAGCATATTTCAAGTAAAAGTCTTCGCCATAAGTCGGTGCATACAGATAAACCTCCAACGTAACTATCGTAACGAACGTATAACCATACTTAACGACAGTCAAGCGGCACTTAAACAAGGCTATCGGAACGTAACCAAGCGCACCTTATATGGGTGCTCGGTTGATGAGCTCGCCCACTTCGCAGCGTCCACAAACATGGTAGGACTTGAACTCTTCATCGCGGTGGATCTTCATACCATAAAAGAGCTGCTCCCCAAGGAAGAAAGATGCGGCAGAGAGAGGTATTGGCAACAACTCCAAGGCATGTGGTTTAAAAATGTAATAAACTTACCTAGGAACAAACTCAGGCTACTTGTTGCATTCCCCACTGACCACTGAAAGCTCAAGAAGCGCTTATATAACAAATTACTGTGCCTGCAACAGGGAGCACTTCCAGAACATCTGCTAATTGACTGAATAGCAATCTGCAGACGCAGGATAAAGGCCCTTGGATCCATGTTTACACATGGGTATTACATCGCCTTACTAGCACTTAGCAGTATATTGAAATTTATCAATATGCTGGAGTTAAGTTGGTCGTTCTGACTTAGGAGAGGACAGAATAGACCTCAGGCCGCGGTGCAATCCTGCTATATTTATTTTATCTTATCTTACATACTATATGGTTTCATTTCGTCGTCAAACCATCACTTGATTGAGACGAGCCTTTGGGAGCTGAATCATATCAAGATTGATCTGTCAATTGGCTAAGCAGGTCAATAGCCACATCAAACTATTTTTTGTGGAGGACTATATTGAAGAGCAAAACTTTTAACGCTTGCTCAAACTTCCGTTCAGAGCTTTCTATTTGCCTTTTATAAAAATGGAAAAACCAACTGTAGAAGGCTTAAATTTGTAGTTATCATGCCATAAAATATAGTGCGAAATATCGAAATTAACCTCCCCTCTTGTAAACACCGATTAAATGCACAAAAAATTAATTATTTTACAAAAAGTAATTATACTTGTGGGTGCCTCGCGTGCGCAGAAGAAATTCAAATTATTGCAATATAAAAGCTTATGGCTCGTGTAATATCTTTTTAATGGACGAACATTGTAACAATATCCATTCGTTTTTCTTTTTTTCAAAGAAAACTACACAAATCGCTTTGGATTAACATAATCGCTTAAACACACTCATTCGTACACATATACATATGTATATATGTATATGAATGTCTATGTATAAGTGCTTGTATCAGCAATAAATATTAAGCAATAAATCAGCATATTTAGCACCGCAAGCGCGGCTGTTATGAAACCTCGCTTGAGCGAATAATAAGAAATTGCGGCGATTAACGTAAGACGGAAGCGCAAACAATAAAAAACCGTAGCAAAAAATAATTATTGAAAAACAATAAAACGAATCGTGTAAATGCAAAGATTTGCACAAAAGTTGCTTGAAGTAGTTTTCCAATTTTCCAGGTCTTACTTTCGGTTTTGCATTTTATGGGCAAATCAGCAAAATAAACAAACAGTAATACAAACATACATATTTATAATTGCGCTCAAAATTATAGCAGTGTTAGATAATGAAAAGAAAAAAAAACAAAAAAATCCGTTAACTTCGGTTGGATAATATTCGACCGAATAGACAGCCTCCAGCGCGCAGTGCAGAAAATACAGCAACTGCAGCTGAGAGAGAGATTCGTTGTCGTTCGCAGCAACTGGGACTGATGTATGGAATGACTTGGAGCGTTTTACGTCGAGATCTTAAATTGAAAGCGTACACAATACAGCTTGTGCAAAAACTAAAGCCGCTCGATCTTCCCAAGCGACATCGCTTCACTCTATGGGGTCTTGAAAGATTCCAAGAAGATCCGACGTTTTCCAGCCAAATTTTGTTCAGCGAAGAGGCCGATTTCTGGCTTCATGGTTATGTAAACAAGCAAGATTACCGCTTTTGGGAAGAAGAGCACCCTGAAGAGATTTAAGAACTGTCATTTCATTCAGAAAAATAAGTATTTGGTGTGGTTTGTGGGCCATCAGTCAATTTCTTCAAAAATGATGCCGGTGAGAACGTAACCGTCAATGGCAACCGTTATTGCGCCATGATAACCAACTATTCGACTATTTGATGGCTAAAATTGAACCTCGTGATCTCGGCGACATTTGATTTCAACAGAATGGCGCCACTTCTCAAACATCGTTTCAATCAATGAATTTATTGAAACACACACTTTGGTAAGCAGATAATATCATGTTTTGGGCCGGTCACCAAGATTGTGTGATCGTGCGATATCATACCGTAAGACTTTTTCCTGTGGGGATCTGTAAAGTCTGAAGTCTATGCGGACAATCCCTTCGATTCAGGCATTGGAGCCAAACATCCCGCGCGTGATTTGCCAGTTACCAGTCGAAATTCTCGAACGAGTCATCGAAATTTGGACTTAACGGTTGGGACATCTGCGATGTTACCGCGGCTGACATTTGAAAGAGATAATCTTCAAAAAATAAATGCCAAAGAACCAACTTGTTTTTTGTCGTTACTTCGAAAGATGGAAGTGAAAGAGAAGTACATATGAAGATATCTCCTAGAGAGATGATAATGCTATACAATTACTGAAAATCGAAACTATCAGATCTGTATCACTTGCCAGACTGTAGGAGCTCAAAGAACATTTTTGAAGTCTGAATGTTTCTTCCTCTTTACAAATTTAAAGTTCCGGTTGAGATTTGAAGCTTGTAGGATATTCTGGAGACGTCAAAACCACAGCTCTAGGTGTTAGGGTTATTGGTATGGATACTATTTGATTTTGACCCATCACGTTAAAGGAAGTGAGGGGCATTTTGGGACATATTTCTTCAACTTAATCAAATCAGCGCCCGTAATTTGCCAAGAGACATGAGGAAATAATTTTCCAGCATGAATAATTTTCCTCATAATGAAAGACCGACTAAGGACTATTTGAAAAACAGCGGTTGGAAAGTTTTGCTTCACACGGCCTATAAGCCAGAGCTTGTTCCTACGAACCACCATTTATACCGGTTTATGCAGCACAACCTCACTGGAATATGGTTAACATCAGAACTGGGTATTAAAAATCGGAGGAGGAAGCAATTCCTTGGCCACCAAGCCGGCGAAGACTTTTGGGATAGCAGTGGCAAATTGCCAGAGAGATGGGAAGATGCTGTAACTTCAGATGGGCAATATCTTGAATAATACCATTGCATATGTTTTTCTTAAATAAACCTTCAAATTTTGGAAAAAAAACAGCACGAATGTGGTTTTAAAAATAGAAATTTTCGTTCGCGTTCCCACACTGCTTTAATTTTGCCCGCTATTGTATAAGTTCGCTTACGTACAATAACAAACGGTATGTTGTACCTGCTTAACGTTTGTGTAATCATTGATATGCGCGAGCGTTTTTCATCTGCCGACGCCGCGGCTGTGCGGTTAATTTATGAGTTAATAATAACAACAAACCCAGAAATGAGAAGGAAAAATAAAATTGAAAAAGTAAACGAAAATACTTTTTGCCGCCTGTGACTGTGCGCGAAAATCAAGCAATGTATTGCTCAAAGTACAAATAATAATCATAATTGTAATTGTAATTGTAGTTGTAGTAGTGGTAATAAGAGTACTGGTTTAGTTGTCGTAGTTAGAGTTACGGTAAATAAGTAGTAGAATAAACACAACAACAACAAACATATATGCATAACATGCGCAACAACAACAACGTGCCGGGTTATTAAAAAAAAGTATTTCAGTTACAAAAAAAAGAAGTAATTAAAAAAGTAATTTAGCATTGCATTCACAGTTATTGTTTTGCTGAATAATTTGCGATCAAGAAAATATAAATTTACGTGCGACGTAGATAATGAAAGTAAGATTATGTAAAACTCATTCAAAATGCAAATTATTGACAATTTTTAGTTTCAAATTTATGCGGCGATTCAAGTAATGAAATAAAACGAACAACAGAATCGGCAAACAAAGCGTCAAAACGTTGATGATGGTAAGGAACAATGCAATAGTAATTGTAATATAATGGGTAATGGTAATGTAATGGCTAAAAGTAATGGTAATTGATAATGATAATGGTAATGCTTGAATAATGAGTAATGATAATGGTAATTCTATGATTAATGCTAATGCCAGGGTAACGGTAATGTAATGGATATAGATAATGTAATGGATAATGGTGTTGGTAATGTGTACTATGAGTAATGGTTATGTCATAGGTAATGATAATGTTTTGGTATGATAATGTAATCGGTAAAAGTAATAGTAATTGGTGATGGGTAAAAGTAATGGTAATCAAAACGTTGATGATGTTAAGGAACAATGCAATAGTAATTGTAATTTAATGGGTAAAAGTAATGGTAATTGGTGAGGGTAATGCTAGAGTAATGGTAATGCTCGCATAATGAGTAATGATAATGGTAATTCTATGAGAAATGCTAATGCTAGGGTAACGGTAATGTAATGGATATAGATAATGTAATGGGTAATGGTATTGGTAATGTGTAGTATGAGTAATGGTTATGTCATAGGTAATGATAATGTTTTGGTATGATGATAATAATAATGGTAATGCTAGAGTAATGGGTAATGATAATGGTAATACTCTGAGTAATGCTAATGCTAGGGTTATTGTAAAGCACAATGTAGTTGCATGGTAGATATAATGGATAATTTGTGATGTTGGAATTCTGATTTTGTATCGTGCAAATGTTTATATGTACATATGTATATATGATATCTCTATATCTTTCGATATAATTATTATGCAGTTATTTTTTTGAAAAACTCACCGATTTCCTCATCTGTTCTGATCGGATTTTGCGGTGTTTTCGGTTCCTCGTGACTGTTCGTATGTAAGCCGCTGGTACTGGAAATGCTACTGCTCATTATAGGAGCTATTGTTGGGAGCATGGAGGTCGTGGGCGAAAGCTGGGACGATCCTGTGAAGTGATGCAAAGAGAGTAGTAATTAAATTAAGAACTAAGAAAATATTACAATTTTATTTAAAATATTCTACATGTATATTGATCGATAAGGCGTTGAAAGAAATTAGAACCATTTGTGTTACAGGAAAGAACAGCTTCATTCGAAGTGTTTGCCAGAAAAAAACTCATTTGTTTGGAAATTTTGTTTGAGTGCCTTTGTGGTTTCTGATTGTTGCTGCAAACCGAAGTCAGCGAGTTTAGTCACTTAGTCCTTAAACTCATTCCCATTAAACCAAGACTCAATGACACTCTTGAGGAAACCTAACCACATTTTTAATGAAAGAAAAGTTGTGAGTCATAGCATACGGCATCGCTGTTTGCGGTTGTCACAATTTCCATAATTTTTTTCCCTACTTCTTATTATATTCACTTGAATTTCTCTTCTAGCCTCATTTATACCCCGCGCGCGGCAATTAGACAATATATGTAGAACCTGTTGCAGTGGCGTCAAGTTTCGCCGGTTTTAGAATAATATTTGTATTTCTTTTGAAATGAAGAAATAGTCACGAACATATCTACAAACATATATATGAATATGCCATATAGTATGTGGCACTACATAGACTTGAACTGAATTACGTCAGACATTATTTCCAGCACATAATTGCGGGTCGTAAATAAGCAGTTAGGTGTACTATATATTTTGTTATTACCAAATTACAATTCGGTTGTGAGGAAAGGAGGCGAAATTTGTTTATTTTTAATGATGGGAAGAAATGTAGAAGGTGCACTAATGGAAAATATGTTGGTGAATCTATATATGTATGTATATAAAAATCGCAACAGGTTCTAAAAGACGGACGATTTTTTTTAATAATTTGGTAGTTCTATTTTTGCTTTTGAACTTGTTCTATGGGACTTAGTTCCTTTGATTTAACAAGTCTTGGAGGCTAGCGAATCGAATAAGCAACTGGTATAAGTCCCATACCTGTAGATTGGCATAATCAAATAGAGATTGTATAGGAAACGGTCAGATCACTCTAATGAGTTATGCTCGTCTTTGCCCGTCTAATTTGTTGATTTGTTAGAATTTTGTTGGCTAGAAGACCAGTAGTGGCAAGGATTTTTTAGACAATCTTACCCCGTTTAGACGGATAAGTACCTTGGTTAGAAAACCAGATTTGATGAAGGCTAAATTTTAGGCAATCTTACTCCCGTTTAGGTCGATAAGTACCTTGGTTAGAAGACCAGAAATAGCTAAGGCTTAGTTTTCGGCAATATAACCCCGTTTAGACCGATAAGTATCTTGGTTATAAGACCAGAACTGGCCAAGGCTTATTTTTAGGCGAACACCTTTCAGACCGATAAGTGCCTTGGTTAGAAAACCAGACCAGGTCAAGGCAAATTTTTAGACGATCCAACCCCGTTTCGACCGATAGGCACCTTGACTAGAAGACTGGAACTTATAATAGTCGGTAGTACTTTAGAAATTATTAAATTTAATTGATCTATTGAACGCATGGAGACCGGAGTAATGCTAAAGCGACTTTCATTTCTTGTGAAATTGAAAATCTACGAAAGCTGTTTCACAAAATATGTTTAGTTACCTCTAATGATCTTACTAATTTGTGGACAAAGGCGTGTGCCTCTACTGCGATTAAAAAATAATCGAAAAAAAAATATTTTGAAGGGCCTAATGCAAGGTACTTAATAATTTCTCTCTTTATAAACCAAAAATTAAATATTCCACGTTTTCACTTACCTCGTCGCGGTGAAGTTCGCTCCTCACGACCGAGCGCCGTGCCAGCTAACGCCGACGTTGCCTCTGCGCTCCTAGTCTTCTCCTGTTGCAGCTGTTGGAACATATTAGCACGAGCGCGTACACTATTCTTGCGTGTCAGCCCAGCACCAGCACCAGCGGCGTCCGCGCCACCCTCAACTTTGCCAGCGCTTTCGATGGGCGCCTCCTCAATGCCAGACATTTCAAAGATACGCTCACTGTCACTACCCGCCGATAGGTTTAATTGTTCACTTATGCTGTTGTTGTGATTGTTGTTATTAGCGTTGCTGTAACTATCACTTAACGAATTGTGACGTCCGATTGTGGCGCGTAGCGTTGGTAGTGGTGGCGGTGGCGTACCGGAAGATGAAGACGTTTCCGCTGCCTTGAAGTGATGCTGACTATGCAGCGGTTGGGTGGCACAACGCGTGAGTGTGTAGCTGCTGCCCGGCGAGACGCTAGAGGCGGCCGTTGGTGCATTCAAATGGGCGAATGTGTTGTAATTGAGACCTGCGTCCAGCGATTTGGTCGGTTTGAAGGCGGATGTGGTGGAGGTGTCGAGCGGCGATGCGGTGGCTTTAAAGCTGTGGAATTGAGGAAGTGATTTTCACGTCAATTTTATTATTTATTTGCTACGAATTTTCAAGTAATTTTACTTTTATTTACTGGTTTTGGTTTTATTGTGTTGAAAGCACTATTTGAGAAAGATTATTTTGTGGCTTTTGAGTAATTTTTCGGCTCATAAATAAAGGCGAAAATAAGACAATAATTGCGGTCATGAATTATTGTAGACTTTAGACTATTATCACTTGATTTATTCATTTTTTTAATTTTTCAATATTTTTTTTATCACATTACAACAATTTTATTTGCCCATCGGCTGATCAGATAACAGTGGCAAATGAGTAAAAATTAAAAAAATTAAAACAAATGTGAACTCAAAAGAAAAAAAGAAAGAAAAAATAAACACAAATGGCAGTAATTATTCTATATCTCTGCTTAGATTACTGCGACATCGTCGACTTAATAAATAATTTTCAATATCTCACCAGCTATTACTGGGCATTATTGACAGTGGCATTACCACATATGTATATCAATGATAAGGCACTCAAAAATATTGAATATATTTTCAAGTGGGTAAATACTTATTTATTTCCAATAAGCAACACCTCCTATAAATTCTGCGCGCTTGGCTGTTGGTCAAGCAAAACTAGCAGCGCTGCTCAAGCGACTTTGTTTCTCGGAATCGGTGGTAATTAGCGTTGCATTTTGATTGGGTCAATAAAGTTGGCTATTTTGCTATTATTTCGCTTGCCAAAGATTTTTCACGCTTTCAACAATTTGTTGCCATACGTCAGCAAACGGACATTCATACAAATATTTTAGCTCTTCAAAGTATGTATGTGTGCAAATATACATACATGCATACATACATATGTATATATCGATCGAAGGCGTTGCTTTTATTTTGCAATGGCAAACGTTTCGCATAAATATTTGTGGTGGAACGTGCCATAAACAAAGCGCAACTGCTTGCGAAAGAAATTTAAAAGAGAAATAGAAGAAAAAATATAAAAAAAAGTTTGAAGAAAATTGAAAAAAATATAGAAAAAATAAAAAAAAAATTAAAAAAGGTTGAAAAAATTCAAAAATAATAAAAAAAAAATTAAAAAAGAAGGTTGAAGAAAATTGAAGAAATTGTATTTTTCGCAATAAAAAGTTTGTTAGCTAATTCACTTTTGTTTACAGCCTCCTCTTTTGTATACGGTGCGGAAAACCACACTTTGGAAATGCTCAAAAATGTAGCGAAGTCTATAGTGGATAACACTATGCTCTATGGGCTTTTTATATTTTAATCGATATTTCAAAAGCAATTTCTCTAACTCTCTACTTCAAAAAATTAATCGATAATTGTTATCGATAATATTTCAAAATCAACTCTAACTCTTTACTTCAGGAAATTAATCGATAATTTTTATCGATTATATTTCAAAATCAATTTCCGATAAGCTCATGTAACACTATTATCGGTCTCTATTTATCGACTTCAAGAAATTTATCGATATTTTAATCGATAATTTTATCGATAACATTTAAAAATCAAGTTCTTATAAGCTACTGTAACACTCTTCCAGGCCTCTAACTCTCTAATTCAATAAAGCAAACGATATTTCAATCGATAGCTTTATCGATAACATTTTAAAATCAAATTCCGATAAGCTAAGGTAACACTATTCTACGCCAGTTGAGCGTTATAAATACATACATATGTATATACCTAAAATTAATTCTTCTTTTATCCTCTATTGCTGAAAACAAGCATAAAAAAATTCTCTAATCTGCATGATAAAATAAAACTGGCCTCTGACCAGCGCAATCGAATCAATAAAACAATTTTAAACAGCATGGAACCTTTTAAATAAATGTAAAAAAAAAAACTATGGACGATTTTATCAATGAACGATAATGTTCTTGATAAAAAAGTAATATTACGAATATATTTCAGATAATTGTAAGTACATTAGGATGGGTCAAAAAAAATCGAATAACTTTTTTCGTTCGGTACACAGAAAAATATGTTCTTGGACATCTCTTAGAAAGTCTCTCCAAGTATGAGCTCTTAATTGCAATGGAAAGGTCCTCCGCCTTACAGTTTTCTATTTGTCGTATTTTCAGGTAGGAGAATTTAGATATCGCTTCTTACTCACGCCCAATGCTTAATTATTATTTTTTTTATTTTATGAATTTTATAACTCAACGAAAAAATCGTTATAAATAGGAAATCTCATAGTTTTGTAGGAAATTTACTGCTCCAGAAAAATTATCGCTGATTTTGTTATCGAGAAAATTTGCGATAAATTTCCAAACAAAAATGTCTACATATGTATAAAGCCTTTTGATTAAATGATTTAAAAATATGATGAGACAAATGAAAAAAAAAGTCTTATTGAAGAGAATTTTTCTTGTACGATATAACATCTACTAAAATCAACATTTAACCGATCTTTCGATTATTTTTAAGCGCCGCACATTTCTAATATATAAAATGGACTCAGCTTTTGAAGATAAGATTATCTTTCACTGTTGTTTAATTTGGCCTTGTTACAAAGCATTTACGTGCTTTCATTCCTCCTTTTAAGTTGTATGACTTTGTTATTTATATAGTGTTTCCCCAAGCACGTTGTCTTCACTATCAATCAATTTTCTAAACGAATTCAAGAATCTTTCCGTGAATATGTATTTATACTATAAATACGATACTAGAAACATTCCACAATGACAATCGCTGAAAAGTAGTTATCTGAACTCATCATCTATTAATAGGCCAAAGATTGGTATGTTGAAATGAGCACCAAAAAAGGTGAATAAAGTGGACGCCCCGTAAAAAATTGTTGCGACGAAAACATTAAAAATGTGCACAAAAGAATTTTGAATGCCCATTAAGTAAAATTGTTCGAGATAACAGGCAATCTAAAGATATCAACTGAAAGTGTACACCATATCATTCACGAACATTTAGGTATGAAAAAGCTCTGCGTAAAGTGGGTGCCGAGTGAGCTTACTTTTTACCAAAAACAATGACGAGTTGATGATTCGAAGCAGGGTTTGGAGATGTTCAAGCGTAATAAACTCGAATTTTCGGGTTGATATGTGACAACGGATGAAACATAGCTCCATCATTTCACACCCAAGTTCAATAGACCGCCATCCGAGTGTACTGCACATAATGAACCTGCTCGAAAGCGTGAAAAAACGTAACAGTCGGCTGGCAAGGTTTTGGGATGCACATGGAATAATTTAATTATCTTGCAAAACGAAGGACCATCAACAGCGACTATAACGTTATTGTATCGTTTTAAGGATGAAATCGCCGTAAAATGGCCACATTTGTAGAAAAAGAAAGTGCTGTTTCACCATGACAATATACTGTGATACGTGTCAGTGAAAATGATGGGAAAAATCCATGAATTGGGTTTCGAATTGCTTAAATTAAATTTAGCAACTAAATCCTGTTCTCAAATCTCAAAAGAATGCTCGTTGAAAAGAAATTTTCAGCGAACGGAAAGATGATCACCGAAGTATAGAATTGAGGCCAATTTTGTAGTTAAAGAAAGTTCACATCCAATTCATTTTTATTTTGGCTTTTCTCAGGAGTGGAGTGGAGCTCACAACAAAATCAGTAAACTCAACTTTCGAGTTATCATCTGTTAGCTCAGCTTTTAAGTATTATTTGCATTTAATGGATGAATCTGATCACAACAAAAGTTGTCTGAAAGCATCTTAAGATGCGTGGTATTTATTGGTGCTTTTTATGAAAGGTGAGTTTAGGTTAGGTTGGGTGATCCACCTACTTCTAAGGATGCTTATAAAGCATTGGAAAAATACGTCAGCCTTTGCTAGGAGCCGCCTGAGTGCAATGTAATGGCTCTGACAGGAGCCAGCTTGAGATCATGACATAGTAAGCAGCGAAACCCATTGCCTAGTCGACAACCGCGCAGTGTATACAGCTAAGAGGAATTTTTGCCGAACTTTTTGGAAATAAATTCCTCAAAAATCTGTAAAGATCACATTCTTTATAATTCGAAATTTATATAAAAATCAGATTAGACTTTTTTACAGTAATTTCTGATCGCTTAGGAGCAAAAAATAATTGTTTAATATTTTATTAATGTCATTCGAAAATCCTGAATGATAGATAAACAGCAGAGGATTGCACAACGACTTAAGACCTATTGTGCCTTCTTATCCTTAATGATACACCCTGTGCATGAACATTGCTATATAATGAAAGTAGAGAATTGCAAACGCAGCCACAAATAAAATAATGGTCATAATAAAATAAAGAAAAAAAAATATAAATATAAACAAAAACAAAAAAAGGTCGAAATGGAAATTGCCAAACCAAACTGCACCATTCACTTAATTCGTTTTTACAGATTTCGCAAAAATAATTTGCGTTATTTCCTTAAATATAGATTGCCTCAGTTGTAATTCATATTTTTGCCAACACTTTTTGCCGAATTTTTCAACACACACACACGCACACTAATACATACACTGGATTTTCGGTTTATTTATAGACGTTCAATAGATCGTTTGCACTTAATTTTCTCACAAAAAAATTAAAACAAATTTAGAATTATAGGCTTTCGAAAGCAATTGGCGTTTTCTCTTCACCAAACGATGAAAAATGAATTTTGCTGCATTTAAAAGAAAAACAAAATTGAATTAACACATTTGTCGAAGTAATTATTTAATTATACAGTTGTGTACGTATAATCTGCCGAAAAGCCAATAAAGCACACACTTCATAACCGTTATGCGTCCACTCGCGCGTCTCACGACTAACCGACTCGTAATAAACGTTAAGCGAACATAATTCAACGCGCATTAACACTTTTGGCCGAAATCGCTGATTTTGCTACCCCGTCTGTCCATACGTTATGGATATATTGCGAGATGGCTGCGCGCCCAGCTAACCGCTATTTACGTTGACCGGTGTTACTAAATAACTACAACAACACACGCGGCGTTGGCAGCAGCAGCATGAGCGCTGATAAAGATACGACTTCATATGCTCGTCATGGAGGCGATCGATAAGAAACCTTCAACACTTTTGGCCTTATCACAAATCAACTTCGGTTGCATAAACACACGATCGCTTACAAATACAAATATGCATATGTATGAGTATAATTTATATACTTCTTTCAAGCGCGGCATACATTTTAGATAATTATGGTAAGTTGTTGTTGTTGTTTTCTTTTACCAGCTGTGAACGCGTTCAACTCGAACTGCCGTGTGTTAGCGTAAGCGTTTTAACAACGAAATCGCCTTAGACGAACGTACGAATAGTGGGGGGAAATGAAAATGCGCGGTCGGTCGATGCGCGATGGCGTTCCGCGTATGTGAAAAACTCAACTGAACACCGAAATACAAAGTGATCTTTTTAGCGCGAAAAGCAAAACAAGATCGGACGAATGAGCGTATTTTTGCTTTCCTCAAAAATTACAAAAAAAAATAAATAAAATAAAAAATAGAAATAAAATGAAAATATCAAACGCTCGCGCACAGAGGCAGAGACACGCGCGCAAGGGGACAGTGGGCGATTTGTGAAAGAGCTGCAAGTAGAGGCGGCGCCGAAAGGCCTTTGGACGAGGACGCGCAAAATCAGCGCCGAAGAAATGTGCGCGCAACAAGCAGCAACAACAAAAACGCCTTGCTTTTCTTCAAAACACAATTGCTAAAGTGAGCAGCAAAAGTATTTTCACAAAGCCAAACGCGCTGAGAGCGCACTTTTGCCAGCGCTTAGCCGATTTATAATATATGTAGATATAAATGTAAGTATATATGCATTGCATGTGTGGAGACATCGGGTATTTATTTTCTTCTGCAATTCTGCGGCCTTTTCGCGCGCGGTTTGTATAGAAATTCTCAATTTTATTTATTTAGCTCTTAATTTTTGAGTTTTTTTTTATATTTTCATACATATTTAAATTAAAAATTTACGGCTCAAGACAAATATTTAAGAAATGTTTTTAAATATTTTATATTTTTTCTGATAATTAATTTATATTTTTCTGATTTTTTTAAATTCTTAGTTCATAATTTTATTCAAACTTTAAAAAATTTAAAAAATTCAATTAATTAAAAAAATTAAAAAATTAAAATAATTAAATTTAAAAAAATTAAATTATTATTTCTTTTAATGATTGAAGTTTTCTATTAATTAATTGTTATTTCTCAAATTTTTTTCAAATCCATAAGTTTATTCGAACTTGAAAAAAATCAAAAATGGTTTTAAATATTTTTTAATTCATCTAAGGACTTACTGATATTGTTCAAATTCTTTAAACTTATATTTTATATTTTTATTCAAAATTAAAAATTATTTGGAATTAAAAAAAAATGATTTGAAATTAAAAAAAAATTAATTGAGATATACATATGTACATAGATTTTTAAAAAAGTTAAATTTGTTTTTTTTGGAAAAAATGGTTTTAAAAATTTTGGAAATTTTTTAAATTGAAATAAATTTTTTTTTTTTAAACTTGAAATAAAATCAATAACGTCAAAGTTTTTAAAAACTTTTAAACTTTTTCATAATTAATCCATATTTCTCAAATATTTCAAATACATTTCTTTTAATTTCATAAAAAAAATTTAATTTCGAAAATTGTCAAAAGAACTTGTTTGATTTCTGTTGCACAAACGCATTTATTTATAGCCATGCAACATTTTTATAGTGCAACACAGAGAATATAGTGCAGATTTTAGAAAACAAAAATGACTAATCAAGAGAGAGACAGAGAGCGGGATATCTAGAAGCAGAGTGAGAAAATGTAAACGGTTTTGTTTTGCTTTGGTTTGGCACAAAATCAGATTTTCTGGTAAAAATAAATTTTGCTGCTGGATAATGTGTAAGCGTGTGCGAGTGTGTGTGTGTAGGGGTTCAAGGAAATTGTGTGGGCAATTGTGTGCTGTAAGTTTTGTTGGCAATGGAAATACTATTTGTACACTTTCTTAAAAAAACAATTAAAATGGATATTATAATGAAACGAAAAATAACTAAGCAAAATATGAATATAATAGAAAAATATAATAAAAAAGAAAATATTTATATTTATAATATTTGGAGAATTTCTAAATTAGTGAAAAATACATACATAAATAATTATATTAAAAAGATAATAAACAAAAAAGATCCAGAAAAATAATCGAAATATGAAAATAATAAAAAATGTATATACTAAAAAACTAGTAAATAATAAATATAAAAAAATAATAATAATTGTAATTAATAAAAAAATAATAATAATGGTAAATAATTAAAAAAAATATAAAAATATGAAAATAAAAAAATATAATATTTACAGTGCTTCTAACTCAGTGAAAAAAAACCATAACGCGTATACATTCTAAAACACTAATAAATAAAAAAATTAAAAAAATAAAATTAAAAAAAATTGCAAATAAATAAAAAAATGTAAAGAATAACCGAAATATGAAAATAAAAATAAAATATAATAAATAAAAAATTTTATATTTACACAGCTTCTAACTTAGAAAAACAAATATAAAAATATATTTACTAAAACTAATAAACAAATAAATTAAAAAAATAATAATAATTGCAAATAATTAAAAAAAAGATTAATAGTAAAAAATTGAAAAAATATAATATGTACATATTCTAAGAAGTTCAAAATTTATGTAAAAAAAATAATTATGATAAAAAATAAGATTATTGTTAGTACCATAAAATAAACATATTTAATGTGTACAAAATTATTTAATTAGTAATAAAATGAAAAAATTAAAATAAATATAATAAAAGTAAAAAAAGAAAAAAAAACAATAAAAATAAATATAATAATAATAAAAAGTTAAAAATTCATAAAATTATAAAAATAATATTATTGCTACTAAAATAATAATAAAAATTAAAATAAATATATTTATATAAAATCGTTACAATACTAATTACAATAAAAATAATAATAATATATTACTAAAATTTAAATTTTTAAGATTAATTTTTTCTTTAAAAAAACCCATACATACATATGTATATATTTGCATATATTTCCTAAAAAATAATTTAAATTAATTTAATTCTTAAACAAAATCAATTAGAAAACGAAACCGATTTTTGCCATCCCAATCAGCATAAAATACATACGAAGATATTTGAAGACCAGAGTAGGCGCCATTGGCGATAGTTTTGGTGAGTGGCTATTTATCAATGGTTCCTGAGTACGAATCATAGTTCAGAACTAATCTAAATTAATATGTAGAACTATTTTTCGGTACTATAAAAGAACAATATAACGGTGGCTACCGTTGTAGCATCCACCATTATGTCGAATAATGTCCAAGGTTATGTCAAAAGTAGAAGAAAAAGCTTAGCGAACTATTTAAAACAGCTTTAAGAGCTGTTAATATGCAGCCAAAGCAGCTTTTTGCTTTCATTTCCGGTTAAGTGGTTATGTATAGTATATGTATTTGATAACTCTTTATAGCCGTCTACGTTTGCTTCACAAATCTTATCAAATCGTAAATCATTTTGAATAGAAACTAGTTTTGCTTTGTTCTACTGATAAATCTAAAATTCACCGGGCGTTTTATGTAGATATGTACACATGTGTATACCCGTAGAGGTGATACGTAATGATTTTCAAAATTAAAATGGTTATAGTCGTATCTTCAGACTTGTTTAAATCTTGTTTAAACATTCACTTTTGCATATATTTGGTGCAAATAATATGGAAGACACTGATGTACATATAGTATAAACATATTTTTTTTTAAAAAGTGCTTTTATTGAAATTCACAATTTTTGCACAGAATGTATTGGCCCACTTTAGGCAACAGTGACAATACTGGTAACTTGATTTTGCTCTTTACCAAAATTTTGCTGGTTCTGAAATTTAGCATAGATTATTGTCTGAGGCTACGGTACAATCTTTGAAGAAAATATTCAGATCCGACCAATACAGCATATGTATGTATGTATATCTGCCATTCAAACTGATCGATGAAACACAAGTCTTTGTATGGAAAACTTTTTTATTTGACAAGATATCTTCACGAAATTTGTCGTGGATTATTATCTAAGGCAAATCTATAGTCTCCGAAATGGTTTAGATCGGACAACTATAGCAATAGGTATAATAGCTGCCATACAAATTGATGTATCAAAATCTTGATAAGATCTTTTTATACTATAAGAAATACAACCGTGTCAGGTATTAGAACCTCGCTTTAACCGAAGTAAGCGTTTTCTCTTATTTCTCTCTTTGTCAAATATTGTTATTTCATACAAACTTTGAGCACAACAATCGAAAATATCTTAGAAATTAAAAAACATATTTTAAGTCACTACAACTCGATGAATGGACTTTATTATATATTGAAGAATGCGGCTTATTATACCAAGTATAGGATATTACAACTCGAAACAGCTAAAAAAATAGTATAGATACTCTAAAGCCGCGAAGTATCAACAATTAATGATGTTTCCAAAGCAAAAATTTCTAAATGAGTCACTTGTAAAGAATAGCATATTCGAAGCTGAAGCCTCTTCAAAAATATTCAACAGACACGCACTACATACTCATAAACCATAATATATTCCTTATTATTCCAGCATAATTTGCTTTCATTACCGTTTTATCAAATTCACTGTATGCATTTTGGCGTCTAGAGTCCTCCACACTTTACGCAAAACTTTTTTTTATCCAAAAATTAAGTTAAACGTTATTTTTCCGTCAGTAATTCGTTTGTAAAAACAACAAATAACGCGAATATTCCATAAAAAAATACGTTAATTTTCCAAACGTGAAGGGTAAAGCGAGACAAGCGCTCCACGAAAACAACAACCACCCACAGGCGTAACCGAATTGTGACTAAAGAAAAGCAACCGTCAACATGTTGAAGCCCGTTAAAGTGTTGTCAGAGAAAAAACCAAATTTACAACACAAACAACAACAAGAAGAGATAGTGAAAAATGTTAACATTAATGGCATTTTGTAACTGTTGTTGTTGTTACTATTATTGTTTTTGTTGTTGTTGCTGTTATTACTATTATTGTTGTTGTTACTGATATTATTGTTGTTACTGTTATTATTATTGTCACTGTTATTGTTGTTGTGGTTACTGTTGTTATTGTTGTTGTTGCTGTTATTATTGTTGCTATTGTTGGTTTAGTACAACACATCATATTCAAAGTCGGTTTTGTTCCCTTTGTTTTGGTTTTTTTACTGTGTACTACATGATGTTTGAGCTTTACTATTTTTGTTGTTGTTGGTACATTTGTTACTGTTTATGTTGTTGCGCCCTTTACACCTTTCTTCTGCAATTAACAGCCAAATGACAATAAAACACAGCGGCTAACTGGGAGGGCGGTGGCGCAACACATAATTACATACACACACACACACATAAACGCATATAGCAGAGCGGCGGTTTGCACAGAACGCAAAAGCGATGCCAGCCCATTGATAAAGCCATTTAGGTGCATAACTGCGAATATACATAGCAGGTATGATATATCTACATACATACATATATGCATATGTATTTGTGCATCTGTATGTGTGTATGCCAGTAGTGGAACGTTCCGCACTCTCATCTCGCCACTCTCTTGTCGCACTTTAATTAGCCATTGTAAAAAGTCATGAGCCCGTGCGATAAAAACACCGAGCGTAACCACAACAACAGCAAAAACAGCAATAGCAACAACAGCAAAAACAACAATAATAACAACTGTAACTAATATTAAAAATGGATGTTGTAAAAAGTTGTTGAAAAATTGCGCAGGTGAATTGGGTGAATGGACGGATGGATAGGTGACAATTCTTCAGCTGATTATGCTATTGTTGTAGCACTTGAGTAAATAGCTTTGGTCACGCACCTTGTTGTTGTTCTTGTGAAGTTATGGTTGGCGCGCCGATAGAATTTCTGTGGTTTTGCGGGGAATTATTTAATTGAAATTTGAAATTTTTGCCTTGCATTTGCTATGTTGAAGGTATTTGATGTTTTTTTTTTGTTTTATTTTTTATGTATTTGTTTATGATTGTGTATGTGTATATGTAAGTATGTAAGTGTGTGTGCGCACCATTTACACGCAAATGTCAATGAGTCGCGCAATAATCAACTTAAAAAGTAAACAACAATAAAATGAAGGCGAACAACAAGTGCGGACCAGTATTCGGTTGGCGAGAACGACGACAACTCGCCAAAGTGGTACTTGTAATTGTAATGAAGTGCAAATTACAGGCTCTTTTTTGGAAGGATTCCTATATGTGCTTTACAGTTGAAAATGCTTAAGTCGATTTAAAACAAATATTTAATTTAGATCGTTCAGTTTATATGGCAGCTATATGCTATAGTAGTTCGATCTGAAAAATTTCTTCGGAGATTACATTACTGCCATAGAAAATAATCCATGCCAAATTGCGTAAAGATATCTTATCAAATAAAAAAGTTTTCCTTACAAGGACTTGATTTTGATCGCTCAATTTATATGACAGCTATATGATATAGTGGTCCGATCCAAACAATTTCTTCAGAGATTGCACCTCTATCCAAAGCAGTAATTCGAGATAAATTTAGTGAAGATATCTCAGATAATAAAGAAATTTTCAATACAAGGACTTGATTTTGATCGTTCAGTTTGTATGACAGCTATATGTTATGGTGGTCCGATCTGAACAATTTCTTCAAAGATTGTACTATTACTCTATGCAATAGTTCGAGCCAAATTTCATAAACATATCTTATCAAATAAAAAAGTTTTTCATACAAGGACATGATTTTGATAGTTCAGTCTGTATGGCAGCTATATGCTATACTGGTTCAATTTAAGTAAAATCTTTGGATATTACACCGATGCTTTGGACAATAAGCTATGCCAAATTTCGTAAAGATATCTTGTCAAATAAGAAAGTTTTCCATAGAAGAAGCTTAATTTTGATCAGTCAGTTTGCATGGTAACTATAGGGTGTAGTGGTCCGATACCGACGGTTCTGACATATGAGCAGCTTCTTGGGGAGAAAAGCTTATGTGCGAAATTTCAGAACTTGGATGTTTCAAACTTCATGGCAAAGCCAATATATTCTGTTTATGTTATATAAAATAATTGAAAGTAAGAATTTCTTACTCTCTATAAAAAATACGTAATAATTACAAAATATAAATTATGAGTACAAAAGTATTCTCAGCTCATAGAAATTTCGTTTCACTTCCTTAGTAAGAAGAAGTATAGTTTTTGTCATATAAAACAACGCCTGATTGTAGGCAACAACTAATTTTGACAGCAAAGTTTTATATTTTCGAAGCAAACTTGGTTGAATAGTTATAGATCTCTGCTTTGGAACACTTTTGAATACTTCGAATAGCATGAACGCTGGCTATAATTTCAAATCTGCCACATAAATATGTGATATAAATCAAATTTTATCGAAATGTTGCCTACATTTTGGCGCCAACAAATGTAAAACATGGAAGCCAAAGGAGGTTAAAGGAAAGAGAATAACAACACATCACTAGAAATACTAGAAAATTAAATTTTTTTAGAAAGATACATATATAATACATATGCCATAAAACCCACTCAGCAACCACGTGCCACTGCGGCAATTAAGCGCTTGCGTCGGGCAATAAGTGCAAAAACAGATTTTCAAAAAATCCATACGCCACTTGTACGCAGTGATTTTCCACAACCTTTATTGTTTGGCATTTCTTTGCTTCCTCTTGCCAGCTTTTAGCTATTTGACACAGAAGCCGCCGACACAGAAGCCGCCGACACAGCGGCATGATGGTCTGAATGAAAGCATGACGGGCTGTCCATGGGTTCATGCTTCAAGTGCGGCGAATGTGCGACCAAAATGAGAAGAAAAGTACCATGAACAGCGTGGTAATTAGACAGTCAGTCAGTCAGTTAGACTGTCAAGCACTCAGCTGACCATATACCGTTATACAATTAGGTAACAAATAAGCCGCTTAAGCGTCGTCGGATGCGCGCTGATGATGGTGACAGTGCCATATCACAAATGCGGATGGAAACGGTGGCAGATGAGTACATATAGATATATACATATATATAGTACCTACATGTATTTATATATGTTAAGACCGCACAGCTGCAAGAAAATTTTGGAAAATGTTGGCATGGAAAAAGGGAAAGGCAAACTCTGCTGCGAGGCACAGAAAAATATTTATAAATACATTTGAATTTATGTACTCAGCGGTGCATTCATCAGCACTGACCGTTGCGCCATACTTAGTTAGTCAGTTGGTTAATTTACGCTGATGACATTTTCCTTTCATTCACCAGCGTCTGACATACATACGCCACTTTTTGAACTTTCCTCCGCAACAGACTCATTGTTTCGCAGCCAACTATTTCTCGGCTGCGGATTTAAAAATAAACACAAAAGAATAACAATGTGTCTATGAGGGATTTGAAGTTTGACGTGGCGCGAAAAAAACGATCATAAGCCGCATAAACTTTATTAGCATTTGGCTTTCAATAAAACAACAGCAATAACAAAGCAACGGCGACAGACACGCGCAATCGCTCATTCGTCTACTAATTCCATGGCGCAGCATTTCGTCAGCGTTACCGCTATTAAAAAGATCTCATAAAATTAATTTTTTTTTCTTTAAACTGGCATCATTTGGCCGACAGACAAATGCCACATAAAAAAGTGTGTTGAAAAGTGATCGAAGTGTTCGGCTTTGTTATTGACAGCAGTCCAGTGGGTCAGCTTGTTGTTTGGACAGCCAGTTTGGGCCGGCATTGTCAACAGTAAAATTTGGTAAACCACTTATTGGCAACTGCGCTTTGTTGCTATTTGTACGGTTGTGGATTATAATGAAAGCGGTGGGAGGGCGTGGTTCACATGTTGGTGGTAGAGTATGCAAAAAATTCTCAAACAAATTTTCAACTACAATTTTTTCCATTATTCTGCAAGTTTTTACTGTTATTGGTTTTATTGTAATTTTGCTTTTTTTGTTTTTTATTTTTTTTTACTTTATTTTTTTTATATTTTTTTTGCTACAATTATATTTATTTTTTTTTATTATATTGCTTGTTTTTACTTTCTTGCTATATTTTTTATATTTTTTTCTTGAAATTTTTTATTATTATTTTTTGCTCTAATTTTTTATATTTTTTTTCATGGAATTTTATTATTATTTTTTTTTGCTTTAATTTTTTATTTTTGTTACTTTTTTGCTATTATTATTTTCCCCACATTATTATTATTTTTTTTCTTCACTTAATTGTTACCAACAAAATGGGTGTGTGTCAGAGATAATGAATTTTGTATCCGCTTGGGGACACAGCGACTCATGAATATTATTTATTTGTGCTTCACTTTTCAAACCACTTGACAAATAAACAGTTTGTTTGTTTTTATGAATAATTTTTTCGAAAACTCTATTGATATTATCGCTTTTTTCGACATATGCTCAAGCCTACTTGGCTCTGCAGTGTTGCCACTAACTATGAATATGTATTTATGCAAAATAATTTTGTTTGCTAAAATATGACGGTTTCATAAAACAAACATTGGTGTGTGGCAACAAAAATAATAGAAGAAAACAACAACAATAGCGTTGACTAATATTTGTGTCTGTTTGTAAATGCAAAATTTTGCGAATAACGCTTTTGAGGTCAATTTATGGGCGAATTTCATAAAAAGCGTTGCTTTTTGTTTACGAAAGGGGTTTGGTGACACAATTTGACAATATTTTTATGTTAGTAAAGTTAAACTTAATAATGGAAAAACAAAGGATGACCTTCATTAAGTCGATTTTACAAATGAAGGCAGAAGTTACGACGTTTTTACGAGTCATAGAGGGAATTTGATTAATAGGACTTTTTTCGAGTGAAAATAGGAATGTTCAAATGCAAATTCGTTCAATTTTAGACAAGTTTAACTGATGATCTAGTATTAGCAAAAAAGTTGGTTTATAATTTTAGAATTCTTAATCTTCAGAATATATGTGTCCACTCAATATTATCCCCCTTGGCCACAATACAGTTGTACCAACGTTATTCCAATCCTCGAAACAGCCATTAAAGTCAATTAATCCGGAATAGCCTTCAATGCGCGTAGCGATTTACGTTTAATGTCTTCTATTGACTCAAAACGGTGTCGCAGGAGCGGTCGTTTGAGTTTGCTGAATAGCCTTTTATTAACTTACACAGAGCTAAATCAGGCGAATCAGGTATCAGGTTATTGGTTATAAGCTTGGCGAAAACCTCACGAAGAATCAATGCAGTTAATTTGCAACGGTGAATTATAGTGCTGAAAAACCAAGAGTTATCGGCCCTTAATTCCGTCCTCTTTTTATGAATAGCTTCGCGTAAAGGACGCATTACACTCAAATAGTATTCTTTGTTGACAGTTTGGTCGGTCGGAAAGAATTCGGAGTGCACCACACGCCGATATTTGAAGAAAACTGTCAACATAATCTTAATTTTTGACCGCCTTTGACGTTTTTTCAGCTTCGGCTCGCCTTTGTCACCATATTCGTCTGATTGATTGTCTGTTTCCGGGTCGTAAGCGTAGATCCGAGACTCATTACCACTAATAACATCATGACATCCAGGCGGTCAAAAAGCATTGTTTCAGAGACGTTAACGCGTCGCTATTCATCGAAAAAATTGAGTGATTTTGGAACCAATCGTACTTTCTTTTTTCTTATTATTTTTCAAAATGGTTTTCACTGATACTTCCGATATTCCAACGATACCAGTACGATCTCTGACTGTTAATCGTCTAATTCTTTCATTTTATTGGCGTGTTGAATGTCCATCCGACTCGCATGTGTTGCAGGTGACCTGTAAATAGTTTAAGAACCGTCCTGCAGTCTTCTCGAAAACATGTGTGTAAAAAGCATGTATGATTTTCTTCGGGCCTTTGCACGCAATCCAAGCGCTCCTGCATGTCCTTAAGACATTCTATCTCACCTTGATTCGTTTTTCAGTCCTTTCGGATATTTCATTGGCTATCGTTTTTAGCGACTTCCGTATTTCCAGTACTGGTTACGTACCGAGATGGATGGTAGTTTAGTTAATCTCATCATATTAACTACATTTACTACCTCTCTACTTCTAAGGACATTCTCTAACCTAATACAACGTAAGATCTTAACCTTAACTGCCGCTTGGTGATCTTCCGTATCGAAGATACTGCAGTTTTTGGGAAGCCTGAAAGATCGCTTGTGATTTAGCTCCGATCAAAGGATTTCGACGTCTACTTTTTTAGGCATTGATTCGTATGTGCAGATGTTGCAAGATTCTCTAGACAGTGGGATGTTCCTGCGTCAATCACCTTCTTTGAATGTGACTTGAATCCTTCTCTCCCAAATCAATTGTAAAAGCATTTGGTCTATTTGATCCACCAACCCCCTTCTTTATGAGTTATGACCGAAGTTTCTCGTGGAAAGTTCACTTAACGCCATCAATCAACCAGCTAATTTTGCTGTAAAGCGAAACCGTAGCCGCAGAGCTTACACTGTAGACAGGTGGTAGGATGAGTAACCATTCTAGTACAGCTGTATTCTTGGTGTAACATCAAAGCATGAGGTCAGGGGAGGTCTCCCTAGTGAAGTGTAGTCCCAATGGATCTACTCTTCGTATAAGAATGATGTGCTTATGTAGACATCTAGAATCTTTTCAGTTATCGGTCCATAGTCAATATGAATACGACCCATTGTAGGGGGTTGATTGGGTAAGGAATTTAATTTTGTAATTTCACAAGGTCTGGTGAATGAAATTATATATCTATATAAAGAGTCGGAACAGAAACATGTGAATACTAAGTAAGCGAGTAAACCCCTATCTGCATAGATTTGTTTGATGCTATCGATATCTAAAGCGTTTCTTCCTTTTTATATGAGACATTCTAAATATTAATTAATAGCTGAAATGATACAAAATCTGAATTTACTACAGCGAGGCTTTCTCACATGAAAAAAGCACTGTCGAATGACTAGATCTATTTTTGTTCAAAATAAATACTAATTACTTCAAGACGAAAAACAAAAAGACCAGCCGACGACAAGTATGTACATATGTACGGACTGATATAAATATAGACATTTTAATATTTTTTTTTCAGTGTACATAATTGAGATTCATTGCTGTGACAGCTGTGTCTTATTCGTAACTGTGAAAATCTCACCATTTAAGTATATTTAAAAATAAATCCGGCAAATATTTTACTAGCAACAGAAATCAGAAATAGAGCTCGAGAGAGCACACTCATGCGAGAGCGTAAGATATGCAGAAGATGATATGAAGAACAGAAGACACAAGCAATGCTGGAAACTTGCCAATTTTCAACTCACTTCCTTGCACACATAATATTTTACAAAATTGCGAAGAAGAGGAAAGATTTTTTGGTTGATCAGTGATATTGAAAAAAGTGGCAACTACCAAAACTCAGTTAAAAAACATTACAAAATAAGAAATTTATTATAGAACCGTTTCATTCAAGAAATAAAAGCGTAAAAATAATTACCAATTAGAAAATTTATCCGATCTTTTATTCAATCAAAAATATTGGTTCTCCGGTAGATACACGGAGATATATGGAGAGTTAATTCGGCGCCGTTTCCAGCACTACGTACTGACGTCTGGAACGACTTTTTTCGTTGAGAACTTAAATTGAAAGCGTACAAAATATCGCTTTTGCAAAAACTGAAGCCACTCGACCTCTATTATGGGTTCTTGAAAAGTTCCAAGAAGTTCCAAGAGGATCCAAAGTTTTCGAGACTTTTGCTCAATCACGAAAGACATTTCTGGCTGAATGGGAATGTAAACAAGCAAAATTACCACATTTGAGACGAGGGGCAACCAGAAGAGACAGAAAAAACAACGGTTTTGTGCGATTTGTGAGCCGGTGGAATAACCGGTGCATATTCTTCAAAAATGATGCCAAAGAGAACGTAACCGTTGAACTTATTGATAGAATACTTCGGTGAGCAAATAATTTCACCTTTTGGGACGGTCGATTGGCCACCAAGATCGTGTGATATCACACCGTTAGACCTTTGCTGTGGATATGTAAAGTCCAAAGTCTACGTGGACAATCCCGCTTCGATTCAGGCCTTCGAGCAAAACATCACGCGTGTCATTCGCCAGTTACCAGTCAAACGAACGAGTCATCGAAAAATTGGGCTCAACGAATGGACCAACTGAGACGTAGCCGCGGCCAACATTTGAACGAGATAGAATGACAATAAACATTCCCTACTAAATTTGAAGTAAGGAATATCGAAATGGATCACCCTTTATAATATTGATTTATCCACAGATATGAAAAAAATTCTCACCAAATCAGCCTGAGCCAACCGTAAATCATTATAAGCCATTATTTTAGATATAGAATTATATAAGAAGTTTTCATTGTACTTACTGTAATTTTTCATCATTCGTTATCGGTTGCGTCTTGTAGCGATCGCGGTACATGTCGCGACGTATGGCGCTCGGTTTGAACAATTTCGGTGTTACGCCCGACTGCAAAGGCGATTCCCAACTAGTGTTGGCATCCACCGGCGTAGACGGTGAAGTACCGTTACTGCTTAGGAACATTTCCATATTTTTTATACGCTCCGCAACCGAAATGCTGCCACCGGTTGTGATCGGCGTGGACACAAACTCCAAAGGTGCGGCTTGTGATGTGGCAATGGCATTCAATGCGGCCGCCAAATCCACCACGGGCACCTCCTGACGTTCCAAAGAGCGTGTACGCCGTTTCAGTAAACTTGGTGATTGGCCACTGACTTGTTCAGCGCTGAAAACGTCGGGTTCCAGCTCTTCACCACCCAATGAACGTCGTTTCGATGGTGAGTCAGTCTTTAAAATTGGACGTACAATCGGTGGTGGCGGTTCGCTATAATGACGGCCATCTTCGCTGATTGCGCCGCCCAAATCGAACTCTTCGCGGCTGCTCTTACGCGATGTCTTTAATATGGGACGTATTTCGTATTCATCCGAGTCACCAGACGACTTTTTCTTTAATATCGGTTTAGGTGGACGCATAGCATCATCGCTGGAAATACTTTCCAATTTGAGTATTGGGCGGATTTCATATTCTTCATTGCTGGGTGTGTAGCCGCTTTCATCGTGTTCGCCGCCGGCTATCGCTTGATTGTCGGCCGTCTCGCGACCCAATTCGGCCGCGGCCATTTTCACAGCTTGTGAGATCGAGACATGTTTCGGGGCATGTGTGCCACCATCGGAAGGTGTCGAGGTAGAATCTTTCTTCTTCAATATACCATGCGGATGTGGTTCAGTGGCGGAGGGACAACCATCACTTTTGCTACTCTCGTAGCTGCTCTGTTTGAGTATGCCATGTTGTTGCTGCTGCTGTAAGCCGGCAGTCTCCTCTAGTGAATTGCGACGCGCCGATTTAATAAGTATGCTGCGCTCGTCGGGCGAATGTGAGCGCGAGTAATAGCGCGACTCGTCCAGACTCGAGCGTTTCTTAAGTATGCCGGCACGTTTCTGTTTCGAAGTCGGTGTATCGACCACGTTTGCGGAAAATGTCACCGGCGAAGCGTTACTGGAAGCCGAACTGGACTCGCCCGCAATATGATCCTTCTTCTTGAGTATCGAAACGATGTGGTTGTGTGTCGATGTGGATGGCGATGTCGAGTACACGCCTGCGGCACCAGTCGGCACCGGTATATACGTGGGATCATCTGTGCTTCTGCGCCGTAATATGGGCGAAAGTTTTGGCGGTTCGTGACCAGCATCACGTTCCATGCTACGCGCTTTCAATATACGCTGACGCAATATGCCACCAGACATTGTCGTATTCGAGATGGACTTAGCTACCAGCTCGTCAGCTTCCGGTTCGTAGTAGATGCGCTCTTCCTGCACGAATGTGGCGTGTTTGGCTGGTGATGGATCACGCTCCTTCGCTTCGGCGGCCACCTCTAATTCCGTGTACGATGGTGCTGGCGGTGGCGTTAACGCCTGTTGACGACTACCGATGCCGTAACGTGCCGGCGTTGCCAGCTCCACAATACACTCATTGCTATCTCTGCCATCCAAATCATTACTGATGTAATCCTCACCACCACGTACCGCCTGTGCGGCTAGATCCGCGGCGATACCCGAAGCCATCATGGCCATTTCGACATTCGCCTGTTCGGCGATCTTCTTAATCTCCGCCAAATCGGTTTTTGTACGCTCATTTACCTTCCGATTGACATCGTTCGAGCGCAACTTACGCAATTCGCCCAAATGCAATGTATCGCTGCGGCGTGCTAAGCGATTGCTGCTCGGTCGCTCTCGAATCAAGCTTTCACGCGCGTGTAGTTCATATTTTGGACTAGCCGTTTCGGAGCGCGCACGATTGCTTACGCTCGGATTGACTAGATCCCAACCGCGACGCGCGATCTCCATGTGATAGGCCAATTCGTTGTGTGGCGGTTTGTGGCTCGCCAAATTTTTGGCTGACGTGTCGGTTTTGTTTTGACGTGGTGATAGCATTTCACGTAGCACTGGATCATCGGGTGGCACGAGTTGACGCACCATGCCGAGCTCACGGCGACGACGGCGACGCGCTGCTAAGGAGTCATCTGCAAGAGGAAGGTATTTGTTTAGAAAGTGCGGTGATAGTGAGTAAAATTACAAATAGGTAACGTTAGAAACAGCATTACGAAGGCGTTGAAGTGAGCGCGGGTGTTGAACGAGAGCGCGCATGAGTTTTGAAGGTAGAGTTTTAGTAGTGACGCAGAAATTTTTGGATCTCCATACTAGCGCTAAAGTTTAGTGGGCTTGAGCGCTGGTAGAAAACAGAAAAAATCACTGCGGATCTTTTCTCTCGCTCTCTTTCTCTTTCTCTCTCTCTTAATTCTGCTCAAAGCTCAGCTGTTTGTTCTTATTTTCATTTTGGGTCACTTTTTCACCCAACCGCCCTTAGCGCAATGCTGTCCAATTTATATAATAAATAAAATTAATTAAATAATACATAAAAACACTGTTTGGTATTAGATTATGAGTGTCGATTTGAGGTTAGAATTTCACAAAATTACTATAACATAACAAATAAGCGCACAGCACCGTGGAACTTCAACAAAACATATGCAATCCAAAAACGTGTTAGTATTCTCTATGCAAACTCACATGCGAAACCGTCACAAAGCACAACATATTCAACACAAGTGTACCGTGTTAGTACCGAGAAGCGATCACAGGATTGACACAGGATGAACGAGCGCAAATGCAAATGTCGCACATATTTTTCAGCTCTATTTAATTGTAGCATATTTTTGTGCGCGACGCGCGTTTGCACAACACGCGCAGACAGAATAAATTTTTAATGGAGAATTTCGCCGCAGACGTGAAAAATTGCCGTGCGTACCGAAGCGTATTGACACATAAATTCTGCGATTACCAACCACTAAGCTATTATATCTAAAATGTTGCACGCATAGCAGCAGTCAAATAATTATTATATATGTAAGCGCCACATATGTATGTACATACATACATACATATGTATATACTTGTATGAATGTGGGCATATCGAACGAAATTATTCATAGGAAAATTGTCGAGCTTTTTATGGTAATTTGGCGAGGAAATTTTTTCATAGGTGGGCGCTTGTGGGTTGCTGGCTGGCTGGTGGCGCAAAGGGTGTGAAAATGGCATTGGCCTAATGTGGAATGTGCCAGTTGGGCGCTTGGAATTATTGAACCAAGACCAATGCGCGTTGTCAGTTGACTGCGTTGAGCCACAGAGCCAGCCAGTCAGACAGCGACAGCGGCATAATAATCATCATCATCATCATCGGCAGCCATTATTTAGTTGGACAGGCGGCAACGCAATTATTTTCTATATAGAATAATGAAATGTGTTGGATTTTTGCGTGCCATGTCATGGCATTTCTATGTATTCGTAACATGAACGAAGCCGCCACTTATAATTTACACGCATTAAAGTATGGTTTTTATGTAGTTTTCCAAAGTGAGGTTAATTAAGAAATGGAGGGTGGCTTATTCGCACCTGTTAAGTGCAAAAGCACTCGAAAAGAGTTATTAGAAAAAATAAAAAAATCTAATAATAAACAAATAAACGAATAACAAATAATAAAAAACTAACAATATGCAATAAAAAATAATAATATGGGTCTCCTCCTGCAGATCTACCTACATACAGCCCTTGGCCGGATAAAATCCGGATCAATTCCGGTAATGTAGAACCGGCTATTCTGAAACTTGCCGGCTGTTTTGAGTATTGCGTTATAATTTGGCTCATTGACATCAGTAAAAAGTTAATTTGCGGTCATAGAACTCATTTATATGTGTAAAAATATATTTAATTAATGCCTGCATTCAAGAGAATAGCAATTTTTATGTGTCAATGAACTCAAAACAATTATTTTTTTTCATAAGTGTAGTTTTTGTGACAGTATTAGTTCTTAAACAGAAATAAATAAATGTCAGCCCGCAACTATGATTAGCAGCGTGCCTTAGAGCTTGACTAGTTTTTATTTATTTGTTTTTAATTAAAATGCCTGACCTTTTCTTTTCACACTGTTAATATTCTTGCAGCACAAGAAACACTAAAATTTTTTTGAGAAATGCGGGCAAGTTGACAATTCATCGCCAGTAAAAAATTCCGAGTTGTTGCCGTGTACCTATAAGCGACTGCGGTGGGATCGACTTTCACCTTGACTTAAACTCTTCCTTATTGAGGTGTTGCAGAAGTAATTTTGTTATTTGCGAGACTATAGTCGATTATTTCGACTAGGGAAACTAACTGTTTCGAATTTTATTGGTATACTAGAGAGATATGGGTTCCGATCATCGACAACAGCTTCGTTCGACGAAAGAAATCCTTTGGTCGAAGCAATTACTTTCCAAATTTTTCGATAAAACAAATTACAAACGGCAGTCAGTCGTTACATTTTCACAATTGATGATTTTATGTACAATTTTACGGTTAACATATTATATAGGATTAAGGGCAATTTGGTGTACCCTTTGAAAAGACTAAAGGGATTTTGGGAACTTCGTCATTAATTGAGACATGGCCGCCTTAATCTCGTTTGTTAAGCAGAAAAGAAGAGCCTAAAAGTTATATACTTTTATCTTTTTTCATGGCTGACCGCTGACGAAGTATATAAGTAGAGTGGTGGAGTAAATGACTTTAACCAATAACTGTCAAAAGAACGTTGTCCTCGAAACGCAGATTTTTAAGTTTTATTTACATTATTTCGCTTAAATAATTAAAAAAAAGTTGATATTTTGAGAGGCTTTAGATGTCATGGTTAGGTTAGATGGCTGATCAAAGATCGCACTATATGGTATGTAGTCCTTTGTGATGCCATAGAAAAGAAGAACTCATGTGTTTGAACTAGAAATTAGAAAAATGCTTAGTAGCCAATAAAATTTGCACAGGCGTTTAATGTCTGAAGGCATGCCCATTCAAGTAATTATTTAAGTCTTGACCTCCTAAACGCGGAACAGTCAAGAAGGAAGTGTTGAGTTGTTCTTACTTCATCTTCTTGCATACATCTTCTGCAGATGGCATCTGATAGGATTCCCAACCTTACTGTGTAGACGCCAATAGGGCAATGGCCCGTTAAAAACCCCACAACATGGAAGAGGCTAGTCTTACTGAGGGCAAAGAGATCAAGTAGATTTCATTGTAACCAAATGAATTTAGTTTTTCTTGTTAGAAGATTTTCTAAAGTAATACTCTCGCGTTTCCAATGGGACTACATAATAGGAAGGGACTCTAGAACAGTTTGAATTTTTTTTGTATATCTTATTAATCAAAAAAGTACATTGACAAAAGTCTACTAAATAGCCACCGAAGCAATAATTTCGCTCACAAATAAGAAAGTTCCATACAAGAACTTAATTTCGAACGGCTAACTTGTAAGACAGTTATATGCTATAGTGATTCAATCTGCACAATATTGTAACATTTTATAGGGTTGTTATTGTTAATCCATGCCAAATTTCATGATGATATCTGTCAAAAAAAAATTTTCTATGAAAAGACTTAGTTTTAATTTTAATCGTTCAGTTTGTATGACAGCTATATGCTATATTGGTCCGATATCGGCGGTTCTGACAAATGAGTAGCTTCTTGGAGAGGAAAGAACGAATGTAAACTTTCTGCGTAAAGCAGACGGACAGACAGACGGAGATGGTTAAATCGACTCAGCTCTTCACGCTGATCACTTCTACGTAGGGTCTACGTCATTTTCTTCAAGGTGTTACAAACTATGTGAAATCTTTATATAAAACGTTTTGGCTATAAGAACGTTCATCTTCCAATCGCTTCATTCAAGGTAGTATTAGATATATAACAGAAGCTTCATTTATATACTTATTAAGTAGTTTTAAGTTTTATGAAGCGTGTCACTTTCACGCCCTTACACCTAAATTAACCTATTTTGAAGTCGAAAATATATGTACATTTCTAAAATTGTAAATTTTTTGCAGGTTCCAAATGAGAACGATAAACGATTAAGGATTCCTCAGTTCAGAACCGATGAAGACAAAAAAAGTTAAGCATTTTGAATGGACGACAACATTTATAGATTCGAAGAACAGTTTCCAGTGTCCTTTAAGGACTAGAATATAATACATATTCAGTGATAAGATGAATAGATGGGGATTGCACCGCAAACTGAGGTCTATTGTGACCTCAATATCCAGTGAAAACAGAACAAAAATTCTCTCAACTATGAACCACTGATGAATACGTTCGATATAGAAAGAATTCAAGTTATTTGTAAGTAAGGCAGGTTCCGGGTATGTAAGTTAGGTTCTGGTCTCTTAAAACTATCTAGCTTTTTAAAAAAATATTTTTTGCTGAAAATCTTGTTTGGAATTCGTGTGTTGGTTTACTTCGCATTTTGTACGTAAACGATTGCGGCAATTGTTTGTTGTGCTGGCTGAGTGAAGAATTCTTTGCGAACGCTATGTGTCAATACATACTTAAAAATAGCTTATTTTTCCTTATTTTTGCGGTTAGCAGCAGATATTTCAGATTGATTACTATAAGAAAAGATGAAAATGATATAATTCCATTTCATCCGATTTCATACATATGTATGTATATATAAAATAAGTAAATGCATCGTACACAGCAACTCACCACTATCGACGGTGGCCTCTTCGTTGAGCGAACGATTCAAATTCGATTTGCGTTTCGATGATTTATCGCGATCCTCCAAGGGACTAGCAGGCTGCAACAAAACAAAGTTTTCGTTAAAAATATATTGACAAAAAATATATGATATAAATTACAACAACTACTCACAGTTACACCATTAACCGGGCTCAGCTCCGGTTTGCCGGGCGAGCTATCGCTGCTCGCCGGTTTCAGATCATTTGTCGATTTCGATTTGCTCGATTTTATGGTGGCGGACGTGCGTGGACGCGGCAGCGGTTTTGTCGCCTTGTTCGCTAGCACATGCGTATCTGACTCTTCGGCTGTGGATAAGCGACCCGCCGAGCGTGTGAATTTGGCAGTGCACTCAGTGGCTGGCGCGGGCGTTGCGGTCGTGCGTGGTTTCTTCAATTTTGAAGAGCTCGTTTTCTTAGGACCACCATTAAATTGCAGTTCGCTGAGATTCTGTTTAACCGATACGGAAACGGAGGGTATCAACTTCTTGTTGGTGGTTGGTGACTCATTGGAGGAGGTCGATGTGAGACGTTGCTTTACGGTAAGCGATGAGTTTTGCGCCAATTTTGTATCACTTTCCGAATCGGCGGTGGTTGGACGTGGATTGTCCGATGATGAGCTTGTCGAGAGGCGCGGCGATTGATGCTTTGGTGATGCGGCTGGACGTGGCGATGTCAGCGGTGAACCATAGCATGGCGAGCGTGGACGCTGAATTGTTTCGTCTTCGCATTTTTTCTTATCTGTTCGGAATAAATGGAGAAAGAGAGAGAGAGAAAGGAATGGAAGAGGGTGGTGAGTTGGTCGGTTAGTAGCGTCGAATTAGGCTCAAACATGCTTATATCTACGGGATAGAGTAGGAAATAAGTTATACAAAATATGGTTGGAGCAATTCTATTAGGCGGTTCAAAAGCTGTGGGGTTAAGCGGTTATGTGACACCCGCTTTACGACAATTATGCATGATTAATGGTTTATTGCCTGGTAGAGCGGTTGATTAGCACAATGGTAACGCATTTTTGGTTTGTTATAATTTCACGTAGCCTATTGTTAGGCGCTTACAATGATTGCTTAAACGAATTGTTATTGTTGTTATTGCTGTTGCGGGGTGTAATCAACTAGTCACTGTTGGTTAAATGATATATAAATATGTATTATGGGTGAATGACTTGCGAGATGTGTGTTAATTCGCATTATTCATAGGCAAAGCATATTTACAGGCGCTGTGAGTCATTTATGAGTTATGAGCACTAACAAAGCATACTTTGTCCGCTACACCTAAATGTATGCTACCACTTATTTACACATATCTACAACCAATTCGAACGCTACACGAGCGCGCGGGGGCCACTACTTGCATGGTGGTTTGGGGGTCAACTCACCCAAGGCGGCTGCCCGCAGGCGCGACGCTTTCGTCGGACGCACATAATGTGGCGACGCGCATGGCGACAACGGTGAGCGCGCTGCGGCGAAGGGTGAGAGTGGTGCGCCTAAAAGTGGACTTGGACGCCGCGGCAGCGTTTGTGTCATATGTGCCGTTTGTAGTTGTTGTTGTTGTCGATGGACGCCAACATCTGTGTGATGTTGTTGCGCGTTATGTTGGTGACTCAGCTGATGCGCTGTTGTTGCTGTTAACGTTGTTGCCTCTGCAGCAGTGCCGTTTGGATGGGATAGTGTGGCCAGGGTTGCATTGTGTGGCAATGCAATGATTTGTAGTGGCGATAACGGTTTCTTTTTCACAACCACTGTAGCGCCGGTGTTGCTGTTGTTGGTGTTGGTGCTGCCTGCCCCAAGCATTGCCGCTTTTTGTTTAAGCAAAAATGTTTCAGTGGGCATGGCGTAACTGTTGTGGCAACTATTACTGTTATGTGTACAAGCGGTGCTCGCGCTGTTGTGGTTAGCATTCGTGCTAATGTAGTTGCTTTCATTGTTGTATTGTAGTGGTTGCTGTTGTTGTTGGTCGCGCTGATTTACTATTGTCGCCGACGACCTATTCGTGACGCCGACACTTGTAATTGTGGGCGTGGTGCTTGTTGTCGTAATGGTTCGTGTGTTGGTTTTGGAAGGATTTTTATGTGGAGATTTATGTGTATGGACCTCGTATTTGCGTTGACGCAAAGCTTCCGCTGCTGTGTGGACATTTGTATGTGGGTGCGTGACGTAACATAGCATAGCATGGCAAGGCAGAGCAATGCATGGTATGACATTACATGGCAAGTCAATAGAGAAATCCAAGTTAGAGAGCAGTGCAGAGAATATTAAATGCAGAGATTAGAGAAATATGGTTAAATTGCGGTAAATGTGAAATATTGTGTAGAATTGATGAGAATTCATAGAGTTCGAGATTTTTCGAAGATTTTGGAAAACAATTTATAGATATTAGATATAATATATATAACACAAGAAAGATTTCAGGAGTAAAAAAACTGAATGTCGCATAATTTAACTGGCTTTAGCAAATATTACCCACAAAAACTTTACATAACGGTATTAAATTGGAAAATATATTATATATAGTACTCTAATGTAAAATTAAAAAATATGTATATATTTTTTATTCAAAATTTTGAAATTTTAGTTTATTTTAGAGAGATACATATGTATATCGATATTTGAAAATGAAATTTCTCGATATATGATATATCGAAAATCGATAATACATATTATAAAATTGATATTCTCTCTTTTTTGGAACCCATGTTTTCATATAGCGGGATATATCGATTTTAAAAGGATATTTATCGATACATCGAAAGTCGATAATACATATTCTAAAATCGATTATCTTCTGTTGGAACCAATTTTTTGATATAGCGAGATACATATATCGATAAAAGGAAATAAATTTATCGATATATCGAAAATCGATAATACATTATAAAATTGATATTCTCACTTTTTGGAACCTATTTTATAAATATAGAGGTATATATAGATTTTAAAAATAAATTTATCGATATATCGAAAGTCGATAATACATATTCTAAAATCGATTATCCTTTGTTGGAACCATTTTTTTAATATAGCGAGATATATCGATAAAAGAAAATAAATTTATCGATATTTGATATATCGATAATACATAGTCGATATTCACTCTATTTTTGGAACCTATTTTTTTATATTTCAATAGATTATAACTTAATACACCAATATAACACACTAAAATTAAATGAATATTTCAAATATTTTTGGAGTTACAGGTTTCTAGTGGCGCCTAATTTTGCCGAAAATCAAACTTCAACCAGGCCTATAGCCTTCCTGCTCCCGACCACCGATCGCTCATAAATTATTTTTCATTTAGTTTTTGTTATTTTATCTTTCGTGGCCAGTGGATTTCAACCTACTATAAATTTCTTCCTAATTTTATCTTTTTCAAAGGTTAGTCTAAATTTGTTTTTAAATTCCCAAAAATCACCGTTAAACATGGTGTTTTACCCGAACTAATATTACCATAAATCCCAAAAAAAAATTGTAGAGATTTGTTTGTGATATTTACTAAAGTCCTAACCGTAATTCTTTTTCTATCTCAGCACTTGTTTTCGTACTCAACATTAACGATTATTTATAGGTGGCTGGTAGTTTTTGGGTGAGGTCGTTTTCTCTTAACAAAATATCTCAGTGAAGCCATCTAAATTTAGATCTAGATGACGTTTTAAATCTAACTAACTTGAACCAAAACTTCGTATAGAAAACTTATGATGAGTGCTTGATTATTACTGAGTCTCCTAATGTAGCTCAGAAACCTTGTTTTTGAACTTAAATATCTTCAAAAACAGCTGCATTCCACTGATTTGAAGTAATGACTTTCAATTTGCAAAGCGTATTGAAGTTAGAATTTCTTTATTTGCAAAACAATTCCAAGAAACTTACTTAAGACAAATTTTAGTAAAAAGCTATTAAGCAAATCAATGAACCCTATAGTCGATGGCATTATGAATAATTAACTGAAATAATCATCGGATAATTTAGAAGCGTTTGCAAATAAAGCTGAAGGGTATATAGTTAATTTGCAAGTTTCCTAATGCAATAAATGGCAAAAGGAATTCAGTGAAGAGATAATTAACGAAGATCACATTTAAAATAATTAACGAAATTTGGGTTTGAAAACAAAGAAAAAAAGAAGCTGCAAGAAACAAACAGTCATAGGCAAGAAACTGAGCAGAAAAAGTAATGAAGCAAAAATATGCCAAAGAAAAGTACATTTCACTATCTACTGACCTACGAACTCTTTTAAGCAGCGAACGTAAAGAAAGATCACAATTAAATATAATGGGTTGTGGAAAAGTACATATTTAAACCCAAAAGGTGATTTTAAAGAATATTATACTTTAAATGCGGTGACCCAAAAAAATAAATTCACGGAAAGTAAAAATAAGAGAATAAAAAGAAACGTATGTAGAACTACATACATATAGTACATGGGTATGTAGTTTTATAAGTTGAGATATTCAGTATTTTTTTAGAACCTGAAATATTGGTATCGATACTCATTTTTTTAATATGGTAGGTTTTGATTTTTTTTTAATTTAAATTTGAACTGATTTTAGTTTAATATATCGATATATTCCAAACATAAAATTACCGATATTTTATACATCGTAAATCGATAATACAAATATTTTAATCGATAATTATACTTTTTTTGGAACCTTAATTAGCAGTGTCTAAATAATTTTTTGCAATTTATTTTTTAATTAATCATTTAATATGTACATATGTACATAGTATATCGATATTTTTTTGCAGAATCAGAAATTATTATCTTTTACATATTGAAATTTTAATTTATTTTAGCGAGCCATATCGATATTTTAAGAATAAATTTATCGATATATGACATATCGAAAATCGATAAAACGCATATTGTAATCGATATTCATTTTTCCTTTAGAACCTAAACTAAAAGTATCTATACTGATATTTTCCAATAACATATTTTTAACGAATCATTTAAGTTATCGATATTTTTTTACAAAAGCAAAAACGATTATTTTTATTTATTTAATATTGGAGTTTTAATTTATTTTAGAGATACATCCCGATATTTTAAACACAAATTATCGACATTTTATATATCGAATATCGATAATATATAATCGGAAATCGATATTTCTGAATATATAAACATTCTTTCTTCAGAATATATATCGATAATCGATATTTCTAAATATATAAACATTCTTTTTTTGGAATCTAAAGCAATATATCGATTGCGATTTTTTAAATATGATATTTTTTGATTAATCATTTAAGATATTGATATTTAATGTATCGAAAATCGATATTTCTGAAAATAAAACCATTCAGTTTATGAAACCCTTTTTCAATATGATATTTTTTGATTAATCATTAAAGTTATCGATATTTTACTACGGAATCAGAAGTTTTTATTTTTCAATATTAAAATTTTGATTCATTTTAGCGAGATACATCGACGTTTTAAAAATAAATTTATCGATATTTAATAAAGCGAAAATCGATAAAACATATCGATATTTAATATATCGAAAATCATTAAAACATATTTTCGATATTTCTGAAAATATAAACAAAGATAGAGTGAAGAAAACACTTTATTGCGTAAACTAAAATAACTATTTTTGGTGGAAGACTTCTCTTTTGAAGAGAGAGATATTGTTGGATCCATGTTTATAAGAAAGTTGCACAAAAATTGATTACAACACGAAATTTTCAGTACTGTTTATATTAAAACGTACTGAATATATTTTTTAGACAAAAGCTTTCGCACAATTCCAGAGCTTTCGCTCGATCTGAAAGCTCTCGCACAAACGAAAAGCGCCCGAAAATGATTTCCTATTTTCGCATGTATGGTGTGGTGGCAAGAGTAGTGATAAATGCATAAATTTGTAGGTATGGACATGAGTGCGGGTCAAAAAAAGTGTATAGTAGAAAGCAGAGCTTAAAAAGTTGCACTTTGATCACAATGCACATATGTATGTACATACTATAAGCCAAACAATTGTCAGCTGGCGACAGTTGCAGCCAATTGTTTTGTTTTGTTTGTATGTAAATTTGATGCCTCATTAAAATGAATTAGAAAACATGTGTGCGTGCGCGGAGCTTTCAGGGCGAACAGCTCAAAAGTGAAATGTATTTAAATAAAAGTAATAAAAAATGACAATTGTAAATCAAATGGAAATGCATACGACTATACTATATATTATAGTAAAAAGCAAAAACAAAAATAAAAAAGCTGTGCCAGCTGCGAGTTACCTTTAAGTAAAGCATTTGAGCAACAACAAAACAAAATAATAAAAAAATGAAATTTCTCCAGCTGCAGTTGGCCTCACGGCTATACAAACGCACGCACACACATACTCGCTACATTAAGTCTATGAGAGTAGAGAGCCGTTATAATTTGTTAAAATCACCCAAAAGCGTTTGTTGACTTCACACTTTTCTGTGGCAAGCTACTTACAGCCAACAGCCAGCTAAATAGTTACAAGCATAACAATTGGTGTGTGTACATATGTATGTAGGTATGTATATGTGTGTATGTTAGCAAAGTAGTGACACACACCTCACCTCAGGCAAGTGTGGCCAACACTTCTCCTGCTACTCTTTCTCTATTAACTATATATTTAGGAAAAAAATACAATAATAATAACAAAGTAACCGGTACAACAATTGCTTCTGGGCACTAATCCGCAGAGAAGACAGCACAACTCAATTTGAGACGAAGCAATTTGTGTTTATTATGACTTTTGGTTTTGTTGGAGCATAATGGTGAGCCAGCTGTTCACTTTTGGATTAGCTCGTTTTGGTTCGATCTTTTGTAAGGTTTATGTTCAAAATGGTATTTTTTCTGGTTACAAGGTTATTTATAGCATGGACTAACATTTTAATCAATATCTTTTATTTTTTTTAGTCTAAAAATAAAAAAAAAAATCCCTCTAATCTACAACGAAAACAAAAAAGGTGCCTAGAAGCCCATACGACCTCCTAGTACCGATAAAAGCCAACTAGAAAAAATTGCGCAATTGGAAAATGTATAGTAAATCATGAACAAGAGTTGGAATAACGAAGGAGAAAGCTGAAACCAGTTGTAAATTTCTAACAAGTTATAATTTTAACATCTCTGGAAAGTCTATTCTGTAAAGGGACTTAAAAAATTTTACCAAAACTCTTACTAGATTGCCTACGCAAAACAAAAGACATCAATTATTCTCATTAGTGCATATCAAAGACAAGGAAGGAGGATTAATCAGCTGATATTTTCAAGATCAGCTGTTTTTATGAGACTGAATCATTGCTCAACAAATCATAGACTTTTTGAAGTAAAAGCAGATGAACGTATGTATGTTTCGTTATCAAATTTAAAAGTATATAAAAAATGTTCTAATAAAAAACTATTTTTTGGCCCAGTATGTATAATGTCATTTTTGATTGCACCACTTAAGGGTTAAATAAACTTTATATTACTTCCGCGATAATTTTTATTATTTTTTTTATTAACTTATTAATTTTTAATTTAACAAATAAATAAAATTTACCAAACATCGTAATAATTTTCTCATGACTAATTATTACCATATTTACCGATCTCTAACTAAAAAAAAACTTGCATGAAACTCAGTAATGTATATCTAATAAAAATTTAATGCTCATTGAACCATCAATAAACACATGCTTAACCTCAAATATCACTTTACAAAATATGCGTGCCATGATTTCAGTGGAATTTGACAGCTGTCAGTTCGAATTGAATTGTAGAAATAAAAACCAAATGAAGTAAAATAAAGAAAAAAACGAGAAAGAGTGTAACAAAAAGCAGCATGAGTTGATAAAAGAAATAAGTTATGAACTGATCAAGTCGATGGCACTAAGAGCCAAACATGAACTTCGCCGACAGATATATTCTGGTTTTGTTTCATGGTCGGCTGTAATTAAGCATTATAATCATATTACTAAGCATAAGAAAGCACCTGTTGGTTGAAGCCTTGTCACTTCGAGTGGTTTTTGGAAGTCTTTAATATAGAATCTTAAAAAAACTATAAAACATTTCATTTTCGATATTTTCGGTGAGTTCTACTGAAGTATATAGTATGTGTGATCATAACGAAGACATTATTTCGGAATACTTTAAAAGAAAAGTTCATTAATTTTCCCAGTAACTCCGAAATACTTCTTGCCTGCAACGATCAAAGCTTTCTGATCAGGACCGTAGAGAGAAAAGTGGCGCTCGTGAAAAGTTTTAGGAAGCGGGATTCCTGATCCGAAAATTGTTTAAGAAAATAATCCTAAAAAAATGTTGCAGAGCACGAGTCCGACCTCAGAACTTCGAGCTTTGCAGGCATTGCGATAGCTTTCCCTTCAGCTCTCACTCACAGTTAGTGAATCACTAAGTTTTAGTAGAAGAGAATCTGAAAAAACTATTTCGAGAGCTCGCTCAATAGTTCTACCAGAACTCATTTTTAAGGCCAGGAAGAATATATTAGCAATATAACGATGAGATGAGCAGAGAGAGTTTAGAAAACTCATGAGTCTAATAATTTTTGTGGATCGGTTTCAGTATTCTGTTGCTGTTGTTGTGGCGGCAGAATTCTGCCGAGTTGAGAGTACTTGATCGAATAAAAAAAATCCAGATCCGTTCCGGGTGCGTAGACCCGACTGTGGTGGGAACGGAGTTTCACTCTTCTAATATTTCTTGATGAAGGTTTAATAGATGCTTATTTTGATATTGGAATTCTTGAGTTTAATACCATATATGAGTATAGTTGAAATGTTCGGCCATAGTTCCAATCTTAAAACAGTGTAACCGAGGGAAAGATAGTTCCAAATCAAACACTCAAGCTCGTGTTGGAACAAAGGGTTAAGTGAAGTTGGCTGGAAAATACTAGGCTATTAATCTGTAAGTAATTTCATTGATAAATGATTAAAGAGCGTAAGTATAAGACTGCCATCCTGAGACAACTCATTAACGTACTTTTAAAAGTTTTCTTGTTCTGTTGTTATGAGAAAACGTGTAGAACAAAACTGAAAAAACGTTTAAGTTTATGTTTCTGTTTGAAATAAAAAGTTAGGTGTGATTCTTCATACTACAGAGAATATAATATTTCACTTAACTTATTTAGACATTTCAAAATTGTCATTAAGAAGATTAAGAACAAGGTCTAAAAGAAAACAAAAAAAATTAACGAAGCCAAACAATTCTTAGAAATAAAACGAAAGCAAAGAAAAGAAAATTTCAAAAAAAAAAAATAAATGTTTCGTGCAACAATTATCAAAGAAACCACAAAAACACTCAAGCTGAGCATTAAAACAACAACGCAGAGTTCAGCAAATCTCACAAATTATTACACAAAATTCCGTCAGGATGCAAAACAAATAAAAATCCATGCAAAATCACATGAAAAACAACAAAAAAAAGTCAACAAAATAAAACGCATTGCAACAAACGAGTGCACAATAAACATAACAGTAGTTAAAGAGCAGTGAAACACAAAACAACAACAGCAAAAGTATCCATCACTTTCAACTCACCTGAAATGGCCACCTGAACGCCGAAATTGGCCGTACCGGCTTCCGCATTCACCTCCGTATCGGCGGGATGAGCCTCGCCCACATCGAGTGCGGCGCTGCCGTTCGCCGGGGGACGCAGCTCGGTGGCTGGTGTCGCTGAGTTGGTCATTATTTGTAATGGGGATAATTGTATGTGGGCAATGTGATCGCTAGATGAGGTCGAGCCTACATCCTCAATGGTAACGGTGCTGGCGTTCGGGCTGACTGGTGGCAGCGCTAGATTGCTCAAACTGTAGTCGTCTCCAGCTGCAGCGGCCGTTAGGTGCCGACTATGCGTTGATTCGGCTGGTGGTGAGGATGAGGATGTGGAGTTGTCGGCGTGTTGGGTATTGATGCGGCGTGCTGAATGCGGTGAACTGTGCGCGCTGTTGGCGCTGCGACCACGTGACGGTGTACGACTGGGACGATTTATAAATCTGTGGAACGAGAATGGTGGTTGCTTTTAATACGATTTTTTGGATTTAGTTAACTTTAATGAATGACATTCAAATTAAATGCATTCTTGGAGAGCGCACACTTTTTAAATTAAAAAAAAAAAATTTTTTCTTTGATTTTTATTTTTTTTTTAATTTACAACTACTTTTAGCACTAATTTATACTAAAAATTATAAGTTCCATAAACACACTCACAAAAACTCTTTTGAGTCTGTGACACACTCTTCAAATAACGTAAACAAAAATACAAAAAATTATTTTAATTAATTACTGTTATGTTAGAAAACTAAATTCTGCACTAATTTTGCGTCTGTCGCTCAACTAAACGTTACCAAGCACGCTAAGCTACTGGCAAGCACGTTCAAATCGTCCAACGACATTCACCAGCGAGTCAGCCGTGAGCCGGAGCGCGCTCTATTGGCACGCAGTGTGACTCAAAATAACAAAAACAATACAAAAACAAGGCAAAAACATGATTTGTATCTATGAAACACACTCGCACACATAAACAAAGCAGCGACGCACAAACAAACTCTCCTCTAGTGTCTTGAGGCAACAACTATTTCAGCGAGCAGGCAAAGAGCCAGTCAGTCAGACAACCAACCAGCCATCCAGCGGAGCAGCAGGTTTAACAGCTTATTTAAAAAGTCGCTTTTGTTTGGTGTTGTTGTTATTATAGTCGCTGTTGCGCGCAATATCCGTCTGCATGCATGCATGTATGTATAACGGCTGTCTGCACGTGTATGCGTGTCTTTCTTTTTGTTTACCATTGTTTTTGTCATTTTGGCAGTTATTGCTATTCATCAAAACGCGCATAAAGAAGCCGTCCAATACAAATTTCGGCAAAGCAGCGTATCACATTTGAAATTGCAAAGGAAAAATACTCGAAATTTGTTTGGAGTTGGATTTTAAGGCGGCAAAGGGCACTGGTAATTGGAAGAAAGCCGGTATGTTGGCAAACAAAAGTGACAAATAGTACCCAGCAGTAAAATGAAGAGGCTTAAAGCTGGATTGAAGTGGTTGATTACAGTTACATACTTCAAGTGATGAAATGTTCGTAATCTTAATAATCTTAGTCTATTATTGTGCTTAACAAGTTTTAGTCTAATTAATATAAAATCAAGAAAAAAAGGTTAAATTCGATTACTCCGAAGCTAGAATAGCATAAAGTGATAAAAAGATTATATTTTTATTTTTGATTAGTTAATTTGTATGGTAGCTGTATGCTATAGTGATCCGATCTGGACAATTTTTTTGGAGATTGTAGCGTTGCCTTGAACTATAATCTGTGCCAACTTTCGTGAAGATATTTTGTCAATTAAAAAAGTTGTCCATACAAGAACTTGAGTTTGGCCATTGAGTTTGTATGACAGCTATATAATATAGTAGTCCGATATGAAAGTTTCTGTTTTGAATATTATACTCTATTTTGGACAGGAACACACGCCAAATTTCGTCACGATATCTTGTCAAATAAAAAATTTTTCCATGCAAGGGCATGTACTGAAAGATCAGTTTGTATGACAGCTACATGCTATAATAGTCCGATATGGGCTCTTCCGATAAATGACTAGCTTCTTGGTGAGAAGAGCAGATGTGCAAAATTTCAAAACGAAATCTCAAAAACTGAGGGACTAGTTCGCGTATATATGTACATGCTGAGAGTCATGGCTGAACCGACACAGGTCGGTACGATAATCTTTTACAAGTATATATACATATGTATGTATATTTGATAGGGTCTCCTGGAAACTTAATATCGGGTAAACTTTATATACTGATAACCTATTCAGCATATAGTAAATAAGAAGGAAGGATCCTTACATGCTATAGAATATAGTCGAAAAAAACGAGAGTTGAGATGTTATTTGAAACAATGCGTTAGGATACACGATCTCTTAACTTCGGCACAACACTTCAAACTTTGATTCTAAATACTTTGTGACCCCACTTCAGACTTTGATTCTAAATACTAAATATCAAAATCTTAAAGTGCTTAATAAATACTAATGATGAAGATCAGTAATTGAAAATATTTTATAAATCTTCTAAACTCTGTGATCGCAGGATCAAATAATTCGACAAAATCGTGTTCTAGAACACATTTTATCTATTTAACATGTTACAAACCTCTATGATATAAAATAATCACGAACCCTGAATACACATACCGAGCTTGGTTTAGAAATCAATATTTCGAAAACAAATTTCCATTACTGGCTATTTTGAAATCTATTTAGATGAATTTACAGTCACCTGAGAATAATAAAAATGCTAAATAAAACTTTTGTGGAAGCTTACATATTTGGAAACCCCCTGAAAGTAACCAGAAAAGTAACTGCCATGTGAGCCATTGGCAATCAAATTTTTGATATCAGGTTGACAATTTTTGGAAATTATTTCAGAGCGATGCCAGAATAGAATAAATAAAAAAAAAAGTGTTTTCGAATTGCGGTTTTCAGGATGCAGACAAAGTAAGACACAAAGATCTGAAGAGTTGTAAATTTAATTTTGGAAGCGATCATTCTTGGAAAGATTTTTATATACAGATATACTAAAAGTCTAGAAATACATATATATATAAATATATTTGTCAATTTAATATGTATCTCAATCGCTCCAAAGTCAGAAACAACATGATACAACCTTTGATATCATTAATTTAAATACTTTTTCAAAGGACGCTTTCTATTGGAGTCAAAGAGAGAGTCGGAGAGTTTTCAAAGAAATAAAATAGTTTTCAGTCTTAGGTGACGCCTATATTTTTGTTTCTATTAGTACTTCTCATTCTTAGTCGATAACAATAAATATAAATTTGCAGTTTCCGAGGTTAGTTCATTAGTTTTCCAGAGTACTATGTGAGCACTTTACCCAGAACTCTTCAATTATCTATTTTTTATACTCATTATACGAGTATAATGTATATAATTCAAGCATCTTTCAAGGGTCTATTGAAGATAATTTTCACACTCCAAAATCACTAATAGTTTGGAAGTCTACTAATTTCACCGCAAGGTTATCTGAACTCCAAAAACGTAAAGTCACTCAAGGAGCTATGAATGGGTAAGTGTGTTTGTCGGTATGCAATCCAAATGCAGATAAAAGCAAAGCAAAACAAAAACAAACAGAAAACACACTCAAAACAAACCGACCGCTCAACAACTGTTAGTTTTAGGTAGGCAAACATAAGGATTGTGCACTCAAGCCAGTACAGGGTGATTTAATTGGATTAACTAATTCAACAAACAAATAATGATAATTCACTAACTGGCAGTTTTTATGAAACTAAACTTATTTGTATGCACAGAGATCTAAATCGATTTCCATTATAACTTATGTATCTACCAGGAAACTTATCACTTAATGTGGCAATTTCAACATTTTCATTATGACTACCGAGAGACCTGTAAGCGCTTCGCTATTGAGTCGTTAATCCTATTCAAATTTGACTTTAATTTTTGAAATCTTATTTTTACCTCCCGGAATCAACACCCTTTTGGAAAAAATTCCATACAATTCTCCTTTAACGCTTGGCAACTCAATTTGCGCCAGACGTGTAAAGTACACATTCCTATTGGGTAGATAAAGCGCGGCTACGCGGACCAGCTGTAGAGCAGCCGCAAACTGTGCTGATCTCAGCTGTGAATTGCAACATTGATTTTTGCACACCTTTATTTTCGAATGAACATGCTTTTGTATTCAACGATTGTAGACACAAATGTTTACTTGGGAAAGTCACTTCTGAACAAAACAGGTGTTCTGTAGAGTCATTATGACGCTACTAAAGTTCAATAGTAATACAATTTCTGACGTATAGTAGGGTAATCTTTTTTTAAAAATTTTTTTTTTTTCGAACTACTCAACCGATTTGCTTAATTACTTTTTTTAAATGTTCACAAAACGCCTGGCTATCGTCCCTATATTTTTTACAATTTATTGATAATGTCATGACAAAATTTATGTAAAAAAACATGGGGAAAGATTAAAAAAAAAAAACAAAAAGTTAATTACTTTTTTATTTATCAACAATTTTTCATGATTCTAGTAGGGACAATAACCATTCACGTACTTTTGTTGTGTTTCAGATGATCCAAACATGAGAAATCGTGTCCGCCAGTGAACAAACGCATTGCATTCACGCAGTCATTTCTCCGACAGATGTCATCAAAAAATTCCGAAAAAATTTGTTTATAGACTCCACGATATACCTTATGATATGTGACCTGGTCTACGAAAAGGGAGCTAACGTGCGAAAACTAGTTTTCTGGGAAAAGCTGTTAAAAATGATCGTCAGTTTCTCGTTATCTCATTAATTGTTCTCCTTTTTTTTGACACCTAAGCCCCCTTTCCGTAGACCAGGTCACATATGTGAAAAAAGTTCTATTGTAGAATAAAAATTTCTATGAAAAAAAAATGTCAAAAAAACAGGTCAGATTAACCTACTGACCCCTTAAAATAACAACTATTAGGAAACAATGGGGTAGGTGGAAATTCTCGTGGTGTGATCGGTATTCTATCGAACTTGGCTAGGGTCTATAGTCCAAGGTACGACTTTCCTTCAATCAGTAAGCATGACAGGCTCGAAAGAATCGATACTCTTTATACGTGGTTTTTAGAAGTGTGCGATTTCCGAGAGAGATATGTAGCTGTCAAACCAGCTGTCAAGATAAATATTTGTGTTTAACATAATACTTTGGAAACATATCTTGCGAAAGCTCACTGAAATATCGTTTAAAAAAAGTGAAAATCCTTTTGGAGGAAAATTGATATGTTTTACGTTCAAATGACTTTCAGCGATGTATAAAATTTTTCATTTCAATATAATTTCATTATTTCAAATGTGAACAATTTTGAAAGCACTCTGCATACACAAAATGTTACTATCTGATACAATGAGCATGCCAAGGACATTCTTGATCCACGCTTTTTTTAGAACTGTGGATGGAGCCAACATTGACGTCAAAGATGAGCTCTACAGATCACTGATTCACAACTTTTTGGTTCCCCACATAAATATTAATTACCGTAAGGTTTCAGCAAGACGGCGCAAGAGATCATTTATTACAACCGAAACATTTTATGGGAACATATTAGGGTTCTCTTTAAAGAAAAGAAAGGGAATCATGTTCCTTAGCAAATGGGTTCTACGCAATCAGAGAGGATGTGAAGTTTTGAAGATTACATCCAACTAAGCACAGTTCTCAAAAACAAGTAAAGTTCTCAAATGTTTCTTAAGGCTTTACTATATCTAGTCGTCTTAAGTGGATTACAAAATTACAGGCATGACATGAATTGGATGAAGGTTTGACACATGACACAAATGTACAAATTTAAAATAGTACTTATCGGACAATGGCGCAGATACTTATGCTGCGGCTTGACCTTCCAGAACCATCATATGTAAACAAATGCACAAATGAATAAATACCTTATGAGAACTAACAAGCTACCCTTTTGGAAAAGGTAATTTATACTTGTAGTTATGGCAATGTAGACATAGCAAACGAAATTTGGAAAATCGACAAAATGAAAACAGAAAAATATGTTGAGCGCCCACGATATTTAAATATTGTTTGGGAATGAGAATAAAACTCGCTCGGAGTAGCTCTAGCAGACCAACGAAACGAAAAGTTACTATTTGGTCAGGTGTTTCAGTCAAAACTTTCATTGGGCGGGATATGCTGCAAACAAAATGAGCCAGTCGATGAAAATTAATATAGGTGAAATAACGGGTGATCCAAGTAGAGGTACTTTTTTCAATAGCCTTAGATCTTATACTGAAAGCTTGTGCAGGAACTGAAGCCGCTCAGCCTTCCCAAGCGACATCGCTTCACTCTATGGGCTCTTGAAAAGTTCCAAGAAGATCCGACTATTTCGAATGAAATTTGGTTCAGCGATGAGGCCCATTTCTGGTTAAATGAGTTTGTAAATAAGCAAAATTGCTGCATTTGGGACAAAGAGCAAACTGAAGAGATTCAAGAACTGCCATTTCATCCAGAAATAATAATGGTTTGGTGTGGTTTGTGGAATCATCGGTCCATATTTCTGCAATTGTGATGCAGGTGAGAACGTAAGCGTCAATGGCGATCGTTATCGCGCATTGATAACCGACTATTTGATGTCTGAAATTGAAGCTCGTGAACTCGGCGACATTTGGTTTCAACAAGACGGCGCCATTTCCCACACATTGCATCTATTAATGGATTTATTGAGAGAACACTTTGGCGAGTAGATAATTTCACGTTTTGGGACGATCGATTGGCCACAAAAATCGTTAGACTTTTTCCTGTAGGGATATTTAAAGTCTAAAGTCTACATGGACAATTCGGCTTCGATTCAGGTCTTGGAGCAAAACATCACGCGTATCATTCGCCAGTTACGAATCGAAATGCTCATGAATGAATCATCAAAAATTGGACGCTATGGATGGACCATCTGAGACTTAGCCGCGACCAACATTTGAAAGAGATAATCTTCAAAAAGGAAATGCCAAAGAATGTTCTTTCGAATGATGACATTCCCCGTTAAATTTGAAGTTTCTGTGTTTTTTCTTTAAAACCTTTAAACCTCGAAATGGATTGCCCTTTAAAACAAATTTCAAATATAAAAAGCGATTAGTTAAAAATAAAACTTAAAAAGTGAAGTATGCCATATTTGACCTCGGTTTAGAGCAGAACGGAATTTCTAAAGCTTTTGGCATCGAAATGGGAACTTTAGAAACCGCAAACCAAATCTGTTTTTCAGGTAACAATTCCTTGTTCCTGCAGGGTCAGTGGAGCACCTCTTTCATATCTATATAGCTCGCCTCACAGGGAAGCAAGAAAAAATGCAAGCAAATACAAAACCAGTAAAAAACAGTTGCCGCGGCTCACTCGAAGCGAATGAGAGGAATTAGTGTTGAACTCGAGTAGAAAATTTAATGGTTGGAAAATTCCATTTCTTCAATAAATTCTAATCTGTATTTGTACATATATATATATGTATATAAACAAAAGATAGTAAGAACGAAATATGTACAAACACACCTTTATATACATACATACATATCAACCAAGCAACCAACACACATTCAATTTATGACTTTCTTTGATTTGTTTCCCTTTTCGGGTTTCAGTTTTGGTTTTTATTCTTGTTTTTGGCTTCTTTAAGCATAAATTTAATGTTGTCGGCAATTTGTCATTTCGGCCGTTCGGATAATTGGTATTTTGTCATTTCGACTATTGTTGCGCGCAGCATTGTTGTTCTGTGTATTTGTTGCTTCTTGAGTTGTCGCCGGCGGCGGCGTTTCTTTTTAGGTAAATTGACTTTATGAGGCGTGAAATTTCGACGCCGTGTTATGACTGGCGACTGTGAAACCATAGCGGACGCTCGAAAGTAATTTGCATAAACAATTTCAGTTTTAGCTAGAATTTTCCACAAACACACTCACACACAGACAACATATTTACACACTGAAGTACACGTAAAGGGGTCAAATTCATTACGGGCTGAGATGTGGATTCATGACATTTAAATGTCTGTGGCAATTTAATTTTTACAAAATTAGAAAAAAACAATAAATTTTGTCTTTGAAATCACTTACTGAATATGTTTTCTAATAATAAATGTTTTTGAATGAACACAAAAAGAGTGTAAACCTTTCTTGAAACAACATCGATAGGACACAAGACAACGAGTGAACTCTTGAATGACAAGTGCAATCGAAGACATTGGGGTTTTCAAGTTTGAAATTATTTACCGCTGACGGTTGAAGAGGAGACTTTAGTTCAGGTTATATGGTTGAACCTCAAGATGAAGGTAATCGCACTTAGAAATCAGCAAAAGAACTCTTGTAACATCTTGAACTCAACACAAATCTGTTAGTGGTTTAATTTTTGTAACAGCCAGCTCCGTTGCACGACTAAAAGTATGAAATTCGAGGTGTTTTAGCACTAATCTGGCATATGCGGGGCCGTCAAGAAAAAATTTTGAGATTTCTCTACCTTTAGGCGACAAATGCATTGATGTGAAGCTTGCTATCAAACACCTGGAATGAGGACATATTGAGGGTCTCAGAGAGCGTCTGACGTCCTCTTTCACTTCGTTTGTATTGCTGATCACTGCGCCGTGGAACCTATTTAGCGCACATACCTCTGTAGGAAAGGCAGGTAGGCGGTGTCACTTGAAAATAGGCGCAGTTAGATTTTCCACAGATGATCGAAGATCAAGAGGTAAGAGGTAGAGTCATCTGCCGGATCACTGTAGTGTTTTTCAAGCTGAACCATTAAGGTAGAAGCTGATGTACCGAAACGAAGCTAGCAAGAAAGGGCGCCCTCACCCAATCTCATCAGGATCGGAACGAGCCGGTGTTCCTTTGTCTTCGTGCACTCGAGCGCTGAATCTAAGAACTTCACGCTAGCTTAGTAAGCTTTGGTCGATAATTCTCGCTTGTGGGGTTGCAAAAATCATCTGGCCCAGAGTGAAACTTAATAGGTGCCGTAACTGGACACTGTTACATTGGCAGTCAACCGGTGTCTTCTTCTTCTTAATTGGCGTAAACACCGCTTACGCGATTATAGCCGAGTTAACAACAGCGCGCCAGTCGTTTCGCGGTGAGGCTAAAGATTTTGAAGGACGCAACTAGTCAAAATTGCAGGAAATAACGTCTGGAAACTTTTTTCTCCTCTGTCCAGCTGTCGCCAGAGCAGTTGAAGCATCTTGGTAGCCACATTTTTTACGAAAGTGGCGAATTAGCTAGACTACATATGCACTTGCATGTATGCGACAGTCTTTTTAAACCATAAATAGGTGTTCTGGACATCACAACGGACCGACGTCTATAGTTTTCCAAGTAGTATTATTCGCGGCTTCACGAAAAATCAGCCTACTTAGCTAACCTAACCTACCTCGTTTTCTTCAAAACAACTTGTACAATTGTCATCCGGTAAGATTTTTAAGTTAAGGTTATGGAGGAGGGTTTAATTGAAATTTCGCGTTGCGCTAACTAGGGGACGTTTACAAATCGTTCAACTTTATTACGAAAATTAACGTTCTGTAAAGAATGTGTTTCGCGTCCTTCGCTCAACTTATGGTCAGCATAAGCGGCCACCAACGGCCACAATCACCCATCTTGAGACCCATCATTCATTAATGGATAATATTCGACCGAATAGACCACGTCCAGCATGAAGTCAAGAAAATATATCAGTCGTAGCTGAAAGTGTACACGAAGACCGTGAAGAGTCGCTTCGATGCCGTTCGTATAGAACAACTTGGTGCACTGTTCATTGAAATCTTAAATGGAAAGCATACAAAGTACAGCTTGTGCAAGTGGCTCGACCTTCCCAAGTGACATCGCTTCGATTTATGGGCTCTTGAAAAGTTTCAAGAAGATCAGATTTTTTCGAGTCGAGTCGAATAGCAACCTGAAGAGATTCAAGAGCTACCATTTTATCCAGAAAAACCAACGGTTTGGTGTGGTTTGGGGGCCGGTGGTATCATCGGTCCATATTTCATCGAGAATGATGCCGGTGAGAACGTAACCATCAATGGCGACCGTCTATTTGATGCCTGAAATTGAACCTCGCGAACTCAACGACATTTGGTTTCAATAAGACAGCGGCACCTCCCATGCATCACATCAATCAATGGATTTATTGAGAGCACACTTCGGTGAGCAGATAGTTTCACGTTTTAGGCCACCAAGATATGACACCGTTAGACTTTTTCCTGTGGGGATATGTAAAGTCTAGAGACTCTGCAGACGATCCCACTCCGATTCAGGCCTTGGAGCAAAACATCTAGCGTTTCATTCGCCAGTTACCAGTAGAAATGCTCGAACGAGTCCACGAAAATTGGACTCAACGGATGGACCATCTGAGACGCAACCGCGGCCAATTATTGCCAAAGGATGTTTTTTCCAATGATAATAAACACTTCGCATTTAATTTGAAGTTTATTTTTTTTTTTTATGTAGGGAATCTCGAAATGGATCACACTTTGTATCAAAAATATGGAAAAATGTTATTTATGTATTTTTATTTAATTAAAGAGCAGCGGATGTCTATAATGAACTTTAAATGGTAATTTTAGGATTTGATTTGATCGCATCACACCAACAACAACAACTCGTTTCTTTAATTTACGAAATATGATCAAGATATGATTAAACTGCGGCGACTAACAGTAAACCATGCACGTTATGCGACTTCAAATGGTTGGCGGCGAAAACAGCGTCTGCGAAGAAACCGCAGACACTATCAAAAAAGTTAATAACAAATTAAATGAAAATTTAGGCGCGTTGATAGCGACGAACGCCACTTGCAAGTTGACCAAAAAGCATGTAGGCAACCAGTTGCATGGCTTTAGTAAACACAAGCAAATAAAGAGCGAAATACTCGTCTGCGCCACACATTTGGACATGGGAACGGCGCGCATGCGCAGACGACACACACATGCATGGTAAATATAGACGCCACCACCCATCAATTGACAACGCAAATTAATAAATAGACGACGATGGCAGACGGTCAAACAGTGCGGCGAGCAGCAAGAGACGCGCAGCGACGAGACACGACGATGACCGACACAATGCCATAACCGCCGACAGCTATTCAAAAACAGATAGCCGCAGCCAGAGTGGCGCCGCCGCACCCCTGGGTGCCAGTTGCAGTTATAAGCACAACATATAGACACACATACATACAGATGGGCACATAAGTATGGTTATGTTGTGCATGGAAGCAGGTATTAGCCAGTCTAATTGGCGGTGCAGCAACTTTTGCGTACAACAAACAATATAAAAAAAACTAAAGCGAAACGCCAAATTCTCCGTCGCCAAAGTTGAATAAAGAAAATATATATAGAGAAAAAAATCGGGCCATGAAAACCAGTAAGAAATCATTTGCGCCACTTTGAATATCTCCAGCGAAAGTGCAATAAAATCTTGGCGCACACAAAAAAGACAAATTGGAAGATAATAAAAAAAAACAAAAAATAATTCAAAACAAAGAGGACAATTATGACGGCGGCTCAAAAACTGAATGACCAGCGCATGAAAGCGTTCCAAAACCGGTGATATCTTTTTGTTATTGAAATTTGGCCATCAAAGAGTCGCTTTGTTTCGCTGGCGGTGAATTGAAGCGTAGATCCGCTTTTTAGCTGATAAAGAGTCGCGAAGACTGGCTTAATCTACAAGATACATTGTAGTTAGGAAGACAAAACATATATACTAAATTGAGTTTTAATGTTAATTAGGGGTTAGGTTAGGCTAAGAATTTCAAAAAATCTCTTTTTTGATTTTGACTTGAAGTACACCTTTAAGTCCTAAGAATACATTATTCAATTGCGTCAAAACGTTCGAGTCTGTCAGTTTAAGCACGAAAAACTCTGAACTCTTTTTCTCTCCAGCTCCGGCAGCTCGTGACTTCCGGTCTTAGACCAAGTATCCTCTGGATAGCCAAAAAACATCCGTTTGAAGGCGAGCTAAAGTGAGAAAGCGAAATATGCCTCCCCTGTTTTGTGCGCTTGGTTTGAGGCCCGCCAAGTAAAAAACACCACCAAGGAAAAGAAGAAACCAGCCTCGAATGAGAGACCCTCTTTTTATGACGACCACTGCAAACGTATTAAGGATTACGATTTAAGGTCATGTACTTGAAATGTCCAGTCCCTTAATTGGGAAGGTGCCGCTGCCTGACTGATGTCGTCGTGAAAATTAAGGCTGACATCACCGCCGCGATGACGACCAAAGATGTCTTCTATGAGCGCTTGGAGCGCACCTATGAGAGCTGCCTCATCACCAAAGGTATATAACAGCCTCTCCACTTAAAATTTTCACTGTAATTTCCCAGTGGTTAGGTTAGGTTTGATGGCTGATCCGGAGATCCACTTTGATTACTATATATTTGAGAACTTTGTGAAAACATACAAATAAAACTCCTGTAATTAATAACATATAAGTCGGCAACGCGCCAATAAAGATATTTGGAATATCTGGGGATCTCCAGAGTTTAAGCCTTGATCTCGCAAACGACAACAAACAATAAGGAAGTGTTGAGAGGTTTTCACTTCGTCCATACAGCTTCTGCAGCTGGCATATGGTAGGATTTTAAACCTTACAGCATGGTCGCCGATAGGGCAGTCGCCTATTAGAATAACCACAAATAAGCAGAGGATAGGATCTTGCGACAGTGCATGAAGCGATGGTAGCCCAGCGTTGGTCAAGTTCCCGTTAAGCCTACATATCCAGTAGTAGAACATACGAGTAGAGAGGAGAACCGATCTGTTCCCATTCTACTGATAGCGGAGCTTCCGATTGTACGAGTTTCTAGACCCGCCGTCGCCAGTAGAGACACTCTTGAAAAAGATGATTGCTAAAATTAGCCCAGAAGTCGCAAATTTGTATCGAAACGTCAATATACACTCAATAACAAACTTAACTAGGTCTGGTCCATAAAAACTGCACGAGCAAACCGAATCGATAAATATTATATTTTTTTCCTAGATTGGTACAACCATTTTTTTGTTCTTGTGAAGTTTGATCTTCATACGTCAATTAGTGTGAGTTTGGCAGCTGTTTGTTTGCGGCTCGAACAGTTTGCCTGACGATTTTTATACATTGACGTAATGTATGGACTCATGTCGCGTTCCCAGTTTTTCAGATTTTTTAGAAATAAGTCCGAGGAAGCCAAATCGGATAAATACGGGGTCTGAGCCGATGACTATCGCTTCGTATTTAGCCAAAAAGTCAGTCTCTCTCAAATATATATTTCATTAAGCCATTAAGAGAGAAATGTGATTCCTTTCTCCTAGAATAAAGCGAAACTGTGAGGAAGAAACTAAATTCCGGTGGGACAATATCTCAATGCGACTGAACATGGCTAATCGATATAAATTTGGCGAAAATACAATATAAAGCACGATTTTTAGTCAGAAAAAGTCAAAAATATCATTCTGAATGTATTAACATTTTTAGGAACTTAAATGGGGCCGTAACTAATCCTGATTTTATACGTTTTTGCTGATAATTTCCGAATTTGTGGAAACTTGTTGGTACTCCAATACCAGATGACCTTGTCTCTTTCTTGTTCAGTGTCTCTTCTTAATTTAACAGGTTCTTTTCATATGACGTGGTCGGGTGATCTCAGCTATAAAACCCATACGAGATGATATATTGGGTCCTTATATAAGTGACTATAAGAATTTTAAATATTTTGGGATGGGATCTTTTCGTAGTTACTTCAACTTCAGGAACATATCTCAAGACTACAACCAAAATATCCTAGGGTTTCATACACTAAAAGCGCTAGATATACGAGCAACTACACACGAATATAACTTACCTTCTCGCTCTGCTCGTGCGGTTGTCTTGTTGCTTCACGCCCGCAACACCTTCATCTTCACTCAGTGCCTTTTCCGCCGCACCCACCACTTGACTAATATTACTAAGCGAGGATGGCGAGAGTGAGTCCAATTGCGGCAGATCCGTATGACGGCGCATCTCTTCGCGCAAGCGACGTTGCTGGGCGCGACTAACGCGCTCCTTGGTATTGCGCACCGAGTGTATGCTGGATGTCGGCTCAAGCACTACACCACTGCTACTACTATTGGCATGTTTAGCGTTAGCAGGGCTAGATGAGATACCACTTAAATTCATATTTACAGGTTCAATGTATAGCTTTTCGGGGGAGTAACCGAGACTCTCGTCATCGGCGGTGCTGGGCGAGCGTACGCTACTACATGTGCCGGATGACAGGTTTGGTGGTAATGAGGATTGATGATATTCATATGGATAATGTGTGGTGCGATGAGCGGAATTCGCGGAGCGGCATTCGCAACCCAACTGACAGCGACAATGAATGGAGCACTTTTTGCGCACATTCAAATGAGTATTTGATTCGACATTATTTGTATGAGTCGTCGCCTTTTGTGGCATGCCTGTGCCGGTGGTGGTCGTGGCGTGCTGCGCTGTGACATGCAGCTGCGGCGGCAAGGAGGCCGCCTTTTCAGTACCATTCATGCGGCGATTACAATCAGCGCGATGCTTTGAGCGCGCCGACAGTGGGGTGTGCGCAAACGCGTCATTCGAATCTTCGCTTGTCTCGCCGTTCAGCTCTTCATCACGCGGACTGCGCGGCGTGCTCGCTTTTGTTTTACCGCCAACATCCTTGCGTTTCTTGGAGCCTGGCTTGTGGCCGCTCGACGCACGCGCTTTGTGTGAGCGCTTTGCGCGATCGTGTGTTGCGTTTGTATCACCGGACGCGGTGGCAGCGTGATCCATATTCGATTGATCGTATGCCGTGCCACCCAAATAGTTGGACAAAGAGTTGGCCACGAACGCGGTTAGACAATTTGAGATCTCTGCGTAATCTTTACTATTCTTTAGACTATTATTTCTACTGCTGCTGCTACGTGGATGGCTGCGTTCTTTGCTCTTGCCTTTAGTATTATGGCTGTTGCGTGCGCTATGATGCGCGTCGTCGTCGTTTGACGGCGCTGACGAGTCTTCTTCGTTCGTGGTGCTGGTACCAATATCCAGACCCTTCTCCTTGCATATTATATCATAGAGTGCGCTAATCGGTCGGGATTCGCTACGCACGCGCACCGCGCGTCTCTTGCCAGCGAAACGATGTGAGTTGCGACTGCGTCCGGCCGATGTTGTTGTTGTCGATGTATTCGTGCCTGTCGGTGATGTGGGGGACGTTATGGATTTTATGTTACTGTTGTTGTAATTATGATTTATGCTATCGTGTTGTGTTATGTCTGTCGCGCTGTTGTCGTCTAATGGCTTAACATTATTATTATTATTATATTTACTACAATCACTACTGCTATTTATGTCAACAACAACAAAACTACTACCACTGTCAACGTATGGTGTGTATGTGGTGTCGTTCAATTCACCTGTCTCGGTAGGGCGCCCAAATGCTGGCGACGATTTCGCTAAAGCTTCGTGACTTGGCCTTTCGCCGTTGTTGTAGCCGCTGCTGCCCGCAGAGCCGCCACGAAAAAAAGCCGCACGTGCAGCTGCTGTGTTGGCGCTTTTGTTGTTGCTACTTGCACTGTCGATCGGCACTTTGTTGCGTTCGCGTTCGCGTTCACGCTTCTCCAGCGACGAGGGCGATGTAGTGCTGGCGCGGCCAATAACTGCAGCACCCGTGCCAATTGGTGGTGGCACTACTGTAGCGGTACTAGTTTTGGGAAAATAATGCTCTTTGACCAATTGTGTTGGTGTATTGTAGACACTCTGATAATTCTCATTTAGTGACGTAACATCGTTAGCCTTCGGGGTGTGTATGTGTAGATTGACGTCGGTATAGTAGGCTGGTGCGGTGTGATGGTGAAAATGTGGATGTACACCGTGATAGCGTGTTGAGGAGGACGACGAAGATCTTGTGCCCGGTTGTTGTTGTTGTTCTTTCGAGTGATGTTTTGACGTTTGTTGACGCTGTTGTTGCTGTTGCAATTGTTGTTGCTGTTGTTGTTGATGCTTTATTTTATCGTATACTGATGACGTTTGCTGGCAGCTCGATTTGGCAGTGACCGATGCGGAGGATAGACTACAATTTGACGATTTGTTTTCGTAATTGGTATTAGGGCTATGTGTAGTGTCGACGGATTCTGGAAGGAGAGTGAACGAAATTAGTGTGAATATGGAATAATAAATATATATGTATATGTCATTATAGTAAAAATATATAAATAGTTTAATAAAATTTAAAAGCTAATTTCGATATTAATATTAGTTGTAATCTTAATCCCAACCTCAATATGAATATCAATATCAATAGCAATATCAATATCAATAGCAACATCAATAGCAATAGCAATATCAATATCAATATCAATATCAATATCAATATCAATATCAATATCAATATCAATATCAATATCAATATCAATACCGATCTCAATAAATATAATTTTAAAGAATTAGGACCGCTTTCTCAATGTCTGGTTAGCAGCCATATGTCAGTTAAGTTCTGGTTAATTTAACCAAGACTCCTTCTTTCGGTAAAGAACCTTTTTTAACAAGAAATTAACTGACAGATGGCTGATAACCAGATATTGAAAAACGGCCCTTAAAGTATCTGCCATATACTACATTTTTCTTTTCAGTTCTTCTATGATAAATGGTTTTAAGTATTTTACACAATAACTTTTATTCCCACCTAGAATGAAATGTACTCTTCTCACTAATTTACGCATTACAGCTAAGAAATTCCCACAGAACATGCGTAAAATGAAAGTCCAAAAGGTTGAAATTTTGAGGCAGCTAGCACGAGATATTAGCCAACTTGCTTAGGCGATTAAAGCGCCGATCAGGAGGGAAAAAAGCTCAGATACAGACTTGACAAACAGAAAAATTTCTGTAAAAAATAGTGTATTATTCAAATGTTTATACTTTCTAATAGAGGTAAAGGTTGGTAACGAGTTTTAAAAACAGTGGTGAACATGGAAATTCGACACTAAAATTACGGTTCCCATCAAACGATATGTGCGGTTATTTTGTTCTAAAAATATGTATAATCAAGGATAGTATAGAATTTGAAAAATGAACTCGAAAACGCTTAATATTTCTTGGAGAGCCATGAGAATATGAAGAACAAGTTTTAAAAAAACAAAAATTATAGGAAAAATACTATATACTATATATTAATGTTTTTTTTAGAAACATATTTGATATATTAAGTTTTAAGTGTGGAGATTTCATATAATCGTGAGTAATTATTTTTTCTAAAATTATGATCGTTTCTTATGAGAGTTAATCAATTGGTATGGAAAGTTGTTTCAATCATAATCGATAACTTTTGCACAATTTTGATCAGTTTTCAAAACAGTATTGAAGTTTTGAAAGAATGTTTCAACGATGCCTGTTGCTTCTCTTATCATTAGGATTTCTTTCATATCTGATCAATGAGAACATTTTGGTATAAAAACTGTTCCGATGCCTGATTAATTCTCTTATTATTAAGATTCGTTCCAGATCTCCTCACTGAGAATTTATTAGCACAAAAACTTTTCCGGTCAGGGCGGTTTGTTGGCGACATTAACATGATTGGTTTCTAAAAGATAACTGATGAAAACGCCGTTTGTTTTGAGAAGATTTCTAGATCTTAGACACATATACATCATCAGTGACTACTACTGTACTACTCTATATATCCAATGGTCTTGAGGCACCAGAAAAATATTTGTTTTTGGAAAAAACACAATCTTTAGTTCGACTTTTTTTGTTCACCACTGTTATCACACATATCTGTTAAAAGAGGCTCCACCGCAAAAACACAGCGACAGCCACAATACGCATATTCAAAAAAATCTGTGGTATTATGAAAATCTCGATATGAAAATACGATACAAAGGAGTTCAGCTGGTAATTTCATAATGAAAACCGCAAAATTCGTAATCGGCCGAAACCACAAGCAAATGCTCCAATTGTGGCATTCGTTATTACACAATTATAATCAAATTGACTGCTTGCTGCTCTGTCGCTGTCGCTGTGTTTATTAATTAGTATTATTATTTTTCGTTTTGGTGCAAATAGTTTGCGGCTTTTGTGTTTGTTGTAAGTTTTTGTAATTTTTAAGTAATTTATATCACCGACAATTTCGTAATGCCTCGTTTACATTAAGTAGATGGCCAAAGTTTAAGAGTACGCGAGGAAAGCACTTCAAATTTTAGCACACTTTTAATGAACCATAAATTTTAAAGAGACTAAAATAAAAGCACACGATTTGAAAAAATATAAATTAAAATGTGAAAAAGTAAAAATTTAAATATGAAAGGAAAAAATAAACATTTCAAAGTGTTCAAATATTTTTGACATTTTGCATTTCAAAATGCTGTGATTTTTTATTGTTGTGGTTGTTTTTTACATTTTTTTTTACAAAAACTGAAAATAATGATAAATTCGATTTTTGCGATAAGTAGGGCGCTTCGAGTAGAAAAGAAAATAAAAAAAAAATATTACAAAGATTTTGATATACAGGGTGTACCGTGTGGAAATTTAAAAAAATACAAAATATTATAAAATACAAAATATTATAAAATGCAAAATATTATAAAATAAAAAATATTATGTAACAAAAAAAATAAAAATTAAAGATAATCGAAATTTAATTCGGATTTACGCGATGATACAGGGTGCTTCGAGTGTAAATTTTGGAAAAGACTTAATATGCTACATAAAATAAATAATAATATCTCCGGTAAGTTGAAAACAAATTGACGATAATTTAGAGTTATATGACTATACAGGGTGTACCGTGTGGAAATTTTTAAAAATAAAAAATATAAAAAACAAACATTCTACTAATAAAAAAGTTAGAGAAACCCAAAGGTAAATAAATATAATGTTTATTTAGTAGTTTATACAGGGTGCTTCAAGTATAAATTTTGAACACATAAAGTATTGTAAATAAAAAAGATCATACATATTTAAGCCAAGTTGAGATTAATTTAAATAAAGACAATTATTTTTTTGATATTATACAGGGTGCCTTGGGTAAAAAAAACTATCGGTTATTCTAATTAAAAATTAATATTAATATTATTATTATTATTATTATTTATGGAAAATTAAAAACATATTCAATATGAAGAAGATAATTTACGCCATTTTACAGGGTGCTACATGTACAAATTTTCAAAATACAAAGTACAACTTTTAAAAACAAAATAATAACTCAGCAAATTCAAAAGTAAATTGAAGTTAATTTGGATATACGCTATTATACAGGGTGCTTCAAGTAAAAATTTTGAAAATTAAGGCCAATTTTTATTTTCAGGATTAACCAGCACGCAATTTTGAACATAAAATATATTACATATAATACCACAACAAATATTAATAATTAAAGAGTAAAACAAAATAAAATAATTTCAATCTAGCCAACTACATAGGGTGTCTCATATTAAAATATTTGAAAGTAAAAAATATAGTATTTAAAAAAATAATAATAATTCAGACAAATTTGAAAGAAATTGTAGATAATTTTATTTTGCATGAGTATACAGGGTGTCTACTGTGGAAATTTTGCAGTAAGTTTAGTGGTGCTTAAAGGGAAAATAATAAATAAAGCGAATTTGCACAACAATTCAAAACAAATTTGAAAATAACTTAAATTTTCATGATTATACAGGGTGGCTCATGTTGCAATGTTGACAATAAAATATATTATACTACAAAAAGATGGAAATAATAGGATAGAAGTGAAAATAGATTTAATATAGTTTAAATCTAAGGGTATTTACAGGGTGTACTGGGGGGAAATTTTCAAAATAAAATATATATTTAACCATAATAATTCAGAGAAATTCAAAATAAATATAATTTAATTTCAATTTAAATGATAATACAGGGTATTATCACGGAGGATGGGGTCATGTGTAGAAGTTCACGCAAGTGAGGATAGTTCTCTGATCGCCATTCACTTGGGAGTGGCCAGAAACGATTCTTTTACATATGGCTCAAGCAGCTCACGACTTCCGGTCTTTGACCAAGTATCCTCTGGGTAGCCTAAGAACATCCGTTTGAAGGCGAGCTAAAGTGAGAAGGCGAAACATCCCCTCGGCAGGGTTGTGCGCTGGGTTTGGGACCCGCCACGTAAAAAAAATACCCCAATGAATAGACGCAACAAGCCTCGGATGAGTGATCCCTCTTTTGATGACGACCATGGAAATAAGGACTACGAAAATCCAACGCAGGATAACTCTTGCCAACAGGTGCTAGTTCGGACTGAGTAGGCAATTGAGAAGCAAAGTCCTCTCTCGACGAACGAAAACCAAACTCTATAAGTTACTCATAATTCCCGTCCTGCTATATGGTGCAGAGGCCTGAACGATGACAACAACTGATGAGTCGACGTTGCGAGTTTTCGAGAGAAAAGATCTGCGAAAGATTTATGATCCTTTGCATCGCATTCGATGGAACGATGAGCTGTACGAGATATACGACGACATTGACATAGTTCAGCGAATTAAAAGAGAGCGACTACGCTGGCTAGGTCATGTTGTCCGAATGGACGAAAACACTCCAGCTCTGAAAGTATTCGTCGCAGTACCCGCCGGGGGAAGCAGAGGAAGAGGAAGACCTCCACTCCGTTGGAAGGACCAGGTGGAGAAGGACCTGGCTACGATTGGAATATCCAATTTGCGCCACGTAGCGAAAAGAAGAAACGACTGGCGCGCTGTTGTTAACTCGGCTATAATCGCGTAAGCGGTGTCTACGCCAATTAAGAAGAAGATAATACAGGGTATCTTGTGCGAAATTTAAAAAAAAGGGTAAATTTACGACAAAAAATAAACATAATTCTGAAAAATTTAAAGCAAATTGAATTTAATTTTAATTTAAGTTATAATACAGGGTGTCTCGGTAGAAAATAGTGAAAGTAGAACAGAAATATTTTCTTAAAAATATTATAATAGTTAAGAAAATTTTAAAACATGCTGAGTATCATTTTATTTTTGTCAATTATACAGGGTGCGTCGTGTGAAAATTTGGAAAATAGCAAAGTAGTGCTTAAAAACAACAATAACAATTAATCGAAATGGAAAACTAACAGAAAAAAATTTAAATCTTTATGATTATACAGGGTGTTTCATTTGTAAATTTTGTAAATAAAACATATTGTTCTAAAGAGTCATAACAATTGGAAAAAAACAAAATGTAGTCAAAAGCAAATTTTTATTTTCGCAATTATACAGGGTGTCTCCTGAGGAAATTAAACACAAAAAGCAGCAATAATAGTCATATTATAATTAAGAATATATAAATGTAGTTCTCAACACCAGCTCACAAAGGCATGCCAACACTTTGCCACAAAAGCAACAAAGCAATTAATTGCACACTTATACAGTAATGCTTGTAGCTATGTGCATTATTCAAAGTGGAAGTGGCTGCGGCTTAGTGGCGTCGTAAATGGGGGTAAAAGCGTATAAAATGTTGAAACACTCAATTTGTTTTAAGCCAGTCAGTAAGTCATTAAGACCACTTACTTACACACTAACACACTAACACACTTACACTTACACACTAACCGGCGAGTGGGTGGTAACTACAGTTATTTACTATTTTAACTGCATTTGTATGCATAGCTAAGTTGCAAAGTTGCTCGAACTCTCTGCTGGTGTTGCTGACATGTTTATTTGCAAAGTTTCATTGGTTGTGGTTGTTGCTGTTGTTGTTGCTTCGATGTTATTTTCGTTTCGCATTTTCTAGGTGAGAACGAGCCAGGGTCGTGGGGCTTAAATGAAATCTACTTGGCAAAGCATTTAAATGCGCACCTGAGCTGCCAACCTTTGCCGGCGACGGATGGACGCAGACGGACAGACGGACAAATAGTGAAATCATGTCAAGGTGATAGAAGGAGAAAGAGCCAGCGGCCGGGCGAGCGAGCGCGAGCGGGGTGGTAACACGGTGCAATTGCAATTTTTGCTCTTTTTGCCTTGCAACATCGAATTAAGCGCGCTATAAAATTAGTGACAGTGGGAAAAACGTGATGCAAAATAGGCACACACACACAGGCTCACACGCATACGTAAACGCCCACATAAAGATCTGTGTGTGTTAGTAGTTGCAGGTGTGCGATTGAGCTGTTGTCGTGCTAATTGCCTACAAATGTGACCGAAATTGGATTGGCAGGCGATAATTGAGGACTTTGAAATTAAGGTAATTTATAGGAGAGTATATACAATTATTTATTTGCATACATATGTACTTTAGTATACATATGGTATATTGTTTATAATAACATAACAACAATAATAAAGTTTATTATTAGAGATAAGAAACTTAAAAAAATTAGCAAAATCAGAAGAGAAATATACCTAAAATGGAAAGTGATTTACATTGTCGTATTTATTGGGTATAATTTCGTAGAAAAATTTAGATAAAAAAACCAAAAAAACCGATTTGACATTTTTTTATGATCATCTCAATATAAAGACAGTGAAAGAACTGAAATGAGGTAATAGTAAAATTTTGATAGCGAAGAAAGCGCATAAAAAGTTTTTCAGATATTCTTAACAAAACATAAGAGCACGTAAGAGTGAAGTTTTTCAAAATACAGACGAGCTGAAATTAATAAAATAGCCGGTTCTGCGATCTCAAATAATAGGAATAAAAACACAATTACGTTGCTAAGAGCTCCTAGACTCTTAGGAGTAGGGATGAAAACTATAGGTTACTGCTGATCACAAAGAGACTGGCACACCTCGATAAGTTATACCTTTAAAAATAATATACTAACATTTTAAATAAATATGTAAAATATTTTTTGATTTGCAGACTTCTCAAATCTAGCCGATCATTTTATTTTTAAACGCGCTTCTCTCGAAACAGCATTTTCGTTTTAGCTTAAGTGGTTATTCGAAGGCAAATGATACGATCACTTTCAATTACCAGTTGCCTTGATGAAAAATATAGTTTTGCAGTTCAAAAACGAAAAAAAATTCAACTTTTTTTTTTAAAGCCGCCATTTAGACAATTTTTCATTACTTTCAACAATAGAGAGAATTTTATTTTAGGTTTCATCCATGTAGAATCAGGGGTTAGGAGTAGTCAGAATTTTCAAAAAATTAATTTTTTTGGATTTTCGTTAAGTGTAATAAATATCTTAAAAATATTCTCTAAAAATTTCACGTTGATCCGATAATTAGTTTTTGAGTTATTCGACAAATAACAAAGAGAGCTCGGGCACTTCAAAGCGCTCGGGTGAAACTTTAAATGCGTTTTTCTCAAGGCTATGTTTTTTGAACTGGTGACAACTGTAACTAGAAAACTCGACTTTAATGAAATTTATACAGCTTTTAGAATAAATAATAAACTCGGGCCTGATCGAAGGATTTTTATTTTTTCGAAAATTTCGATTTTTTAACTGTTGATTTTTTCGCAAAAATTTAGAAAAAAAATTCCTGAGGCCGCCATTTTGTTAATTTTGAAAATAACAAAAAATCCTTCTATAAGGCCCGAGTTTATCTATTTATAAAACTAATTTTTTTTGTCCGATTGATTTTAGATGAATCTCCAAGGACTTATGCTTGTCACCGCAAGTACCTTTTTTGGAACTGGGTCAACACAAACAACTATAACTTTGGAAATTAAATTTTTTTTTGAAATTTTCGTGACTTCAAGTCAACACATACTATAATAATGCCATATTACTATTTTTGTAAAATAACACGATTTAATAGCAAAAAAAGATACTGAAAATTCTCATTTTTTCGTGCCTCTGATTATCCTTAACTTTAGTCCTACCCATTTTGGAGCATAAAATGTCTTCTGACTTGCTATTAAAAGGTTGGACCAGTTTAAAGTCCTTAAAAAAGTCCTAATTTTGGAAATTTATTGTGGGAGAAGAAGAAGGTCAAGAAAAAGTAGTAGTAGTAGGCACGGAGAAATGACTTATGTTTTACGAAATATGGTTGAACACTGTTCAGTTATAGTCGTGTTTTGGCAGATGAAGAAAAATGATCTTAGCGGAAATACTAGCTTGAATTGGTCGTAGTCATTCAACTATTGTTCGTCTTTTACAAAAAAAAAAAACAGAATAGAGATGTTTTGGAGCGTAGAAAGTGATCAGGTCCTCCTCGAAAGTCAACTGGGAGAAAAGATAACTTACTACGGCCATAAGTTTAAGCGATCACTTTAAAACTGCACTTTCATACACTTTTCTATACGTCGACGGCTTAAAGATGTGTGCTTATACGGAAGACGCCCTGCCAAAAACCCACTATGAACACCAAAAATGAAGGCTGCACGACACTATTGGGTTAAAATATATCACAATTGGGATCAAAATGGTTGGCAACAGATTATGTAGTCTGACGAAAGCCAAACCTAATTTTCTAAACTCACAAAATTTTGGTTTACGTGCGCCGTTCAAGTAGTTATCGGTTCCAGGATAATTATGGGGGGAGCTACCTTTAGAATTTTCTAAAAATTAAAAAAACAATTTCGCTTTAATAAATTAAAAACTATTCAAAAATATAGTCCCGAAGTTGCATTGGTTTACTCCGAATATTTTCGAAAAAAGGCCCTAGAACCATTGCACTTCATGCTGCGGTCTATACAACCGGATAACTTTGAGGCTCGTTTCCTCGAAACTAACTTTTTTCATCCGGCCGTCAAAATTGCGAGCGAATTATTTAACCGATTTACTTGCACTAAAGCGTATTTTATAGACAATCTTATACTCGAGTGCGTGATAGAGCGCTTTTCCGAGTAAAATGGCATTTTCACAGTTGTTTAAGCATTTTTATCTCGAAAAACGAAATTCGAAATTCTCAAAACCCTTCTACTAGTCACTTATAATAAAAGATAAAGATAAAAAAATTTTACTTTTCTCGTTTTGGAAAAGAAGCCTAGCCAGGAAGTTGACGGCCGCAAAAAAATGTCAATCAACGGGAACGTTGATATTTCCGTCATTTTTTTTTGACATAAAATAATTTTTTTTGTGTAGTTCAATAATGACTATTAATATGTATGCAAAGAAATCGAATGTGATCTGTTTTTATTCTTCCATAATAAAATTGGAAAAAAGTACCTTTTTTGACGGCACTAAAGATATCTCCCTAATTAAGTTTCCTTAAAGGCAAATAATTTGGCGCTGCTTTTCATACCATTTGGGACCCCTATACCTTGTTGATGCTATAATGAATCCAAAAAAAATATGCAACAGTGGTTAACAAGTAGCAATGGAAGAGCAATATCCTTAAATGGATAGCCTAATCATCACAAAATGGCTAAGTTTAGATTGGAAATAAATCTTGTATAAAACATCTATACCATATTGCTGTAGCTGATTCCATTCAGCTCGAATTTTTATTTTTAGTTGGTCAATATATTTAACAATCGAAGGATTCAACGTTGGTTTGGCCTGGAAACTAAACAAATTTAAACTGTATTCAGCACTTACGGCACATAATGATGTATGAAGTTGCTAGTCTCTATCTATATCCATAGTAAAAAAACCTCTAAATCTATAGTAAAAACCTTTTCTAACAACCCCAAATAAAATCAGTCAAGACTAGCATGCATTAGAATCTATAAGCCGACTTTTCGTTTATTGAAGCTTTCGGGTCACCCTATGCAGCACAATGATTTAATTTATAACAAAGCTGGCACATGAAAAACGTAGGAAAAATTAGGCAAAAAAACGCCCACAGCGAGAAGCATGTGTTTACTTGGTTACAAACATGAATATAAGTACATACGTAATTGTATATACATATGTATGTAAGCAAGTAAGGTGCCGAATTGACAACCGAAGGTGACTGCATAGCCAAATAGACCGTTAAGTGTCGAGACAATCAATGTTACCTTTTGATTTAACAACCGCGCAGAATAAGCAAGATAAAAAAAAATAAATATAACAAAAAAATGAAAATAAAAGAAAAAATAAACAAAACAACGGAATTTAAAAAAAAAATTAAAAAAAAGAAAAAATAAAAAAATAACAAAAACAACAAAATTTACAAAAACAAAAAAAAAAATAACAAAAATAAAAAGAATACAAAACCATAAAAACCAAAAGAAACAAAAGCAACAAACAATCAAATGCTCAACAACCTTACAATTACACTCGTCACTGCATTAAAGGCAACAACAATAATTGACATTTCAATCAAATTATTTTTTTTTTGCCGCTTTTAATTAGATTTCAATTTCGATTTCAATGGCAAAGTAGAACATACCAAATATGCAGAGATTTTCAGTTCACAAATTAGCACAATGACATGGCGTCAAAGGAAAATAAAATAAACAATACATACTTATGTACATACAGATAGCTGTTAATGTATAAAAACTGTTAAAAATAATTGAAAAAAAGCTTTGCGATTATTGTTGTTATTTTGCGCCTTTATTCATAGAAAAAGAATATTTTTAATACTTTTTCCATTTTTCTCGCCGTTGCCACTACGTTGCGTATACGCCGCGTGGGCCGCATGTACTTGTACCTACACAAGCATGTCGACAACAATGAATGTGGGTAAACATGACGCTATGACGTCACACGGCACGACACATTAACACCCAAAGGAAGTTATTATTGTTGCGAAAACAACAACAACAAAGGCAAAAATAAAAATTATGATATATGTATGTATATTAATGCAAGCAAGAGCAAAATCTAAGTAAAAAAAAGTACATACATGTTAAACATATAGTATATATATGTATGTACATACATATATACATGTATGTATGTATATGTACATAAAAAAATAATGTGCATTTCTGCCGCTAACTCTCAGAAAGTGCGCTAGTGAAATTAAATAAACTGTATTTTGCATCAAATTACACATATTCAGCACAATAAAAACGGTTTTCGCTTAGCCGCTCGCTGATACATAGTGTTGTGCTCTATTTTTCTGACAGTTATTCTTTCCTTTTCATTTCATTGTCGGTGTTATTGCTGGTGGCTTTGCATAACTGCTTATGTGTATCTGTGTGTGTGTGAATGGAGAACTGTTGCCGGCGGTGTTGCAACAATGCGCCTCGTGAACGCACACATATACATATACATATATACAATATATAGATTATACATATAAATCCACCATCCTATCTGTTTGGCTGTTCGTTTGTGCTCTCGTGTTTATAGCATCCAACACCCACATGCAAATAAACAATCGCGTGCATTGAAAATATGTTGGCATAAGTTGCCAATGTGGCAGCCGTCTGACAACTTATTGCTCAAATAAATAAGCAAAAATGCTTAACCCGCTTTTCATGCTGAGGAGGTATTGGAGATCGTTGGTAAATTAATTTAAAAATTCGTAAAGAATTTTAGAAACAAAACGTAATTAGCAAGAATTTATTTATCAAAAAATTAAAATTATCAAGAAAACCTTCATTTAGGCTCCAACGAAGCTATAATAATTTTTTTTGATCGGTCAGTTTGTATATCAGCTATATGCTATATTAGTGAGATCTGAAGATTTTTTTCGGAACTTGTAGCTCTGCCTTGGATAATAATCTGTACCAAATTTTGTGAAGATATCTCGTCATGTAAAAAAGTTTTCCATATAAGGACTTGAGTTTGATCGGTCAGTTTGTATGGCAACCATATGTTATAGTGGTTCGATCTGAACAATATGTTTGCAGCTTATACCGTTACCTTGGATAATAATCCATGTCAATTTTCGAGGTGATATCTCGTCAAATAAAAAAGTTGTCCATACGAGGACTTCATTTGGATCGATCAGTTTGTATGACAACTATATGTTATAGTGGTCCGATCTGCGCAATATGTTCGCAGATTGTACCGTTACATTGGATAATAATCCATGCCAAATTTCGTGAAAATATCTTATCAAATAAAAGGGTTTTTCAAATAAGGACTTGAGTTGGATCGGTCATCTTGTATGACAACTATATGTTATAGTGGTCCGATCTGAGCAATATGTTCGCAGATTGTAGGATTACTTAGGAAAATAAACTATGTCTAATTTCGTGATGATATCTTGTCAAATATAATTGTTTCTCTTACAAAGACTTAATTTTGAAGGGCCAGGTATATCGCATAGTAATCCAATAAAAGCAGCAAAAGAGTTTTCTTGGTGGAAAAGAACGTGGAGAACTTAATATGCACTGTCCAAGATATAATTATGCTCGGAATTTGTGGCAACACTACATTTAAAGTGATTCCGTTTGACGATCTGATACTTCTTAAACGCTTCGAAACAAATATTAGCGCGAAGTTTAACACGTAAAGAGTTTGATCTGTAGCTGAGATCTGTAGTATTTAACACGGGTATGAGGCAGATGAAGACTGTTGCAAGACTTTTAAATTTCTTACTTCTAATATTTGGAAAAAATCTGATATTTCTGATGAGCATTAATAATTTGGGACTAAAGACGTGATAAAGATAGGCCGCTTTATAATATGACTTATACAAGAATACTTCTTAGCTAGAACTACAGTTTAGTTTCTATTTTTCGGCCATAAAATTACCATATATCCTGTCTTTTCCCAGTTCTACATAAATGACAGTTATTACAGCGAGAATTCGGTCTTTCTTTTCGATTTATTCGCCTTAGAGATATTTTCAACACAAAATCGTACTGCCGTAATTCGAAGTTATCTTAGAAAATAGTGGAGTTACTACATATTGTTATAGCGGTACATTCGATAAGGGCAGATATCCTGTACAACATGATATTCAGTGAGGGGGAAGTATACTACTGATATTTTTGAAGATATACATATGTACATAAGCTATTGAACCTATCAATATACTCGGAGATGAGCAATTATACCAGTCAACCTTTCGTTAGTGATGGCAACCCCACTGGTTTTGGTAATTTTTCATCGAAGTTGCTTCGGTGAAAAGTTTTCAGATGCTATCAGATTTGCTAGCTTATTGGCGAACCGTAAGGGACTTTGTAGAGCCGTCTTTAAAGCCTATGAGCCTTTGAAAATTTTGGAAGCAAACATTATTGTATTTAGCATTTGAATACGAATACGTTAAGGGTCTGTAGAGAAAAAGTTAGCTAAATACACTTCCGGGTTTTAATGCGAAAAGTAGAGGGTAATAAAATTAATGAGACTCATGCAAAATTATCATTTTGGGGTTTTTTTAGTTCACGTCACGTCTAGTACGTTAAAATTATTTCCATAATTTTTAGAAAAAAAATATTTATCTCTAGACTATGTAAGATCACATGAAAGCGATAAATCATACAATTTTGACTCGTAGTATAGACACACTTTCAGTAAAGGCGGAAAGAGTGCAAAGCTCCATATAATTAATAATGTTTCGTCGAACTCTTCATTGTTCTTCTTTCGTCTCTCTTTTTTTATGGTTTCAATTACCGCCCACCACTACCCTCATAAAACTCGTGCGCCTCATTACCAAATAATAAATTCTGCTTCTTTGCATCTTTGTAGTTTTGTTCTACACTTTATATTTGTATTATGAGAATCTCTCCACTTCGTTAAATCCCAAAGCACTCAGTGGGAAGTGCATGCTCCAAATATAATTTGATTACTCAAGTGTGTCGTTGTGATTGTTTTTGCTCGGAGAAAAGTAAAAGCAATCAATGTTTGAATAACAACAAAAACAAAACTAAAGTTGAGTAATTCATTCATGATGTGATAGATTATTTATATTGTATTGAATAATGCTTATTTTGCCGTTATAATTATTAGTATCGATTTTGATCTACAGAAATGTGATTATTGGCATAAAATTAGAGGAAAGTGGGCCTAATTGTTGAAGGTAGAAAAGAAAAAATAAATATCATCTGATCAAATTTGACCCGGACGCATTCATTTGGATTGGATGTATCCTTTTATATTTTTAGGAACATCTTTTTTGATTTTCGTGTGAAGACCAGAGCCTGCAATGAAATGCTTGGCAACGTACATACATATGTACTTATGTAGCTGAGGACCCTACTTACATCAAATACATTATTTCTGGTGACGAAACGGGGATTTATGAATATAACATCGAAAAGGTCCGAACAAGTAGCCAATAACACTTCAAACTTAAGCCCAAACCGAAATCAGAATTGGCTCAAAGCACTGAAGATGAACCCAGTCGGAGCTTTTAACATGTGTGTGGAATATTGGAGCCTATTTTAAAAGCGATAATAAAGATTTGTGGTCAAATCGTGAAAATGTTTTTTTTTTTTTCAGTCCGGGTCAAATTTGATCAGATCGTGTAACGAGTGTGTGGAACATTGGAGCCTATTTTAAAAGCGAGAGTAAAGATTTGTGGTCAAATAAGAGAAAATGTTTTTTTTTTTTGTCAATCCGGGTCAAATTTGATCAGATCGTGTAACGAGTGTGTGGAACATTGGAGCCTATTTTAAAAGCGAGAGTAAAGATTTGTGGTCAAATAAGAGAAAAGGTTTTTTTTTGTCAATCCGGGTCAAATTTGATCAGATCGTGTATCTAAAAAATTCTCCTGCATTTTGCGAAAAAATATTTGAGCATAACGGCGCAAATATGTCGAACTATGTTTTTTGTTGTCAGTCCGGGTCAAATTTGATCAGATCGTGTATCTATAAAATTCTCCTGCATTTTGCGAAAAAATATTTGAGCATAATGGCTTGCGTATGTCGAACTATTTTGGTATTAGAAAATAGCCGACACTGCGCTCCAGCGCAATGCAGCCAGCGTCGATGTGACAAAGAGTGGGCGTTGCCACATGCGTGACTGATTGTTTATGAATTGTAAAATTTTCGCATTCAACGCGAAATTCCAGCACGAAATGAATACAGCGACGTTGCCAAAATAAACAAACACACACATGCACAACAACAACAAAAAGACGCTAGGCAGATGCGCGCTGCCGTTTGTATGGCTCATTGAGGAACGTAGAAATGTGGCAAAAATTGCATTTGAAAATATGAAAAAAAACGCAAAACAACAAAAAAACTGATTGTAAGTAATAAAAACAAGTCATGATCTGTGCACTGACAGCGCAAATTTATAGAAAAGTCTTTAGGCAAATGATGAAAACATTTTTAAATTTAGGCACAAAATTCAAAAAATTATTGTTGTTGCAGCCAATTGCGCCGCAGCACAGTATGTGGAGAAAAAGCCGCTACATATGTTCTGCTTTGATATAAAATTTTCTAGATACATGTGGTCGCGCCTGCGATACTTATGTATTTTTAGAGTGGCGTTAAAGTAGCTGCAGCGGCTGCTCCCATTCGGCGGCCAAGTAGCGCAATGTCAATGCTTTTCACAGAAAATAATCACAATTTCACACAGGCCAGCGTTGGCGTGCAATATGGCTTTGGTGGATGCGGCCAAACGCATCGAAAATTATTTTCTAAATTTTCCTTAAGAAAAAAGTGATTTATCTCGTGGCAAGGGAAAGTGCAGAAAGCTGTGCGAACAGCGAGTGGGTGGCTGAATGACAGAAGATTCATGAGCGCTTGCTGCATTCTAAACTAAACAGAAGTAAAAAAAGAAAAGATTTTCAAATAGAAATTGCGATCGCTGTGGTTGCCACCAAATGCACAAGCATTGCAGAGAATAGAAATCACAAACGGAAATTTCACGCATAGCAATAAATAAACAAATAGATTAACAGAATAAAATTATAACGGGTTACAATAAGCATAAATAAAGCAAATTAAGCTTCAAGAATAAAATAATGTCGGATGGTGTAAAAATTTGTCTATAATTTATTCAATTTATTATTACATTATTAAAGAGAGGTTAAAGAAGGCAGCAGTTGCCTCATGCTGCTGTTGAGGAGCTATAGGGAAGAGGTGGGACTCATCAAAAATGGTGTCAAGCCAACAATGTCTATGGTGTATATGTACGTCCGGAGGAGGGTGCTCGAAAAGGCTATACGCGCTAAGAAGTTTGGAAGTGTTAAAAGATCGGTTCAGATCGGTATCTGCGATGTACTGCGAACTACACCAACAGCACTTAATGCCATTCTACACGTACCCACCGAAGTTAGGTACCTTAGGTACTAAGAAGGTCGCCCTACGGATCAGAGAAGCTGGATATATGAAGGGGTTCAAACAAGATCACGTCTCCTTTAATAGTATCCCGAAAAACTTGGGCCATTACGAAAGTAGAAGTTACTCCTGGTGGCTGTTTCTGCGCTCAGATACCTACTACGAATACGTGGACGGGGAAAAGTCGCTGGAGAAGCAGCGTAGAAAGATTTTTAACCGTTGAGTCGAGGCTAGAAGGGAAGGTTGGAGCTCTCCGCCAAGTTTAGCTTTAGGCTAACGCACTATTTTAGTGCTTTTTCAAGCAGAAGTGGTACTGCTGCAAAGTTCACGTCTTTTCAGGGCAGATGTGAGCATTCACTGCGACAGCAGAGCAACAATACTAGCGTAGAGCTCGCAAACTGTGTGCTCAAAGGAGTGAGGAGTGTCTAACCTCACTAGATATAGCGTCGAGCTAATTCATTATCAGCTTCGATCGAATGTCAGCGGAATCGCTGGAAATTGCTTAGCCGATGAGTAATGAGAACGAATTGGATCCGTTGTCATCTTGCGTTCTACCACTGGACCTATGAACCTCTCGTGCGCTTATTACATGTTTGTTGAGTACGATTGCGAGGTCTTTCTGGCCTAGAGTAGTATGTAGAAGATCTACTGAACTGCTTGCCTTTGCAAAGTTTATCTTGCCGCAATCGTACGACTTCTTACTATAAAAGCGGAGTCCAATTGACAGTCAGCCGAGTGGACTGCATATGGTGAACCGATCAAATCAGTATTTTGGGATGCACGACTATCATTAAAAGAGAGAGACCATTAATAACGACTATGACATTATGTTATTGAATGTTATTCCATTTGAAGAAGAAGAACCACCTGTTAAAATGTCTCTAATTTTTTAATAATTTCGAAGTACTTTCACCAAGAAGAATACGAATTTCTAAGTAAACTTAGCAACAAATCATCAAAGCTGGCGGTATTTGAGGTGAAGACAAATATTGGTTGTTAGCTATATAAGGCCATCGGATGGACGGTTGTGAACTATAAAGCCGAAATCAGGTCATCTGGAAGGAGATCTCTTGAAGTCGCCTCAGGAAATAATATCTCAGTAGTATTTCCACAGTGATGCTCGCATGCAACTTTTAAAGTAGCAAAATAAACTCTTCTCCAAGTATCTTCTACGCCTATGTGTTCATAGAAATCAACCGTGCAATTCCAGAATTAACCCCGAAATATGTAGAATGCGTCACGCATGCAAAGAATTCTCGTATAATAACAGCCGCATGTCAACTCTCTCTTTTCAAGTTCAAAATTCAAAATTTTCCCTAAAGTACAACACCGTCAAAAGAGCTCATTTTCTGGACCTACCGTTAGATGACATCGATCGCAGCATTAAGCTTGTGTTCCAAGAGGGGTCTAGATCACCCTTTACTACGACTACAGTTATTTTCAATGCCCTGCTTGCACCTTAAAGATATACATAGAAGTATGTCAAGATAATTCAGCAGTAAAATTGGGCTGAGCCCATATTGAGGGATGTTAAAAGATGCTCAGGGATGCTCTTGAACTGAGAGTAATTTTGGAATTTAGAATGCTTTAAGCAGTAAAAATCATATAATGTGGCAATAAATATAAACATATTGTATATGAATAACTTAGTCATGAATTTGTTGAAGTTTTTAATAAAATTTTAACTATCGAAAGGCTATTTTACGTGTAATGACCCAAAATATATGCGATATGACAAAAAAGTTAATATAAAAAATTATCCCTCATATGCCTAGTCACAGCGAAATGAAAACAAATATGCATTTAAATGCATTAAAAAATAGCATAGCTCACATATTTTATATACACATAAGAAAATCTGTTTTTATTTTGATATTTTTATATCAAACGCGGCGAGGCAAGCTCTTAGCCAAAATTTATTTCAAAACAATATGGAACGTATCTTGGCACATCAGCTAATCCGTGTGTCTCATAACTCATATAGAGCATACTTTTATATACATATGTTTATATATATATATACACTTTTGTTGCGCACAAAGAAATCGGCATCAATGGACTGAGGAATTCTAGAAATCCGCATAAAAAAAAACAAAATTGAACCAACAAAGCACGCAGAGCACACAATAACGCACATAAACACACTTAAAGGCACACACATTGTTATGCCAAAGAAGTGTGCGCTCAATAATAAATCATTAGGAATTTGAATATGTATTTATGTTTGATATACGTGAGTCTCTTTATTCATAAATATAAAACTACAAACATACAAAGTAGTTTCAATAAAGTACGCTAGCGCTGAGCGCGTGAATATTAGGGCTATGACTGCGTTTAGCTATGAATGCGGAATTTAAAAAAAAAAATACCTCATTTTGATAATTAGTTCTGAGAGTAAGGAATAAAGGAGTTGTAAAGGGTTTTTTCATAGAGACGCTACAAAAAGAGACCGTAAGAGACCGCTCTTTCGACATTTCTCTTCAGTAAGGTTTGCCATTTGATCATGGAAAGATTTACGATCCAACAACGAGTCTAAATTATTAAAATTTACATCCGAAATTCGGAGTCAGTCAACTTTAAGAGCGCTACGTTCAAATAATGGTCGTCATAATAGTCCTGTCAGATCAACCATTGAGCGTCTAGTGGAAAAATTTGAATCCACAGACACAGCACAAAATGTTCCCGTGCCAGTGAGGCAAAAAAGTGTCCGTAATGTCGAGAATATTGCTGCCGCTAACTCATCAATTGAGGAAGACCCAAATCAGTCTCTCACACATCATTCTCAAACGTTGGGCAACTCTGTGATGTCGTTGTGGCGAATTTTGCGACAAGATTTTGGCCTCCATCCTCACAAGATCAAATTGACGCAAGAACTGAAGCCGCTTGATCACCACAAACTTCGTATGTTCGAAAATTGGGCTGAACAAAAACTTGAAAATTTACCTGATTTTGATCGAAAAATCATAATCAGCGACGAGGCTCATTTCTGGCTGAAAGGCTTCGGTCAATAAGCAAAATACACGTTACTGGTCAGACAGCAGGCCACACGTACTCCATGAGTCACCATTGCATCCCGAAAAAATTACGGCTTGGTGCGGTTTATGGGCCGTACTTCTTTCGCGACGATCAAGACCCACAAGTTACAGTGAATAAGAATCGCTATCGCTCAATAATAACCGAATATTTTTTGTAAAGAATTTGAAGACATGGACTTGGACAATATGTGCTTCCAACAGGACGGCGCCACAAGCCACACAGCGAATGTCACAATCGATTTATTGAAAAGCAAGTTTGGTGACCTTGTTATGGCCCAGTTAATTGGCCGCCTCGGTCGTGCAATGTGACGCCGTTAGACTATTTTCTTTGGGGCTACGTCGAGTCTATGGTCTATGCTAACAAGCCAGCGATGATTGATAAACTTCGTACGAATATCGAACGTGAAATTGCAGCAGTATCGGCTGATTTATGCTTGAAAACCGTTGAAAATTGGCTGCAGCGTCTGGATTTTACAGATTTCACAGAAATAAAGAAGTTTTCTTCCTTTTCTTTCCTTTGGTAGCGCTATTATTAAGTAAACCTTTATAAAAAGGAAAAAGTAAAGTTTTTCTTTTTGAAAATTGATGAATAACCATATTTTTGACAAATACGTTGCGGAATCCGAAAAATTTTGGCGTAGACTAACTTTGAAAAGAATATAGCGCTACCCCTAAACTACAAAATCACACATTAATTTTTCAAATTAGGCTGCTCAGCTGTGTGCGAAAGCTTTTAATGTATTTTTAATAATATTTTCGTATTTTTGTTGCCTGCACATTCAATTCATCTCAAAATCAACGCGATGTCGAAACCACAAATTGAGCGACTTGCATGCAAATAAAAGAGAAAAAATATAATTGTTGGCAAATTTGATCTATTTGTTTAATTTCTCATGCGAATAATTAGCGGCACGTTTCCCAAGTGTGTCAAAATTGTGAACTTTGGCGATTTGCTAACGCAAATAATCATTGTAAGGCCAATGGCGCTAGAGCAAAGCAATTATATTTTTTACAAAATTTATTTTATTTATTTTTTATTTTTTCTTAACTTTTTTTTTTAAATTTTTTTTTTAATTATTGCCAAAATAAAATAACCGAAATATTTTGAATTTTTAGAACTTAACCTAAATGCCACATCGTAAGTATGTATGTACATATGTAAATTTGTCACGCCGCCAACGACTTCAGATTTAGGTCAACCGACGAGGTGCGTGACTACCGCTTTATAGGCATTTCGACCAACAATCAAAAAAAAAATTATTTAGTGAATAATTAACTCTCTCACAGCTTGAGACGCTTACCGCTGCGCATATTGCGTAAGCAGCACTTAGGAAGCCCTCAAATGTGGCTTCGTAACCAGTTAATCCGTTGTAAGTATATACTTACGATATTCACTAATATTCAATTCTCAAAGTTCATGGTCAATTCTGCCGATTCAAGCCCACAAATGTGCATATGCATGTGTGAGTGTGTGGCTGCTTAAAAGCCGCAAAATTCCTTTGCGTGTGTAATTATGCGCACTCTTGTGGCTTCCACGCATTTATGCAACACGACATAAAAAAGCTAATTATGGCAATAATACTCGTACATATCGAGTGGTTATTGTTATTATTTTATTACGCACTTTGGCATGAAAGGAAAATGCTTGCGCGCAGCGCCAAAGCGGTAACCAAAGGTTGTACAAGAATGCTTGATGAAAGGAAAATATGAAAGAAAATGTGTGTTAGGTATGTAATACCACATGGGTTTGGTAGCTTATGTAAGCAACTATAGCAAATACCTTTGGTTAAGGTTACATTGTAGTATGACCTTGAATAAATCGATAGACCTTGTAAGAAGAAATGAAATAAAAAAGAGTAATGAAGAGGTGAGCTTATATAAAGGATAAGACAATTTTAAATTATAATTTAATTTTAAATAATAATCTAACTTTTAAGAAAAAAATATTGGTAGAACTTGTGTTAAATTAAAATATACAATTTAAGTATTTATCAGTCGTTCTGTCTTGCTTGAGATTTCGCACAATTTTCTTGGATAATCTGAATAGGCTCTTGGAAAATATTAGGTGAAACTCGGTAGCAAAAAGGTAAGCATAAATCTAAGCTCCAATAGTATTTTGCGCCTAAAAATATGCAAAACCATTACTTCAGTATGAATAAATTCAAGTTTCCAGCGATTCGAACCATTTAATAAAATAATTGTAGCATGTATGCCGTTTATTTAAAATTATTTCAGAACAGTAGCATACATTTCAGCGCCAATCATACTTTATAGGATAATAATGGACAACCAATTTTAATATAATTTGCTAAAAACGGTCATGAAAAGCGCAAAATACAAAAGAAAAATATAACGGGTGATCGAAGTAGAGGTACTTTTTTCAATAACCGTTTTTTACCAGATCATGTAATGTTATTTTTGTTCAGCATTGTTTGGAAAATCGTTCAACTTTATCACTTAAATTCACGTTCTGTAAAAAATGTGTTTCGCGCTCTTCGGTCAGCTTATGGTCAACATAATCCGCCTACTAAGCATGCTATTCGCAACACCATCACCCATCTTAGGACCCAGCATTCATAATTCGATAATATTCGACCGAATAGACCTCGTCCAGCACGAAGTAAAGTGGCACATTTTACGTCGAGATCTTAAATTGAAAGATTGTTCAAGAACTGAACTGCCCAAACGACATTGATTTCCTCTATATGCTCTTCAAAAGTTCCAAGAAGATTCGATTTTTTCGAAATTGTATTCAGCGATGAGACCCATTTTTAGCTCAATGGGTATGCAAACAAGCAAAATTGCCGTATTTGGGACAAAGAACAACCTGGAGAGATTCATGAGCTGCCATTTCATCCAGAAAACCAACAGTTTTGTGTGGTTAGTGGGCCGGTGGAATCATTGGTCCATATATTTTTTCAAAAATGACGCCAGTGAAAACTTAAACGTCAGTGGCGACCGTTATCGTGCCATGATAACCGACTATTTGATGCCTAAATTTAAAGCTCGTGATCTCGGGGACATTTGGTTTCAACAATACGCCGCCACTTCTCACACATCGCATCAATCAATCAAATTATTAAGAGAACACTTTGGTGAGCTGAAGATAATTTCACGTCTTGGGCCGGTCGATTGGCCACCAAGATCGTGTGATATCACTCTGTTTTTCCTAAGGGGATATGTAAAGACTTAAGTCTACGCGGAGTATTCCGCTTCGATTCAGGCATAGGAGCAAAACATCACGCGTGTCACTTGCCAATTATCAGTCGAAATGTTCGAAAGAGTCATAGAAAATTGAACTCAACGGTTGGACCATCTGAGACATAATCGCGGCCAACATTTGAAAGAGAAAATCTTCAAAAACAAAATAAATGCCAAAGATTAAATCTGAAGTTTCTGTGGTTTTCTATAAAAAAAAGTAGGAAACCTTCTCGAAATGGATCCCCCTTTAGTAATATTTTTCTTTTGTTATTTGGATTTTAGATAATTTGAAGCAAAAAAAATATTCCCCAGTGCCAGAGATTTGCTTTTGGGATTGTCTACGGATTGTCAAGGAAATCCAAAATTTTTTCAAAATGATTCGACGACTATTAAATCTTAAGAAAAAAGTCACGAAAAGCTCGTTTTTTCTGACTCACAAATGGAAGTAATCCCTTAATATTGTGAGTCAGAAAAAAAGAGCTTTTCATGATTTTTTTCTGAAGATTTAAATACTAAGATGCTCGTGTAATCGATTGACTGATGCGCTTCAGATTAAGAGAAATGTGTAAGTAGGCCGATACATTAGCATTTGTACATAAATAAATATTTACTTTAGCAACGAAACAAAAAACACTTAAAATTCGAAAATACTACACTTATGCTAAGCACTTGCCGGCAACCAGAAGCATTTAAATAATTCTGCCTTATATACAGTATATAGCTGAATGGATGTGATCACTTGTGTATATGCAGTTTTGGTGAGCTAATAATAAAAACTATTCGAATGCTCACTTCATTCACTTGCACTCAGAGCACATAATCCGGCAAAGACACTTGCATTATTTGCCGAAGAGAAAGGGGGAGGAGGATAAGGAAGTGGCAGACTAAATTAGTGGAAGCACTTTAGTTATGCTACACACTAATCTGGGATATTACGCGCTATTTTATATCTTTTTTTTTGGGTTGCCACACTTTCTTATATTTAAGTGTTGCATTAAATTGTTTAGCTATTTGAGCAACAAAGTCCAATAAGTAAAAAATTCTTAGTCAAATTTGTACATATAACTCGAAAGTACCCAATAAGTACCGAAAACTCTGTTATCAATGCTCAGAAACGATTCAAAGTGCTCGAAAGTACCCAAAAAATAACGAACTCTCTGGTATTAGTATTCAAGGTACTCGATAGTACCCAATAATTACTAAACTATTTTGTATCAGTGCTCAGAAACGATTCAAAGTACTCGAAAGTACCGAAAACTCTCTGACATCAGTGCTCAAAAAAGATTCAAAGTACTCGAAAGTACCCAATAAGTACCGAATTCTGTGTTATCAATGCTCAGAAACGATTCGAAGTGCAAGATAGTAGTAAATGGAAGTTAAATCAGATATTTAGACATCCATATCTACATACATATATACTCTCAATAGCAGAGCAGTCATCTGAAATAATTTGTCGGCATTTTGGTATATCAAAAATATATAAAATAAGCTGGCCAATATACTGGATATAGTCTTGAAATGATATTCAGATAAATATTTTTGAGATCTTTATCAGAAATTTCACTTTTAGGTAAATCGAGAATTATCAAATTTGTTTCCAGAAATTCCAACACATATTTCAAAAGTTCATAATATAGAAATATACTAAATATTTATGGAAATTTTTTTTTTACATTTACGAATATTAGGTTTATGTTCAGAGAGTACTTGACACCACACATGAAAATTATGTGTATCTAAAAGCACCGATACCGAAAAATTCGGTTCTCTTAAGTATTTGATACTTCCCAACACTGGCATGTCTAAAAGTAACTTAAAAGTTTTTTCCTCAAAATATCTGAAGTAATGTTCTAGAAACTATGTAACATCCATAAAAACCACCAAACGTGTCACCTGCTCCGACTACTAACTCGAGATAATATGCACTCAATTATTAAGATGATCTCATTTAAATGAGTACTGTATGTCACAACAATTATGATTCCAAAAAAGAAAAGAAGAAGAAAAGAACACGAACTTAATTATTATAAATGAGACGCAAGCGAAGACGGCAACTAATAATAGTTAAATAGACTATGATATCATGACATAGATCTTACCAAAAAAAATTAAATATCACAGCGTCAGATAGTAGTACATCACATACCTATTTAAGTACAGACGAGCACATATGTACATACATATATCTAAATATATATACATGTCTAGATATGTGTACCTATGTAGTTATGTCAGAAAATATCAAGAGTTAGAGATCTCTAGCCGAAGAGCAATAAACTTCAAAACTAGTATGACTGACTGACAGCTGAGTTATTAAACAAAAATAATTGGTCATGTGAAGAGCGAGCGGAAAAGTACACACGTTTTTGTTTTACTTTTATTTCGAAAGAAGTTAACAACCTGTGGAGATATGAGATCTATTGTGAAATATGAGCCTATTCACACAAGTATATGGCTATGTAGATATGTAAGTATTTATAAAGGTACAAAGATTATAATGGAAATCTCATGTGGTTAAAAATAAACTATTCCTCATAAAAATATAATTGGGAAGAGAGTAAAGGTTAGGTTAGGAAAAGAGAACTATTACATCATACATATAATAAATTAAAAAGAGATTTCAATTAAAAAAGCATATAAGTATTTATAAATTTTAAATTTTTACGTATTTTCGAATAGAGTTGCCACCTTCAAAAAATTAGAATACACAAAACTTAAGCAATTTAAGAAAGTCCTCAGGAGTGTGAGATTACTCAGGATATCTCGATTATATTATAACTAAAAAAAAAGAAAAAAAAAAACAAATATTTTAAACAATGTTGCCACCTATTGAAAAATATTAGATATGAAAAATTTGTAGCACTTTTAAAAATCTTCAGGAAAGTATTTGGTAAATTTCGTAATTGCCAAAAGAAAAAATTTAGAACATAGTTGCCACCTATGAAAAAATTAAACTGAGTAGAATGTGATTCAGAACGTCTTCTGGAGGGCATTCAAGATATCACATCAATAATATAATTAATAAAAACAAAAAATTGTAAATAAAGTTGCCATCTATACAAAAATAAAACCAATTAAAATATTACAAAATTTACACCAAACTTGAAAGCGTTTAAGAAAACATTCAGAAAAGCACTCGACAACTTATTTATTTATTTAATTTCTTAATTAAAAATTTTTTTGAAACAGAGTTGCCACCTAAAGAAAAAGTTAAACTGAGTAGAATATGATTCACAAAGATTTTGAAGAGTATTCAAGATATCTCGTCTAATAAAAAAAATTTAAACACAGTTGCCATCTATAGGAAAAAAGTAAAACTGTTTAAAATATGACAAAATTTACATCAAACTTGGAACTTGTTTAAGAAAATTTTCAGAAAAGAAAATTTCTTAATTAAAATTTTTTTTTAAACAGAGTTGCCACCTAAAGAAAAAGTTAAACTGAATGGAATATGATTCACAAAGTTTTTTTAAGAGTATTCACGATATCTCGTCTATAATAAAACTAAAAAAAAATTTTAAACATAGTTTGCCATCTATAGGAAAAAAGTAAAACTGTTTAAAATATGACAAAATTTACACCTTATTTGAAAATTCGTTGAAGCAATATTCAGGAAAGTAATCGACAATTTCTTAATTAAAATATATTTTTTTAACCAGAGTTGCCACCTGGCAAGAAAAAAAATGTATATGAGCAGTAAATTGTAAAATGTATGCTAAGCATAAATCGGGGAAACATAAATTTTATCATATATGTAGCATTTTTAAATAGAGTTGCCACCTGTCAAAAAAAATGGAAAGAAGTAAAATAATTTTACAAAACTGATAAGACGTAGTAAAGCTCCAGTTGGACAAAAACTCATCAGATCAGATAGATATGGATTGAAAATTTAGTATGTACATATGTATGTATGTTATTTTTAATTTATCTATACCCGAAAGTATTGGGTACATATTGGTTATACTGATTCAAAATTTTGCACCCCTTCTTTTGTTTATTTTTACTAAGATTTTCTTCTGGCAACAAAAAATAATAATTTCCTACTACATATGTTTAATTTCGGTTACGTATGTATACCCGAAAGTATTGGATATACTGATACAAAACCTTGCACTTTTTTGAATATTTATACCCCGAACAGGGTATATTAAGTTTGTCACGAAGTTTGTAACACCCAGAAGGAATCGTTGGAGACCCTATAAAGTATATATATAAATGATCAGTATGTTAAGCTGAGTCGATTTAGCCATGTCCGTCTGTCTGTCTGTCCGTATGTCTGTCTGTCTGTATATATACCCTCAGTTTTTAAGATATCCTTTTGAAATATTGTAAACGTCATTTTCTCTTCAAGAAGCTGCTCATTTGTCGGAACGGCCGATATCGGACCACTATAACATATAGCTGCCATACAAACTGAACGATCGGAATCAAGTTCTTGTATGGAAAACTTTCACATTTGACAAGATATATTCACGAAATTTGGTATATATTATTTTCTAAAGCAACAATGTAATCTCCTAAGAAATTGATCAGATCGGTTAACTATAGCAAGAAGCTTCCATACAAACTGAACACATAGTTACTAACAGAAATGCACCTGTGAAGGGTATTTAGCTTCGTTGCAACCGAAGCTAATGTTTTTTCTTGTTTTTTTTTTTTTTTTGTACTTTATTTATTCAAAAATAAGCTTTTGTTTCCTCCTATGTCTGATTTCGGTTATTTATATCCGAAAGTTTTAGGTATATATATTGGTTATATTGATTCAAAACCTTGCACTTATTCTTTTGTTTATTTTGACTAAGCTTTTTCTTTAGCAAAAAAATCGAAGTGAAAATTTTTAATTTTTTTGTTAAAAAATGTATTTCTAAATATTTTGTTGGCGGCAACTCTATAAAGCTTAACAATATTATACGCGCTAAACCACTACCTGAGATCATCAGGCAAATATAAATGAATATAAAATAAAGTGTTGACTCAAAACGCCAAAATTAGATGAAAAACTAGCAACAACAAAAATGGAAATAATTATTAGTACCTACATATATACATTTAATTTAAATTTTAGTAATGAGTAATGCATGTATAACACCAAATAATTAGTGCTAATACACGTAGTTCGCTACACGCTATATATTGACACACACATGCACACATACTTATGTACATATACACACACCCATTCAGAAAATATAAAAATGTGTGCCAATAAGTGTCAATTTAAATACTAACTTTGATCTCTCAACTTGGCCAGCTGTGGCTCGAGCGCCAATGTTGTTGTATTTGTTGTTGCTGCTGTTGTTGCTGTCATTTTATCATTATAGCGCTTATAACGATTATCATTGTTGTAAGTGTAATTCGCGCTAATGGCGCGCAAATTGTTGCTGACAGCGGCTGCGTCACTAAATCTGTTGCCATAAATGTTGTTGCTGTTGGCGGTTGCAGCAGCACCTGCAACTGCTGCGCCAACTCCACCAACTCGATTTTCTTCATCGCCCAGTGCACCATTGCCCAGATTGGACGTTGACGTCAAATTCAAGACACCTTCGCGTATGAGGCACTCCTTAATGGCGAGCATAATGGCGGCTTGCGGATTGTCGATTGTCAATGTAGCGGTAATTATTTATTTCCACTTGAAACAGAACACAGATTAACGGTGCAGAGTGTTGTGGGTGGCTGGTTAAGCGATTGTAAGGTGATTGCGATTGTGCAACGTTGCGTTGCAAGATAAACACCTCAAAGGCTTGTTATTGTTGGAGTATCACTTTTTTCGTTATTATTTTTATGTATGTTTGCACACACACACTCTCATATGTGCGCTTTGGTGAGACAATGCCAGTGCATTTACCAGCAAATCACGTTTTATTTACTTTAATGCACTCACGCGCACTCACACACACACACGCTTAGGCGAGTGTGTGCATGCAGTTCTTATCTTTTTACAGAACGTTAGGCGCTTACGGTGTGTATCTGTCGGATATGTTATCTCACAGCGATGGCAAATAGACACGCAGCCGTCGCTCCGTTGCTCCGTCGCTGTGTTTATTTATATTTTTAAAGGCGGCTAAGTATTCTTACGTGACTGCATGGATTACACTTGCGCGTGCATATACATATGTATGGCAAACATACAGACACATGTAAGCAGCATTTGTTGGTTTTGCTTTTGTAAATTTATTATAATTCAATGCACTTTATTTTATGAGCCGAAGAACTGTTTGCGGTGGCTTGTATATTTGTTTAATTTTCTATATATGTTTATGTGTGTATTATGCCATAAACAACGCTTTTTTCGAGATACACAGAGAACGCTCGACTGTTACGGGGGGTAAAACAGAATTTTGAATTATTATTGTTTATTATTTCTGCAAATTGTTGCTGTTGACTGCACTTTTCAACTCTTTCATTTGAAATTATTTTCAATTTCTTTAATTTTGTTTGCGATAGTATGCAGCTGAGATTTTTTTTAATTTTTATTTTGATATTTTTTTTTATTTTTTATTTTGAAATTTATTTATTTATTTGTTTTTCGAAAAATTAGTTTATTTGAAACATTTTTGATAATTTTTTTTCGAAAATATGCAGCTAAACTGATTTTCAATTTATATTAAAAAAACATATTGAATTTACTGTATAAAAATTTTAACAAATTTAACTTATTTTTAATTTACTTATTGTAAAAAACTTGTTGATAATTATTGTTTTCCGAAAGTATGAAGTTTAAGTTAATTTTAAGTTATTTATTTTTACTACTTTATTTTTTATTTATTTATTTATTTTTATTTCTATATTTTTTATTTATTTTAAATTTTTTTGATTTTTTTGTTTTTGAAATGATGCATTTTAACTTATTTTTAATTAATTTATTTTTAATTTAGTTATCTTAAACATTTTTGTTTGCTATTTTTTTTCGAAATTATGAAGTTTAAGTTAATTTTAATTTATTTATTTTTACTACTTTATTTTTTTATTTTTTTTTTGTTTTTTAAATTATTTAGTATAACTTACTTTTATATTATTTATTTTGAAAACTGTTAATTTAATTTTCATTTTTTTTTCAAAATATATATTTATTTAAAAATTTTTATTTTGTTTTGTTTTCGAAATTATGCATTTTAACTTATTTTTAATTTAGTTATTTTAAACAATTTTTTTTTACATATTTTTTGTTGTTTCGAAATTAACTTAATCTTAATTTATTTATTTTTATTACTTTATGTTTTATTTATTTGTTTTACATTTTTTTTTAAATTTTTCTTTTATTTTCGAAATTATTCAGTATAATTTATTTTTATATTATTTATTTTGAAAACTTTTTAATTTAATTTTAATTTTTTTTTTTCAAAATATGTATTTATTTCGAAACATTTTTTGTTTTTTTTCGAAATTATGCATTTTAACGTATTTTTAATTTATTTGTTTTTCATTTAGTTGTTCAAAAAATTTTTTTGTTTAAAAATTATGAAGATTAACTTAATTTTAATGTATTTATTTTGAAAATTTTTAATTTCATTTCCATGTTTGGAAAACATTTTTATTTGTTTAATTTGAAATTTTCTTGTTTATTTTGTTTTTGAATGTATACAGTCCAATTCATTTAACTTAAAAATTCTGTTTTTGTATTATTTTAATGTTTTTGAAAATCTTTCTATTTTAATATGCTTTTAATTAAAAAAATTGTAATCTAACTTTTTCGAAACTATGTATGTAGTTTCTCTTATCTATAAATTACTTAGTTTACGAGTTTTCGAAAATATGCAATTTCAAAAAATTGTTTTTGAAATAATGCAGTTTAATTTATTTTTAGTTTTTTTTTATTTTAAAAACATATTATTTAATTTTTTTCGAAAATATTCACATAATTGGAAATTTTTTAATTTGACTTTTTCGAAATAAAATTTATTTATTTATTAAAAAAAAGTAGTTTATTTAAAATTTTTCTATTCAGTTATTTCTAGTTTTCTTTGTTTTTCAAATATATTATTTAACTTTTTTTCGAAAATATTTACATAATTGAAAATTTTTTAATTTAACTTTTTTCGAAATTATTTGAATATTTTTTTTTATTCAATTAATAAATTACATAAATTTGTTTTCGAAGTTATGCAGTTTATTTAATTTTTTTTATTTTTAAAATATTTAATTTAATTTTTTTGTTGTTTTTTTGAAATATTACCAAGTTTAATTTTTTTTGGAAATATTCACTTAAATAGAAAATTTTTAATTTAATTTTTTTCGAAATAAGTGTTTATTTATTTTTTTTTTTGAAAAATTAATTTTTAAAAAGTTTTTCTAAAAAATTAATTTTTATTAATAAAAGAGTTAATTTTTATTAATTTTTTTTATTAATCAAGTTTTGAAAATTTTCTTGAAATTTGTTTAATATCTTTTTTATTTATACTAAATATATGTACATATGTATATACTAAGAAGATAAGTAATTAATTTTTTTCTTCATCATTTTTTATTTTTATTTATTTCTTTTTTTTATATCCTGAAAATATGAAATATTTTTGTTTTGTGTTTTGGTAAATTTTTCAAACCCACAATTCAATAGTTAAATGATTTTTAAACTGAAAATTATTTATTAGTAAAATCTTGTATTAATATTCTGTTATTTTTTTATTTTATAAATTATTTATTTTTATCTTATAAATTTGTTTATTTATATTTTTACGTTTATTTTTAAATTTTTTCTTAGAAAAGCTATACGCTGTTTCTTTTGAATAATAATAAAAAATTAATTAATTGAAATAGATAATTTAATATAAAAAGTAATAATTAATTAGAGCAATTTTATTAAAATAAAAAAAAAAACAATAATTAACTAGACTATTTAAATCTTTTATTAATTATTTATTTTTTTATTAATTTTTTATAATTATATTTTAAATCAGGAAAATCCAAATGTTTTTTATTTTTTATATTTTCATAAGCTTTAAATTTAATATTTTAATGAGGAGATAATTTAACGTAATTAATGAAATTTTAAAAAAATTTTTAATATTTTTACAAACAGTTATATTTACTTCTTTGATATTTCTGTATAAAGTTTCTTGATTACAATTTATCTTTTTGATTCAAATTATTTATTTTAAATTTCATAAATTATTTTTAAGTTAATAATAAAAATGAAAAATTAAAATATGTTAAAAATTAAAAATAATTAGTCACTTAATCATCAAACCAATTTTTTTTTATTATTTTTCCATTTTGTTTAAATTTCTCAGTTATTTATTTAATAGGTTTATCAATTAATTTTTTTGTATTTTAATTTAATTTATTTTTTTTTAATTTATTTACATATTTATTAAAATTTTATTTAAAATTTGTTTATATACATATTGTATATTTAATATATTTTTCTCTATTTTAACTAAAAATTTTCATTTCGGTTTAATCCCTTTGGTTATTGTGTTTATGTTCTCGTAATTATTTTTACACCATTAATTAATTATTTTTTACTTAAAAATATTTTTAATTTTTTTATTAAATTTCATACACTTATTTTGCTTTAAGTATGTATTAAAAATATTAAAACTAAAATATTTTTTTTAATTCTTTAATTATTTTCTTCACAAAATTCTATGCGAATTCACCTAAGACACAGTTATTAAAAGAGAAACCCAATTTCAGATCTTCACTTCCGCCAATAGAAATCACTGCTAATCACAGAGCACACACTAGACATCCGTTTGGCGAAAAAACATCAACTAAACTGAATGAATTTCACTAACGTGCCACAAAAGTGAATTTTCAACTCAACCAAAGCCAAAACCGAAACGCGGATGTGCTCGCACCGTAAACACGTTGAACGCGACACTATTAGCTACCTACTTGCCACTTGAAGATGCCCGCTTTTGCAACTGACGGCGGCCGCATAGACGAAAGTGCCTAGAACTCTCACCAGACCAAGAGCGAACGACCAACGCACAAATACACCCACATGTGGGGAGCCACACACGAATACACAAACACACACACAAACAGAAGGCACACAAAGAGGCACATAGAGCCAGAGGCAATCAAGTGTCTAATAGAAACACATGTAGAATGTGTCAGCGGGCACACGAAGCGAAAGAATTAAAACAAAAACCGAAAAACATGAAAAGAAAATCAATTAAAAGAGAGAGTCGAGATTGCGATGAGCTGTTACAACTGGCACTGTGAGCAAAGAGCCAACGTTGGGGAAAATGTGTGTGTGCGGTGAATTGGAGTAAAGTGAAAATTCGTTAAAGCAAAAGTGCTGATAATAAATTTCAGAGCAAGTGCAGTTGCGGGAAACCCTCGTATGTGTATGTATGTGTGTTTGTGCGGGTAATAAAAAAAAAACGAAATTAAAAACCGACAAGCTATAAATAAAGCCAAACAAAGCGGAATCGAAAGAAAACAAAGCGGCGGCAGCAGAATTTGAAATAAACCGCACATGGCAAGCTGGCCACAGCGCAGCAAATGAAAACAAACACAGCAGAATGCGATGAGAATAATATAAACGAAATCGTAGAAATTCAATACATAGAAGAGCACAATGAAGAAGCGGCAAAAATGTATAGAAAGACTTCGCAAAACGTGCGCTGCAATGCTGAACACGCTCGCCGTTCAAAGCACAACACAAAACAGCTGATGTGACAGTGGGACAAATTGCAAGAAAAATATATTCACTTATTGGAGAATAGTGACACATTTCTTGTAGCATAATCCTCAATCCATTGATTGATGCGATGTGTGGGAAGTGGCATTGGTGCCGTCTTATTGAAACCAAATGTTGACGAGACCACGAGCTTTAATTTCAGGCATTAAATAGTCGGTTTTCATAACGCGATAACGGTTGCCATTGACGTTTTCGGTCTCACCGGCATCATTTTTGAAGAAATATGGACCGATGATTACACCAGCCCACAAACCATACCAAATCGTGTTTTTTCCTGAATGAAATGGCAGCTCTTGAATCTTTTCAGGTTGCTTTTCGGCCCAAATGCGGCAATTTTGCTTCCTTACATACGCTTTGAGCCAGATATGCCCTTCGTCGTTGAACAAACTTTCGCTCGAGAACGTCGGATCTTCTTAGAAATTCCATTCGCCGGTTTTCGTAAACACTCTCAGCTATGGCTGCTATATTTCCTTCACTGCGTGGTGGAAGTGGTCTATTCGATCCAATATTATTCAATAATGAATGTTGAGTCTCAAGATTATGGCCGATTATGTTGACCATAAGTTGAAGGAACATGAACATTAGAAATAAAGTTGAACGATTTGTAAAGGTTGTATAGACGTACATATGTATGTCTTTCCATGATAAAATGCCAAGCCAAAAATAACATGAGTCGTGTCAATCTTTAGCTATGGTTTGGCGTTGGCTTCTCGTATGACGTATATTTCAGCTCAAGTTAAACAGAACCTTCATCGGGCATTACTAAGGACCAGAAGTTCTATGTATAGTGTGACACTATAACCTAACCTGGCTTACTGGTCTAATATTTGGAAGATATGTATGTATGTAATTCGATAAAATTTCCGAAGGCGTAGGGATCAATAACAGTTATTGGTATTAAGATAAGAAAAGATAAAATAAAATATTTTTTTTTTGATTTTATGATAAAAGTAGAAATAAACACATTTTTGTGCTTTGTAAGCATTACCAATCTTAAAAATAGAATCAATAATAATGCAATGACTTATCTAATCGTTAAGTCCAATGCATATCTTGATGCTTGATGTACCTTACTTATCTTAATAACATGTTAATCTAATCGGTTATACCATCGAAATTTTTACTGCATTACTGCTAGATGAAAAAATTTAATCGCCAGCGAAATAGTTGAGGTTTTGCCTCTAAAGGCAGTCGACGGTTTCTGCGATTCTTGATCAATTGAGTAAAAAAATATGTTTTTAGCGCTTTTGATAGGCCTGCTGACGTTGCTCATAGTCGGCGACTACTTGAGAAAAAGGCGACATAACGAGATTTTCAAGAAAAATGGCATTAACTCTATGCCAAGTTTGCCAATTATAGGCGTGGCACATCATCTCATCAAAAAGACACCAGCTGGTAATCAACATTGAACAAGCAACAACATTTTATAATAAAAAAAACTATATATAATTCTCATTCAATAGATATGATCGAGTTCACCGGCGAAGTGCTTAAAAATATCGGCAAAACCTGCAATTTATGGCTTTTGAACCAGTCGACTATTTTGACAGCAGATCCCGTATTTCTCGAACCACTATTGAGCAGTCAGAAAGTGTTGACGAAAAACAATCTTTACGGGTTGCTAAGTCCATGGTTGCGTGAGGGTTTGCTACTTAGCACCGGATCTAAATGGCATAGTCGACGAAAGATCATAACGCCTACATTCCATTTTAAAATCTTGGAAGAATTTGTAGGAGTTTTTGAGCGACAAAGTAATGTTATGATGGGTTTGTTGAGGGAAAAAGCTGATGGTAAGACAGTGGTGAATCTGTATTCGTTTGTTTGTGCCATGGCGTTGGATGTGATAGCGGGTGGGTACTGACCGAGTTGTTGAAGAATCCGGAAGTATTAAATGTTTTTTTTTTTTTAATTTACTAGAAACCGCCATGGGTGTGAAAATTCATGCGCAGTTGCAACCAGATTTGCCTTATGTGAAAGCTGTGCGAACGTGAGTATTGTGATATCATTAGGGACCGCTGGGGTCGAACGATTAACAACTATAACGGTCAATTTTATTTTTATTTTTTCAATATTTATTTCTACCGTCAGCGTTTCGGCCATTACTTCGGCGCGCTTTGTATCAATGCTGCAGAGGTTCGATTTCTGGCTATGGCTCACTGCTAACTCCACATATAAGCAGCTCCACAGTAGCATTGCGTTAATGCACGATTTCACCGGGAAAGTTATCGAAGAGCGACGAAAGCTGCTGGAACAAAATATAAAAAATCCACAAGCAACACAAACCAAAATATCCGAAGCCCAACAAGACGACGACGACGAAGATGTTGGCCGGAAAAAACACACAGCTTTCCTGGATATGTTGTTGCTGGCAGAGACCAATGGTCAACCACTGACCAACAACGATATACGCGAGGAAGTGGACACATTCATGTTTGAGGGTCACGATACCACGACTAGCGGCATTTCATTCACTTGTTATTTGCTCTCGCGTCACCCGAACGTACAGCAGAAGGTGTTCGAGGAGATACGCGCTGTGATCGGTGATGATAAGCAGCGATCGATCACGTTACGCGATCTACAGGAACTAAAATACTTGGAATGTGTTATAAAAGAATCGATGCGTCTGTATCCACCGGTACCCTCTATTGGACGTTACATTGAGCAGGATATTTATTTAGGTGAGTTAAGAAATTGTGTGTATAACCACAAGTCAGATCTTTTTATAATGAGATTTACACATTTTTAGACGGCAAGCTTTATCCCGCCAATACCAATGTGACAGTTATGATTTATCATGCATTGCGTGATCCTGCGTATTTTAAGGATCCCGAAAAGTTCATACCCGAACGTTTTTACAGCGATAACATCGAAAAAATAAACACATTCGCCTATGTTCCCTTCAGTGCTGGTCCACGTAATTGTGTCGGTCAAAAATTTGCTTTACTCGAGATGAAGAGTACGATTTCTAAGATTTTACGTCACTATGAATTATTGCCACTCGGAGAGGACGTGCGTCCTTTAATGAACTTGGTTCTTGTTTCTTCAAATGGTGTAAATATGGGCTTAAAATCGAGGTTATATCACAATTGATCCATATGAAAATTGCTACTGTTTTGCATCGAAAAGTCGATCGTAAAAATATGTAAAATAATTCAGAATTTTTTCTTGAAAGATTTTTAACTTATACTATTTTATGCGCAAATAAATTTTATGTTTTTTAATGCTGATATTTAGTAGTTATTAAATGTTTCTTTGAAATATGTTTTAAACTTTGGGTTTGGATAAACTTTAATATCCTTCATTAATCAAACAAGTTTTATAAAAGTCCATATTTTATAATAGTCGAGGTCACCACCCAACTGCGTTAATGGTTTGATGAGGAGTCTTCTGTGAGAAAGGGATTAAAACTGGGCCAAAAGTGTACCAGCTGGATGTTGATGAGCCTTCTTAGGCCCGGTAAAGCAGTTATGCAATACTCTCTTCGACGAAGAGCATTAAACCTTGCAGCAATATTCTGTTCCAGCCCATAAGGAGGCCATAAGCCCAGGTGCTTTCATAGCTGCAGATGCTTGGCCGTTCAGATTTGACCATTGGACTGCAAATTGTGGTTGAATGCCCCACAGAAATTAGGACCAGCATTTTGTAAAGGTTGGTTGATGACCAGCTTCTATGTGACTGTGAGATCCTGCGGGTCTACGGCAGGAGATCTACTCATTTACTTCTACTGAACAAAATTAATCCTGATGAAATCCTAAGAGTTCTTATTGGACGTACTATATGGCTAAAAAATACAGTCGGATGCAATTTGAAGTGGAGACATTCTGGCACTTTCTCCATTTTCTAGTATCTGAAAGAATGAGGATAAATCATTACCTTCGGCGAACCAGGAGACGTAATCGAATACTATTCATTAGTCATCTCAACAAATTTATGATGAGCTCAAATCCTTAGGTACAACAATGGACCGGCCTTAAAATTTGTTCAAGTAAGATTTCTGTTAGAATCGTGTATTTAACCTAACCTAATCGAATCGACTTCCAAAACTTTCAACGCGTTTTTTTTTCGACACTTTTTTTTCAGATTTTCCGAAACAGCTGGACCGATCGACTTGAAATTTTTACACGTCCTTCTTAGGTATTTTTGTAGTGATCGAAGGTATTAGGATTTTTGAGAATCATTTCGATTTTTATGGGACTACAAGTGAAGTGTACATTTTTGTTTAGAAAATGCGTCTGTTTGTGGAAAGCCCTTTTGAGTGGTCCTTGGAGAGTTACTTGTATTTATCTCTTAAAAAAATAACAGAAAACACGTTTTTCTGACTTGCAAGTGGATATAATCCATAACGGCAAATAATATTTTTTTTTTCAGACAGATGGCAGCACTTTTTGCAAAAAAAATTAACAGAACGCTTTAAAAGTACTGCTTTACTTCAAAAGTTGATTTAATTTACATCAATAATTTGGTAACATATAACTGCAGTTAATATTTTTTAGACAGGTGGCAAACTTTTTTTTCAAAAAATGAACAGAACGCGATAAAAATAGTGCTTTATATCTTCAAAAAATCACAGAAAACGCGATTTTCTGACTTGCAAGTGGATATAACCCATAACACCAATTAATATTTTTTTTGTTTTTCAGACAGGTGGCAGCACTTATTGCAAAAAGTTAACAGAACGTGATAAAATTAATAATTTACTTCAAAAGTTTATTTAATATACAAAAATGTATACTGCAACGAATATTTTTTTCAGACAGGTGGCAGCACTTTACGAAAAAAAATGACAGAACGCGGGAAAAGTACTGTTTCACTTCAAAAGTTTATTTAATTTACAGTAATAATTTGGTAACCCCATAACGGTAATTATTTCTTGAAGACAGGTGGCAACCCTTTTTTTCAAAAATTTAAGAGATAGGGAGACAAGTACTGCTTTTCATCAAAAGTTTATTTATTTTACAATTTAATTTATTTTTCAGCATAGGTGGCAACTCTATTTGCTACATTATACAATAGGTATTATACCTATAAAGTAACAGCTCACTTCTTTTGTAATTTCGTAAGTAATTACAAGGAAAAAAAGAAATCTGAAAAATATCACAAGCAACTAATTCAATTGCCCGCCTCAAGTAGCCACAGTAAGCTCAAGACCTCGTATGTTTCCATATAAACAGACCTCACATTCACACCTAAAGAAGCTGCATAGAAAAAGCGCAAGTTCAAGAGCATATTCTATTCAAATTACAATTTACACATAAACTAAAGTTTATACTATATATTTATACAAACATATTTACATACATATATACATATGTATGTATATATACATATGTACATACAAACACAGTGTGACATTTTAATTGAAGTGACTTATGAATAAAAAAAATTGAAACGTCAGTCAGGAGGTCGGTGAATAGCATTTTATTTATGTGATTATTAAATGAAGCATACATATGTATGTATGTGTGTGTGTGGATGTGTAGGCATAGCGAAAACGTACAATTCGCCTGTGAACTTCCTGAATCATCGCTGTAAACAGTGCCTACACATACATGCATACATACAAAAACATTTATATAAGCTGATGCAGTATGAAGTCAATAAACCACAACATCTTCAAGCAGCTTTGTATGCGCCAACACCTTCATACGCAAACACACATGCACATGTGTTACAGTGGTGACTGCATTTACACATGTCATATGCAATTTATGTCTGTCTTTTTTCATTTATTCCATTTCTGCCATATATTTTATTACTTTTGTCTGCGGAATTGCAAGCAATAAACAATTGCCACTGCTAGGAAAACATATCTGCGTCACATACTCGCACATGTGATGACAGCGATAAGCAGGTAATGCCGAGATATACGCCAAGATAATGTGAATTACTGCATTCATCTCATAAAAAATAATAAAAAATTCCTGTGAAGCCTCCATTATGCGTGATTAGTTTGATATTGAGTCAAGTTACCTTCACATAATTAGTATTGAGCAAGAAATGCATTATGACATATCTAATGGCGGAGACTTCCTTGTTTTTCAACAAAGCGGGGTTTGCAAAAGTCTGACGGAACTTGGTACTAGCGTTCCACACTCTAACAGGCTTAGTTTTTACTTCAAAAATCACTGAGTAATATGAAGCAGACAATGCATTTAAGGTTGTCCGAATAAGAGTTGGTGGATACTATTTGCCGGATACATTTTTGAAAAATATTCTCTAATATTTGCTAAATGACCAGCGGCCTTAACGGTCTTACCAACTCCTGGACAGGACTATAGCTTTGACATGGACTGCGATTAAAAGCTAACATTTCCTTGGATTTCGTATATGCAAAAATGGCTGTTGGGTTATTTGGTTCGAGAAAATCAAGGAACCTTACCGGCAAGCGCTGATACTGCTGAATGCGCGTCCCTAAGATCTCTCAAAGAGTCCAAATGGCTTCGAGAATATGACTAAGGATCCTACGGATGCCAAGGCCCTCAACATCTTAAATTGAAAGTGTACAAAATATAGCTTGTGAAAGAACTGAAGCCGTTCGACCTTCCCAAGCGACATCGCTTCGCTCTATGGGTTCTTGAAAAGTTCCAAGAAGATCCGACGTTTTCGAGCCAAATACTGTTCAGCGATGAGGCTCATTTCTGACTCAATGAGTATATAAACAACTAAAATTGTGGCATTTGGGACGAAAAGCAACCAGAAGAGATTCAAGAGCTGTGATTTCATCCAGCGAAAATATTGGGTTGGTGTGGTTTGTGGACCGGTCGAAACATCGATTCATATTTCTTCGAAAATGATGCCGCTGAGAACGTAACCGTCAATGGCAACCGTTATCGCGCTATGATAACCGACTATTTGATGCCTGAAATTGAAGCTCGTGATCTCGGCGATCTTTGGTTTCAAGAAGATTGCGGCAATTCCAACATATCGCATCAATCAATAGACTTATTGGGAGAGCATTTCGGTGAGGAGATAATTTCACGTTTTGGGTCGGTCGATTGGCCACCCAGATCGTGTGATATCCCAACGTTAGATTTTTTCCTGTGGGGATATGTAAAGTCCAATGTCTGTGAGGACAATCCCACTTCGATTCAGGCAAAATTCAGTAAAGCATCACGCGTGTCCTTCGTCAGTTACCACTCCAAATGCTCAAACGAGTCATCGAAAATTAAACTAAGCGGATGGATCATCTGAGATAATCGTCAAAAAATAAATGCCAAAGAATGTTTTTTCGATTGATAAGAATTCCCCATCTAATTTGAAGTCTCGGTGTGTTTTTTTTAAGTAGGAACCTTGAAATGTATCACCCTATATACACATATACTATGAATACGAATAAGTAATCGTTTCAGCGCCTTTTGTAAGCATTTGTATTAATTAGTTTTTCACCACACTTGCGACTCTAATTATTTATTCAAAGCAACAATTGCGGCGGCACATGTTACCCACAACTCTTGCTAGATGACGGTTGCTACCGCTCGTATGAGCTGTTATACTAGCTGTCATGTCAAATGTCATGAAAATGCAACGAGGCAGACACGCGATGACTGACGGTGTCTGATCGGCAATGTTTGTGCGCCACAATTGAAATCAGCTGATCGGCGCATATTTTTCCAACCGTTATTTCAACTATGAAATATATACATAAATGTAATATGTAGAGATATATGTACATACATACATGATATATAGTGACATATGAATTGACATGCGCGAAGCATTTCAAGTTTTTTTTTGTGAAAATTGTATAATTTTTCTTACAATGTAAACAATGAGTTTTACAAGTCGACGGCATGCGGCAGCTTACATACATATGTATGTACATACATACAGGTACATACATATCTGCACAAAATAAATATGTGCACTAATAATTGACTTTGCGCGGACGCAGCAGATCACAGCCAGCAAGCGCTTGGTTCACGCGCGTTCCGTAGCTGACGGTCCATGGCTCGCGCGGTCCGCTGCTCGTGGGAGGCAATTAATTCGTTTTGCTTGAACTTTTGATGGGAATTTGTGGCAGCGGACGCGGTCGCTCGCGATCGAATCGCTATGAGAATTGCATTAAATTTATTTATTGGCTTTAATGGACAACACGCCGATGGCAGGCGCTGATTTTTGCTCGCTGCCGTAATTAGTTTGGCGCGAGGTGTTTGCCGCTTTTACATACACACATTCATATGTACGTAGTCGTTGTCGTATGGTGATTATTGCACAATATATTGCAATTTTAAAGCTTAATATTCGTTCCGTTATATTGAGTTTTGTTTATTTGCACATAATTATTTTGCTCGTTTGCAATCAATTGAAATCGTGATTTGTTTTACTAGACATTGCTGTAAATATTTACATTCATGTTATGACACATGGAACCACTTCCGTGAAATATTCGCTTAGTTGGTCGGGCAGATTTGGCTTCTTCGCTTTTTTCAGACTATTAATAATTCGCCTTAGGGATCCCGGCAATTCGGTGGTATGACTGAAGGTATGCGCTCACAAGTGTTTAAGATTTGACGTACCAAACTCGGTACAGTCAATAAGGAAGTGCTGATATATTTCCACCTCGTCTTCTTGCATAGAGCTTCTGCAGATGGCGTCTGGTAAGGTTCCCAGCCTTACAGCATGGACGCCAATAGGGCAATGACCTGTTAAAACCCCTACAACTGGGGTGAAACCAGCCTTACTGAAGAATGCAAAGAGATCACTAGGTCGCTTGTAATCGATCTTAAGCCAAAAAGATTTTGCAACTTCCAAACAACTTACATAGATTTCCACGTGGTAAGTACAGCTTTCTTCTTTGTTACTACCAAATGAAAGCATTTAGAGTTGGAAAGTACATATGCGTTGATATGAATAACGCGATCTATCCAAAGTCCTATATGATAGTCTTTGCTTCTGTACCATATGTTTGAAAATCATGGGAGTACTACAGGGCGCAAGTTAGTGCTTAATGGCAAGTGTATAACTGGCTCAAAACGTGAAATTATCTGCTCACCTTGAAGCTCAAAGACTTTCCGCGATTTTTTTTTTTTTTGTTTTTGATTTCAATGAAGCTGAATTTATACGACTATATTCAGTCATAGTCTGGTACATATGAAGTGAATGGAGGTCATGAATCAAGAATAAAAATCAAACTAATCGAAGAAAACGAGTTAAAGAAACCCGACTCTAAACCAGATTTAGTCTGACAACTCAAGTCAAGGAAATGGTTAACAGTGAAAGCTACTCAGCAGGTTATAGGCATTCGAGTTCGGAGTCGTTCAGTGGCGAAGAGTAGAGGTGAAGTAGATGTTAAATGGACGGCACGGTGCTAAGCTAAATGGCATGCCGATGTAATATGTTGCCCTTAACTTCAGTTGATTTCATCTCATCAAATTTGAACCGGACTAACCAAAAACTACATTTATATATGTTAAGACAAATCTTTATTATCCTTCAAAAGAGGCTCCCGAGCTAATTCAAACATGCCAAAGCTGAATCCAACTAACCATACACTTGTCATAAGCAGAGGTTGGGTTGATTCTGGCCTTGTGCCAGATTGTTGTTCAATTTCGACGTCATATTCAAAAACTCAAGCTCTCATTTTCGTTGTCAAGCATCTCTTTTGCGACCTCTACTTGACGTCGTTTTTATAATGCGCTTTGGTTACAGTCTGGCATTGACAACTTTCATACCCAAAACATTAACCAACATTTGTGGAGTTGTTCTGAAAGAAATGTCGTCATTCTTTGTTATCTGTCTGATGCCAATACCATGGTATTCAGGTACTGTCTCCTTAACTTTTTCGATGTTATCTTCATGAACAGAGTACGACTCGCATGAAGCACGTTTTCGATGACTTCACGACCTTCACTGAATGCTTTGTGCCCCTCAAATACTCATGATGGTGATAAAGTAAGGTCCCCAAAACAATTCAGCAATATTTTCATGCATTCCAGTCTACTTAGGGCATGTCGAGATATTGAAAAATGACAAATCTTTCTATTTGATGCTTGGAGACTTTTCTTTCACAATAGACGAAGTGCTAGTTACTCAATGTGTTTGAAAATCAAATTCCAACAACAATTTTTTCGTGCCAATTGCTTTTCTGCGTGGTAAATATTTTGTTCCCAAGGAAGTCTGGTCTATATACTTGGAACAGACTTTAATTTTTAACCGACTAAGGAGAATATGAACACGAAATTTCTCAAAATTTCTTTGGATGGAATAGACCTTTAGCACCTAGATCAATATTTTCTTTGATCTATTGGTCTAAATAACCGGAACGCATTCGACTTTTTAGCCGGGCAAGGACAAGATGAATTCGGTCTTCAAAAATATTTTTGGAATGTTTTCTGCCGCAACAACAATAACGAAAGCAACAAGCATTGAACATAATATATGGGAGAGAGGAGCTTTAGAACCTAGGTCAATATTTTCTTTGAATTAATATGAGCTTTTTATTTCATTGTTTTGCTTCACAAATTCTTCCTTTTCTACTTTATGGGCGTAGATTCGCACATTATTATTCTGCAAATTCTGCGAACTAAAAGCAATTACGAACTCGCGTGTCAGAACCAAACCCACGGACAGTGCAACGCTGCATACAAAATTAGTTATGTGATTACAAAATGAACGGCGATTATTGCGGCTAATATTTGCAAATATTTATTGTCATTTTTTTTCTGCAATTATTATTTCCACCACATTAAATTTTCCAGTCATAAATGAACAGAATGAAATTGAATGCACGTAGCAACAGCAATTATGTGCTTTTGTGTTTGGCAGCGTGTGTGTATGTGTGTGTGAATGCTGGCTCCATGTGCCGCATGTTAATGTCACTTTGACGTATGCACTTCGGCTATGCAACGACAAATTTACATATTTTCGCAATAATGCAGAAAAATGCTTTTGTCGCATTTGTGGCTGGTAGTCAGCCAAGCGATTGACTAGCTGCCTTAGCGGACTAACTGATTGATTTTACACACACGCAAATGTATATTAAAACATATATACATACACATGTATATATAATGTATATACATATGCACTTATATGTTCGATTGTTCGATAGCACTGACGTATGGAGTCTCCGTTGGATCCGTCACTCGCTGTGTGTCATTGCGACTTCAAACGGCATTGACAATTGCAGTGCAGCGTCGCAGCGTTGAGAAGGTACAATGCCAGCGCTGCTTTGCTGAGGCTGTGCTTAGATAGACGTAAGTGTCTGTGGACGTGCGCTGAATCTACAACGAGCTTTTGTAACGAAACTGCAAGTTCCTCGGCGCAAAGTGGCCCGCGTATATTGAAGAAATATATAGATTGTCGTACAAATATTTGCTTACATACGAGTATGAGTATTTATGAGCGCATTTATGGGCCACAATGCTGCAGCAAAGGAAGCCAATCGGAAATCCAACTTCATGCAGTAGTATTATGGCATAATATTTTTATAGAAATCTGTGCTTAAGCATCAATAAAATGAAATAATATTGTGAGTGACACCAAATGTATGAGCAGCAAATAAATTTGTGTGTATAGTATACTTGTATGTCAGCAGCTAAGCATTATACCACAGAGTTTAGGGAGCTCTGCATAAAGCGGTACGAAGAATGATGTATCTTTTGCTTGATGGATGAAGGTCGCCAGCATAGACTTGTGATGCAAGGCTTTGAACGACGTTTTCTTTACATAAATATATACATATGTACACACATACAAATGCATTAATATAGCAATAACCAATTTCTACATATTTAAGGTTGCCACATTTCGAACATTTTAAACCGGTACTTCAAAAACGCATTTCTGTAGCTTTTGGCTAAATCTACTCTCTGATCAAATTTGACCCGGACTGACAAAAATCTATTCTACATATTTATGGTTGCCACATTTTGAAAATTTTAGATCAATAACCCAAAAAGACATTTCTGGAGTTTTTGGCTAAATATGCTCTTTGATCAAATTTGACCCGGACTGACAAAAAAAAAAAGTCAAACTAAATTTTTACCCATTTTAAGGGGTTATATCGACTTTTGATTAAAAAAACATATTTGTTTTTGCATATACTTAGCTACATATGTATATCGAATGTATAAGTAATACATACTTACATATGCATATGTAGTATGTATGTATTTGAGAATATTATCCGAAAATTTGAACTAGATCCTCAAATCGCTGCGGAGGTAGAGTAGTATTTTTAAGATTTTTTTAAATTAATGTAATCGGTTCCCAAAATTTTAAATTCGCTTCTCTCGAAATGTTGGTTTCAGGGTGTATTGCGAAAATTTCTCCGAAGCGGCTGCACCCATAGGCTTGAACCAGCTTACAAATATTTGTCTCCAATTGATCGAAGAAATAAGATTTTGGACAATATCGATTTTTAAGTCACTCTGTGTAAATTTTTTCAAGAAAATAACTTTTTTTGGAACGCCGCAATTTTGTCAAAAATCAAAATTTTGACTCGTGTTTCCATCATTACCACCCATTTCTTACTCGATTTTTAAAAATGTCAAGCAAAAAATTTTCATCACCGCTAGACAACTTTTTGCGGAGGTCCTTCTGGACATCGGCTATCGGATTAAGAGAATCCAAAATTTTTTAAAATGAATCGCTGACTATTAAATTGCATTAAATTCTGAAAATTTAGATTTTTTTAGTATTAGAAAAATGTCTCTTCGAACAAAATCTGAAAAAAAATATTTTTTTTTCTGCACTGCAAGTCTATTTATTTTGATCTTCAGGTGGATCACGATGAGAGCCGCTCTTTGGACACATAGCGAGTGCAGTTTTTTGAGCTTCCACCAGACGAACATTTTATGTTTGAATACGGTTTAGAGAGCCAAAACACTAACCCAACTCTTCCCTACAGCAGTATTAGGCAACCAATGCCTTCACTATCCTCTTCTCATCAGGCCTTCATGAGAGCCTTTTATTAAGGCTAAATCCCAGTTTTTCACCTTTCTCCTTATCAGTTTTTTGGTCAGTCTGGGTCAATCTTGATCACATGGCATATCAATTCTTGACTCTTTTAGGCATTCACCCAATTACTATGAGCACTTTATTGAAGTACTGCCTGGTGCTGACAATAAATGTAAATATTTTTTGTTGCGGAATATGTCTGTGAAGAACAATTCGTCTAAATGTAGATAACATTTTAAGGTTGTAACACACCAGCTACCGTAGATCTAGTATATTCAAAAAATAAACGGAGCAAACCAGCTGAAACTGGCATTGATTGTAGAAAGATAATAATAATTTGTTTTAGGAAATATGAAATCTAGGCTTTGAGCTCTAGTTGAAAAATAATCGTATGATATTTTCTTCTTCTTTCGCACTACAACCGTTGGTCGCTCTGAGTCGAGAACATAACATTCCACCAGTCGCCTCTATACTATGCAAGGTCACTAGTTGTACTTGGTTCTTTCATTGGATACTTGGGCCTCTTACTTCCGTTGGTCGCGAAGAAAAGAAGCTTTTCACTGTAGCATCATCTCCTAAGCGAACGTTGTGGATTCATTGGATTTTTATGCGCTTAACTATATACATGTCTCCATAGAGCTCATACAGTTCGCGTTTCCAACTTCTGAGCTATCTATCCCTCATGCAGGCGGTTCCAAAGACTCGGACAAGACATTCCCAACGCAGTCGGAGGTGCGCGATACCAACCCAGATTATTATCCGGCTAAGGATTGTGAACTCGGCGCCATGCCTCGAAATTACTTCAGAAATGTTTTCTACGATTACAACAACAACAACTCTAAAGACCTTGCAGAGAACAGTTATCTCGCATGCTCCAAGTGCTTTCTCATCTCAGTTCGTCATCGGCTATGTTTATGAGTCAAATAATAGGACGGGAATGATGAGAGACTTATAGAGCATAATTATTATTTGTCGAGAGAGTGATCTGTTTTTCAATCGCCTACAGATTCCAAAGTAGCACCTGTTAGCAAGCGTTATTCTGCGCTTGATCTCCAAGCTCGATTGTTGGTGGAATTTATACTAGTGCCAAAATATATATCTTCACATTGTCAAATTTTATAGCATTATATTGAAGAAGAGGCATGAGGAGTTCTAAAACCTTATCTGGTGTCGAATAATAAAAGTTTAGTTAACATTGTAAATTCTATTACACAAAATGGATACACCCTAATGCACAAATGCACAGTCAATCGCATTAAGTGGCGAAAACTCTTTGCAACAGTGCAATTTACACATTATTATGATTCTTTTTCACTTAAGCAAATCGCTTTGGTGGCATTAATGCCATTATCGTTTGGAAACATTGAAATGCACTGGAGAATTCTCGCATGCGAGAAAATATATGCAGATACCAACGAGTCTATGGGTGGATAAAAGATTTGCGCATATGTGAATGATATTTGTGTGTGTGTTTGAGTGTAAACTGCTACTGACACTGCTGTCAAGGGCTTGGGTCTTGGGGCTTACGATTTCGCGCGAGTCTATAGACACTTGCACTTACTGCGTGCAACACACACACACATACATATGGTACACACATGAGTATGGAAACAGACAATAGAAAATGCTGATTTGCGAGTATGACAGCTTTGCATTGCGATAACGGCACTTGGCGGTGGAAATTCGCAAACATTTATGTGGGCTTACACCTACCCACCCAAGCATATTTGCCACGTCACACACCCCGACCGCGACCGCAGCGTAGTGTTGCAGAGGTGGCAAGCAAAGACAGCGCGCGCTCATTTGCAAAAGTAGATTAGGTGCGGTTTGTTGTTGTTGTTGTAATTTTTTGTTTCTGTTGTTGTTGTACAACAAAAATGATTGTTGCCGTTTTTTGTTGTTAATTTTTGTTTCAGCTGTTGTTGTTGTATTTTTTTCTTTCTGTTTTGTTGTTGTTGTACAACAAAAATGAATGTTGCCGTTTTTTGTTGTTAATTTTTGTTTCAGTTGTTGTTGTTGTCATTTTTTCTTTTTGTTGTTGTTGTTGGACAACAAAAATGTTTTTTTGTTTTTACACACAACCGAACAATGTGAACAAAATTGTGTTTTATTGCCAAACAACAACAACTTTCCTGTAAATGAAGAACAACAACAACAAAAAAGCTATTATAAGCTTAAGTGTGTAAAAAACGATAATGGCAATGAATGGCGCGCAAAGTGCAACAAACAAGCAAATCAGCAACAACAACAGCAAATCGGCGCATTTAACCTGGCATTAGTTAAATGCAACCTACTTTTACCTGCAACACCAGCAAAAAAACGTAAACGCCTCGGCAAAACGCTACGCACGCGAAATGTAGCACAAATATGAATGCATTTTTGTTGCTGTTGTTATTGCTTTCACTTACAAAAAGATGCGTGGCGCCTGCAGCAAACATTTCGACGGCACTTGTGTCTCTTACTTTACTAGTTTTTTTTTATTAAAAACAGCTTTTAAGCCGCTTGTGGCATGTTGCAAGTTGTATTCACAAATTGCCAGTACATGTATGTATGTGTGTATATGTCAACGATTTTTCACACTGCCGCTTACATATGTCGCTTGCATGTTTTAATAACCATGACTGCTTTCCAAGTTGGCGACTTAAGTCGCCGCCGTGCTGGAAAACTTAGCCAACGCTCAGTTACCGCTATAATACAGAAGTCTACGAGCATATATGGTATTTAATATGCCAATTGAAAGGTTAGGGCTAACTAAATATCATATGAATTTAATTCTAGTGGTTCATCTATGTGTCAGGCCAGGGACTTTTCAATTGATTTTTTATTTAACATAGAGAACATATCGTATACTAGTCTCTCGTATATCCAAAATTGGCACGTTCGAAACCGGTGCCTATGAAACAAAACTGTTATCACAACAGTCGGATCTACTTCACCGGTACAGATCCGGATTTTAAGCCGCCTGAGAACTCTCAAATCAGCAGCATTTCTCAAAATTACTTCAGGAATGTTATCTGTCCCTAGAAAAAAATCTAGAAGAAAAAGATTTTGGGAATCAAGATGTGAGGCTAATTTTTGACAGGAGTTCTTGAAGAAATTTCCCATTTTTATTAGATTAATTTTATAGCTACATTAGGGTGTTTTTTAACTAATAATTTTTTTCAGTCCCGTCACGAAATTTCCTTGGAAATACCCTAAAAAAATTCCCTGAAAATTTTAGCCCTTAATATTAACATTAAGAACTGGACCAAGGGCTGTAAAAATTTTGCATAGAAAATACACTACAACCGTGAGTTTTTATCTTTAAATTCCTACAGCTCAAAGGTATTTTATGGCATTGCTTTGACTTTAGACGCATATTTCTCAGAATTGTTCACTCTACAAAAGTGCCCAGTGCAACAAAGTCGTTACTCACACCGGCGAGGTAGTATGGGTCTCTAAACCCGATTTTTCCAAAAATTTCGCATTTTTTTGTATATAGTATATCTCATAAACGACAGGAGCTATAGAAAAAATGTACATGACAAATTTGTAGGGAATTTTATTTGCTACAGAAAAGGTGGTGATGGATTTAGTCTAACAAAAGCCATAGATCTCGCAGCATTTCCAGTACTGTGAGCCAAATAAAGCAAGAGAGAACCTATTATTATCAACCAAAAGGGTTGACTCCACAGTACGTATACCTAGTAACTGAACCGGCCCCGGATATACATATGTATGTATGTATAACTGAATGTATATTTCTGACAACATTTTTTCATAACCTATTATTACAGCGCTTAAATTTTGTATGGTCTACTAAAGATAAATACTTTAGACGGATGGGTATGGATCCGAGTAAAAAAGTTGAAACAGTCTAAAATAGAATCATCTGTCAGAGTGAAGTTTCCTTGAAAAAAGGCTGTTAGATTTTGCTTTTGAGGCAATCAATAAGCATTCCTTTCGCCTATATTCATAAAAGAAAAATATAGCGAAAAAAATTTGGCTTAAGAGAAGAACCCTATTGATACAAGTCAAAGCTCCACCGAATTTAGATTTTGTTTTTAGTGGAGATATAGGTTTTCTTCGCTACCTATTGATTAATATTTGATATAATTGAAGAGTTTCCATAGAGGGAAATAGAGAAAGAGAGAGATAGAGAGGGGGAGAGAGAGAGAAAGGGTGAGAAAGAAAGTAAGAGAGAGAGGGAGAGAAAGAAAGTAAGAGAGAGAGTGCTATCAATTGAGCTTATGCGACTGTTATTTAGCCATGTCCGAACGGCTTGTGACTAATAAGCTTCTAAATTTAGTATGATCTGAGAAAACGAATTTGTAGTTTAAGGGTATAAACAAATTTGTAAGTTAGAAAAAAACATTTTTTATGATTTTTTGAAGTCTTTGATTCTATAAGTCCCGTAGTCGATCTTTGAGAAAACCTCAGAAAACTTGTGTCTATCGATGAGGGCGATTTTTCAGTTTAAAATTTTCTCAAGTTTAAATCCTTAAAAATTTATTATTACTATTTAAGGGTATAAATAAATTTGTAAGCCTGAAAAAAAAAAAAAACATTTTTGATGATTTTTTTAAGATCTTGGATTCTATGAACCCCGCAGTTGATCTCTAAGAAAACCTCAGAGAACTTATGTCTGTCGATGATGGCGATTTTTCTGTTTAAATTTCACTCAAATCTAAAACCTTAAAAATGTATTATTACTACAGATGAATACAAATAATAATCGAAAGACTTAGACCAATAATTTAATGGTTTGAAGAAAATGACGGTTTCCCGAAAAAGTCCTTTTTCGCAAAAAACTTAAGGCTTGATCTAAAACCTTCCATTATAATATCAAAAATAGTATATCTAAGAAAGTGAAAATTTCCAGTCAACCGGTCCAGTCGTTTCGGAGATATTTTCTTCACCGTCTCTGAAAACAGTATTTCGAGGAAAATGCGTTTAAATTTGGGAACCGATTACAACATGTTAAAAAATGTTGACAAATATGGTCATATCGGCGAAACTATTGTGGAAAATATTTTCCATTACAAGCGCATGTATTAAAAATAAAATTTTTTTTTCAATTCTTAAGTGATAACATACCCTGAGATGGTCTATATGACACCATAGTCTCATGAAAACTTCTTTTACTATATACTGTCATGCTGATTGTTTAGAGTGAACTAAACACTTTTTGGAAACAAAATTCTTTGAAAAAATAAATTCAAAATCTAAATTAAGATTTTAATTAATTAGTATGACTAACTGATTACTTTAGATCACGAAAATTAAATCAGCTGAAGATAAAATGATCATAAAGAACAAATATGGGATATTATTAATTGATTTCTTCCAAAATTTGATATTGCCCTCGGAAATCTTACATGCCATAATTTTGGATATATACTGTTAAGAGCTGGAAAGCTATTTCCTTTGCAAAATCGTGAAGAAAATATTTTACTTGTTCGATAATCAACTAAAAATGTAAATTAATGTGGATAAAATCAAATATTTCTAATTTTCGGGAAAGCACTGATAGACGATTCATAGTAAATAAACCCATAGAAAACAAAAGATAAAATGCTAGCATTGAAAAAAAATACGTGCGATCTAATGTCGGGAAAAGAAAGGAGAAAGGCTTAACTGACTTTTTAAGGCTTGGATATGGTTTATCTCGCTTCCAGGCGAAACTACGGGTGCTATAGAAAAAAGTTATATGACAAAGTTGTAGGTAATGAAAATTTCTATAACTTTTGTCTAGGAACTTTTTTTACATAACCTCAAAATTTGTGTGAATAATTTACATAACCAAGTTTTTGGGTTTTTCTACCTTGTATTATACAAAAAAATTTTCTTTCACGAAATTTGGTGAAAATTTATCCCCTTTTTGTCTCAAATATAATGTATTTTTTAAATAAAATATTTGTTATTTTTTAGTTATTGACCTAATATAAAAAAATTTGATTTTCAAAAAAAATCTCAAGTCTGAATATCAATTTTTTTAAAAAAACCCAGAAAGACAGAAGCCTTTAGTATTAGTTTATGACGGACTGTTGCCCAAAAATAAATAAGACGATAAATTAAAATGAAGGCAAATAAGTTACAAATATTCAAATATAAAAATATATGAATGTATGTATTTATTATTATTTTTTTTTATTATTTAATAAATTTTTCTACATTGTCACACACAACCATATTTGGTGCACGAATTCTTCCGCAATGATCATATTTATTTTCAATACATTTCGAGGAAACCAAAACAATTAACAACCAAATATGTGAGTAAGTACATATGTATGTATGTATATGTGGGTATTACATAACTTTTTTTACAAAAATCTTAGTGACCATGAATCACTGACAAGCATGTCTTTTGCACCTTATTACGCCAGCGACTTAGGTGCCACTTAACAATAACAAGAAAAAATGCCTTTGCTTGACTTTAATCCGCCGCCACCCACGCGCATGTGCAACAAGCGGCCAGCGCACAAAGGCAACGTAGCCGTCAGACGACCTCTGCGAATTTTTATTTTGCACGCAACACTTGCGCCATATACGGCAAACTCAAATTAGTGCAAAATTTGATGCCAGCCAAGCGGCTAACGGGCCAACGCAGCGATTACACGGCTAATAAGAGAGCTGCGAGCCGAGCGCCTTGGCAGCAGCGCAGCGAAAGAGGCGGCAAAGCGAGCCGCCAAATTAAGTTAACTTTGTAGAGTGTATATGTGTGTGTTTACGAGAGCTTACTGTAGTGTAAATATATGCACGTATGTATGTACTATATACGTAGGTATGTATGTAAATATTTATATTTTAATATTATGTGTAAATATGTATGCGGTTGTTTGTAAATTTTGCAATGTTTATGATTTGCCTTCAAAAATTTACTGCCGCAAAATTTCTATGTGGGTGTGTGTGTGTGTGCGTGTGTGGGCAACGGAACTTCCGGCCCAAACGCCCGACAGCAACGAAAATTCGCAAAATCAATCTACAAATATGTACATATGTATGTACATATGTTTATACACACACACATGCGCATATTTGGCAAGCTAGCGAATTTACGCTTTTGCGGCTGCCGCCTGGCAAATTTTGCGTTACCCAAAATGTTCAATTAATTGAAATAGTTTCGCTTTATCTTCTTATTTACTCATATTTGGGCTTGTTTGGGTTCCTGCTGCTGCCACAGCGACTTGCTTTTATCCAAATGTGTTTTATATATGTGTGTGTGTGAGCAGGAAGCAGCATTCGCTGGCTGGCAAATATTATGCGTTATTAAATTGTTTAATCTATTTTTGAGATTATAATTATTTTAATATCAAAAATTCCCCCGAGATTAAGGAGCAGATATTTTTACTTGTTTGTTTGCTGCGTAAATATTTTGATTATTATTTCAGGCTAAATATACCGAAACCAGGGGGTTTTATGAGGCAATACACCTCAAGCTATGCACATATAGAAACCAAATTGGCGAAGGTCGTCATAACAACTGGCCGAGGTCTAACTGAAGTCTGAATTTTGAGAGCTTTTCGAGGCTGAAAATTATGCCCGAAAGACGGTATATGATTCTTTATACATACTTAAAACTTTCTTATTGCAAAGTATTGAAACATGGGTCCTAGGGCCTTTATCCTGCGTCTGCAGACTGCTATGCAGTCAATTGGCAGGTGTTCTGGAAGTGCTCCCTGTTGCAGGTCCGGCAATTTGTTATGTAAGTGCCTCTTGAGCTTACAGTGCTTAGTGTAGAATGCAACAAGTAGCCTGAGTTTGTCCTTAGGGAGGTTGATTTCATTTTTAAACCACATGTCTTGGAGTTTTTGTCAATACCTCTCACGGCCGCCTCTTTCTTCCTTGCGGAGCAGAACCTTTGTAGTATTAGGATCCACCGCGATGTAGGGTTCAGATCCTACCATGTTAGTGGATGCTGCGAAATGGTTGAGCTCATCATCCAGCTCATTTCCGCTTAAACCTTTGTGAATGGGCAACCAGACTCTCTACATTGAAAACTGATGCTTCTACATCTTTTTTTAAGGGATGTCTTGAAGGACTGGCTTTATCGTAGAAGCTGTCTCGGCAGTCTAAAATATAACCTTGTGGACAAAAAATAGGCCATCAACATCAACCGATGATCAACACGTCAATAATGGAATTGGTGCTTGAGAATTGAGAGAGATCAGAGATCTTACTGCCATTATTGGAATATCGGAAGGATTATTGAAAACCATTTTTAAAGTTCATTTGGGTCGAGGAAAAGTGAAACTACGATTGGTTCCAAAATCACTTAATCTCAAGCCTTTTTTTCCGTGAATGCGGTCGTTTACGGCAAATTGCTACACATAGACACCTCAAACCGACCTAGTCGTAGTTGAATATTCATAAACCCATGTTACCTCACGAATTTGGAGTCCTCAGCTACGTATTCAAGCATCTTATTTGCGACTTGACGTCGTTATGGCCAAGGGTTCAGGTCTTTGGGTGCGTATCTAATATTTATCTGCTTCAAAACATTAACCAAAATATGATTAGACGATGTGTAAGTGGTGTTGAGGTCTTCTGCTAACTATCTCACATCAACACGAAGCTTTTCCAGCACCGTTTCTTAACTTTTTCGATGTTATCGGGATAACAGAGATGGACAACTTGCCTGAGTAAGTTTTCGATCACTTGACCACTGTATGTTTTGTACCACTCAAAAACTTTTGTTGGTGATAAAGTAGACTTCGCAAAACACTGATGTAATATTTTCAATAGTTCCTTAGGCGTGATTCCATTAGACACACAAAAATTTAAGCAAACTCGTTTCTATTTTTTATTTTTAAAAGACTTTCGGTCCATTTGGCAAAGAGCTGCGATGAGATCCTCCATTTATTTTCATCTTTTTCCTGCCGTTTAATTTGATATCAACTTTTTTGGACCTTAGCTCTCCAATGTTGTTCATTAGCTTTTTTCGATTTCTAAATTTCTCTCCAGGTCAGAACGGGTCTTTAGGTCGGCTGCCTTGTGGATTCCAGTCTATAGAGATTTGCGTGATTGTGTCTGATTCTAGTCTCAGGACATGTCCAAGCCAGTCACATAATATTTTGAGAATTTCGATTCGGTTAGCTTTTTCGTGACGAAGTCCGTTTAAGAGACGATTTTAGAGACTACGAGTTATTGATAAGTAAAATACATTATTACAACAGAAAATTGAGCACATGAGTTTCCATAGAATCATTACTGTAAAATGAAGAACAAAAAAAAGCCAAAAAACGAAGTGAAAAGTGCATTAAGGTCAAAGCTTACAGTTATTATTACTTTTTCCGTTTTTGCAAAGCAAAGAGGGTGTAAGAATAATAAGAAAGCAAACAATTTAACACTAAAAACAGCATGGAACTGCGAGAACAAAGTGCAAGCGACACAATGCCCCTCATTTTACATGAAACCACAACAACTTGGCCTGCTGAATTTGGCGTCACAACCAGCATACACGAGCACCACAGTAAAGCTCACTTTCGAGGAAAAGAGGGTTTAGCAAGGGCGAGTATAGACGGGGACAGCAGGCAGCACGTGACAGGCGCACACAATTAGAAGTATTGAAAATACGAGAAGAGTTTGCGAGGTCAATATATCAGAAGATTTACGATACGAATTTAAGGAATAATTTGAGTTGAAGGCTGGGAAGGTTCACCAAAAGGACTGACCAAACAGTTGGGTATACGTAACTGAAACGAACCCGAATATAATATGTACATATGTATAACTAGAAAAGTATCTTTCTCGCAACATTTTCCTGCGGAATGTTTTGTGGCATTAGAATAATGTCCAGGCTAAGACAGTATTATCCGGATTACGTACTTGTTGTTGTTGTTGTAACGATTATCTATTCCCCGATAGGATGGTAAATCCAGCGGTAGGTCCAGGAAACGTGCTGTTTCGACGGGTTCAGACCATAGTGACGGGGGTGTCAGATGTGTAGGGTTCGCAGGGCATGCAAAGAGGTGGGGAGTGTCTTGCGATAACTCGTTACTCGTTTGACATTTATTTGATATGTCAAGGTCGTTTCAGTAGGAGCTTAACCTTCTACAGTATTCAGAATGAAGCGTATGGCAGTTTGGCTCCAAGTACGTCATTCATTGCTGGTCGACGTATTCTCGACATAGTTGAGGATGATGCTCTTGATGCTCCTAGGAGGCGGTTCCGCTACAAGCAGGTGACAGCATGGATGATTTCTATGAAAGCACCCCAACAGAAACTGCTTGGAGAGGAGTCTTTATGCTCCTTCACTGGGAGTATATGGGCTACACTATGCAGGTGTTCGATGGGGGACATCAAGAGGCATTCCGTTTTAGACCGGGGTGCAGTGTTCTGACCCGTCTGTAGCTTCCTCGTCTGCATTTCACTGCATTCAGGCGACCGTATTGGTGTGGCGTATTAACGACCGGCCGGCCGACTGCCTTGTATGTTACCAACAACGTTTCTTTGTCCTTTCCCCATAGGCTACCGGCTAGCGAATTGAGGATGTTGTTGCGGCTCTGTACTTTGGCAATAGTTGCGGCCGTGAGAGGAGTGAAGTAAAATGAAAGCTTTTCTTAAGACGTCTTCCGGTTAGATCTCAGTCTAAGTAGTTCTCCGACTAAGTAGACCTCGGTCGGATAGACGGAGAATCCGGAACATGTTCTCAAAACTCATCGTAGATGCTTTATAGCTTTCATTTTCGAAGAAAAATACAACGAAAAGCTTTCGAATTGACACATTTCTTTCATTTAGGCATTTCTAGTTGCCATTATTGTATGTTCCATTCTTTGGAATGATTGAGGTTATATCAGGAATGCGGTTAGAACGTTCTCGGGAATTTCGAAAACTGTTCGTCTCGATGATAATTTACGACTATGGCAAAGCCTCATAATTACAAAATATTTGTAATGTGACTCACTGATTGATCTGTCCCTGTGATTTACAAACTTATGTACTTAGAGGTGAGGGGCTTACATGTATGTATATATGTATGTTGATACTTTGCTTCCAGTAGTTTACTCAATCAATGAAAAACAAACAAAAAGCGCTACGAAGCCATTATAAGGCCAAGTAAACCATTATGAAAATATTGTTTCAAATATTCCAAGAAAATATTTAGTTTAAGAGTGGAATTAAATGGATGGAAATGGATGAATTAAAACCATGGGAACGGTATTAGGCGCCTACCTTTTTCATGAGAATGTATTACTAATATTTTAAGTCGAAAATATATATCGATGCATTGCACAAACATGCACTAACACAAAAGTGGATATAATATCCGAGAGCTGGCATACGCTTCAAGGGGGAGCTTTGTGCTGCATTCCCGGAAATTTCACTTCAAAGCCCAAGCGCATAAAGTGCCCCGGCGTACTAATACAAATGCAAACAAGTGCACTAATACAACAACTCAGTAGCTAAGCTCAGCTGGGCTTAGTAAAAAATGCACATGGCCATAAAAGAGAATGTGAAAATAAAAAAAACAAAAAATTGTCGAGGAATGGCCGTTAACGCGGTGCATAAAAGTCAAATCGTCCGGATGCCAATGATAAAAGCGAGAGAGCAAAATGGAATGGAAAAATGATATTGGAAAAAATTGGAATCAATGCGAAAAAGGCATGACAATGTCAATATAGGAGCTTAAGCGCCTGTGGGTATGCAACGGACGTGGGTAGTTGCTGCGATAGCATACACACCGGCGCTTTTCGAGTTGCTTGCTTTTTTGTTTTATACTTTTAGCATTCGCGCAGCATGCTTCACTCTGTTTAATTAACTTTGCTTTGCTCTAATTGCATGGCAACGGCGCTTAATAAACTCACGTACTTTTTCGCACCGGCATGCTGTGATTTTCCACGTGTTTTCAAGGAATTTCAACAGAATACTGTTTTTTTTATTTTTTTCTGGTGTTCAGGTCATGTTACCTTCTGCATTTTAATGCTGTCTCTTATGCCTCGGAATTCTGATTTTAATTTGTTTCGTGTGTTTTGAAATTTTTTAATTTTTTTTGTTGCCTTTTGGAAAAATCAACGAACTGAGAGTAAAATTTAAAAACGCGGTTTTAATACAAAGTGTGGGATCTTGCAACAGAGAGCTAAGTTAGTACGAATATTAGGTGAGTGGAGAAGAAAGTTGTTTATTTTTGTCAAAGGAGGGAAGAAGACAGTTACGTAGGTTGCCTTTTATATTTCGGTATTTAGCAACCCTAGTGTTGCAATCTCGCAGTTTAAAACTTCATCGTTGAGTTTTTTTTTGCTATTATACATACTCAGAACGTTTTGACATACGATCGCTAGTTATGTTGTTTACAGTAACTTAAAGTATTCATCTCGATCAAAAAATGGAATTAAATCGCGAACATTTTCACGCGATTCTTTTTTACATCTTTCGACGGGAATAAACTCAGAAACAGTGCATAGATGAACTTAATAAAATTTTTAGCAATGAAGCTCCATCACAGACCAGTATTTATAGATGATACTAAATGGTAAATTCAATCGAGATCATAGATCACTCCAAAAGGGATTTCGTGAAGGTGGATTAATTCAGTTGTTGTGCAAACTAAGATAGCCATGTGACCCATTGTGAGATAGAGACTACTATAGGCTTTAGTAGGATTAGCCTACATTCAAAACTGCATGAACATTTGAGTGCAAAAAAATTTGTTCATGTTGGATCTCACACAATTTGTCAAACTCTCAAAAAAAGGGTCGTGTCGATTGGTTGGGAGAAGTGTTAATAAACAAGTAAGGAAGGGCTAAGTTCGGGTGTCACCGAACATTTTATACTCTCGCATGATAAAGTAATAATGATTTACATATTTTTTTATTTTGCTGTAAAATTAATTAGATTAGATCAATTTGTGTACTCTGAGTATTGAATTGCATTTTCATTTCCTAATGTATATATTATACAGAGAAGGCTTTAGATGGAATTCAAAATAGCGTTATATTGGAAGAAGGCGTGCTTGTGAACCGATTTCACCCATATATCGTACATGTCATCAGGGTGTTAAGAAAATGTTACATACCGAATTTCGTTGAAATCGGTATAGTAGTTCCTGAGATATGGTTTTTGGTCCATAAGTGGGCGACGCCACGCCCATATTCAATTTAAAAAAAAAAGCGTGGGTGCAGCTTCCTTCTGCCATTTCTTCCGTTCAATTTAAAAAAAAAAGCGTGGGTGCAGCTTCCTTCTGCCATTTCTTCCGTACAATTTAGTGTTTCTGACGTTTTTTGTTAATCGGTTAACGCACTTTTAGTGATTTTGAACATAACCTTTGTATGGGAGGTGGGCGTGGTTATTATCCGATTTCTTCCATTTTTGAACTGTATATGGAAATGCCTGAAGGAAACGACTCTATAGGATTTGGTTGACATAGCTATAGTAGTTTCCGAGATATGTAGAAAAAACTTAGTGGGGGGCGGGGCCACGCCCACTTTTCCAAAAAAATTACTTCCAAATATGCCCTTCCCTAATGTGATCCTTGGTGCCAAATTTCACTTTAATATCTTTATTTATGGCTTAGTTATGACACTTTAGAGGTTTTCGGTTGCCGCCATTTTGTGGGCGTGGAGTGGGCCGATTTTGCGCATCTTCGAACTTAACCTTCTTATGGAGCCAAGAAATACGTGTACCAAGTTTCATCATGATATCTCAATTTTTACTCAAGTTACAGCTTGTACGGACGGACGGACGGACAGACAGACATCCGGATTTCAACTCTACTCGTCACTCTCATCACTTTGGTATATATAACGCTATATCTGACTCTTTTGGTTTTAGGACTTACAAACAACCATTATGTGAACAAAACTATAATACTCTCCTTAGCAACTTTGTTGCGAGAGTATAAAAACGCAGCGGTGTTGGAAACACCTCTATGACAACGTAACAGGTGATGAATCCCGGATTTATGCGTATGAATCTGAAAATAAACAGCAGTCGACTGCATGGATGTTTCAAAATGAACAGAATCCAACAAATGTTAGCTATTTTTTTGAAAAACCTGGACATATCGCAACCTTACTACTAGAACAATGCAACGCTGTAAATTTTATATGGTACACATGATTTGCTAGCCAGTTTTTTTTTCAAGAAATCGGGAAAACCAACCGCCGAAGACGGATTACTCTTCATTAACACAAAACAATAAACTTATAGGTTAACGTTTTGCGACACCAGAAGAGGCAGTTGCTGCGTTCAGAACTCATGTTTTGGAGATACTTGATAATATTTGTTTTTGTTCTCCAATCCTGAAATATTAAAGGTAACCTACGTATATAGTTGCTTCGCTAATCAAATATGGTAAAGTAGTATACAGTTTTTAAGCTGTGAATTCAAGGATGCCATTTCGTATTCGCTATTGGATTGACTCATAGGTACTTCAAAAGTCCTCTATATCATAAACAGAACTACAAATTTTGAGCTTTACTCCTTTACAAATTTTTTCAAAGAAAAGTAGCCATTGAAAATCGAATTAAAAAATCTATTCATTCCATCATTTAGATAAAAATTCTGAAAAATGCGTGGGTTTTAATCGTTCAACAGCATTGCCAGGTTGTAAAAATTTAACCCAGACCCAAATGTTGGAGAAGTGTTTTTGAGTAGTGTGTTTTATTATGAACTCTAGTGTATGGTCGTATTTTTAGGTGAAGCTCGCAAAGTCGTCGAAAACTTTCCTCAAGCGAGTCGTCCAGGCGAAATCTGTTAATAACGACAACATCGAAAAAGATCGAAAAAGTGCTGAAAAGTCGTAGTGTTGGCATCAGAGATAAAGCAGAGCATCTCAGCAGCTCTTACAGGTCGACTCAACACATTTCGGTTAATGTTTTGGGTATGAAGTAGGTAAATGAAGTGGGTAAAACCAAAAGACCCGAACCTTTTCCAAAAAAACTGAAAGCCATACCAACTGATGCTTACGGACTTAGTTTGGCATGTTTGTATTGTCTCAAAAGGAACCTTTTTTTAATATTATAATGAAGAAGTGCATTGAAATACGCCAAAATGTTGTTTTTTACAAGCCGGTACAGATATGATCAGATAGTAAAATCGTTCGTTGAACATCGTTTTCAATTAAAACGGTACATATAGACAAACATCTCTATGTATTTCTGTCAGTTAGCTAACATTTCAAAATAACTATCTGACATTATCATTGCAAAAATCGCTGCTCAACCGTAGTTATGCACAGCAAACGGGAAATTAAATCATGTCAATCGGCAATCAACACCATCGGAGTCGTTCAACTAGACACCATGAAAGCAGCCGCAAGCATTCGACAATGACTTCATTACGTACAAACGAAGTCGCTGCGCAGAAAAACTAACTAAAAACAGTTGAGCGCAGTTCGAGCAACATTGCACGCATACTAATGAATCTATAAATGTAAATATATGTATGTATGCATATACTTATGTACATATGCAAGTGCATGCTTACATGCAATGAGTGAGGAAGTCTTTAAGACGCATTCCACGCGAGCAGGAAATGTTGCAGCGCCATGCCTCGCATGCAATCCTTAGTCAATTGCTCAGATATTTCTTAAATGCACATTTATATATATGTACATAAGTACATATATGTGTTTGTTTATAAATCTATCGCAGCCTTATCGATGCAGGCGCAGTGAGTTGGTTTGAAACTTTATAATGTCTGCAATTAGTTTTAAATGAGCGACAAAACGAGTTCAACTTAAAAGCCACAAAAATGCAATTTCCCGGCAATTGCATAACTTTTCATGCTGCGACGTTGGAAATGGCATAATAATGGCTAAACAACAACAGCAGCAAAAGCAACACATATTAATGCCAATATTGGTTTGTATAAGTAGATCATAGCAGTAAGTTTGCTTAGAGTTAAATGGTATTACATAAATGTCTTCATGGAGTAAATAGTCTGCTTGCAGGCGACTGTATGTACGGACCCAGTAGGAAAATGTACTTTGAATGAGATACTTCTAAGGTATGCCGCTGGTTTTTTTATATATATTGGGAAGCAAGTACCGAAGGTTGAAGAGGAAAGCGAGACGCATTTGCAGACAGAAAAAGAGGGAGGCTGAAATGGGTGAGTATGAAGAGCTCGACAAGCTGGCCGACAGGGTAATGATTGAAAATCCTACGAAAGGATGCGCCGATCAATAGAAGGTTTCAAGACCGGAGCATACTCTTGCAGAACCCCCAAAGGTGATCTAGCAACTGATGCCCAAAGCATACTGAAATTATGGAGGGAACACTTCTTCAGCTTGCTGAATAGCTGCAAAGGACCAGGAGATGGTGAACCCGATTCCCAACCCATGACGATGGAGCGGACATTGCATTGCCCGACCATGAGGAATTTCGAATAGTCATTACCGAAAAATAGCCAAGCGTTGGGGACCTATGGATTACCGGCCGATATATTCAGTTATGACGGCGAAGAACTGATAAGGACCATGCATCAGCTTCTTTTTAGAATATGTTCGGGCGAAAGCATGTCCGACGATTGGAATTTAAGTGTGCTCTGCCCAATCCATAAAAATGCAGACCTCACAATCTGCGCCAACTACCTCCTCAACTTCACATATAAAGTTCTTAACCCCATCTTCAACAAACTGATTGGACCTTATCAGTGTGGCTTCAGGCCTGGACGATCAATAACTGACCAGATATTCACCATGCGACAAATATTCGAAAAGACTTGTGAAAAGAGGATCGGCACACACAACCTCTTCGTCGATTTCCATGCTGCTTCTGACAGCCCGAAAAGAAGCTGCCTTTACGTCTCGATTTTTGAATTTGGTATTCCCGCAAAACTAATACGGTTGTGCAAAATGATGTTGAGCAATACCAAAAGCCCCGTTAGGATCGGGAATGACCTCTCCGAGCCGTTCGATACCAAACGACTTTTCAGACAACACGACTCCCTATCGTGCGACTTCTTCAGTCTACTCCTGTGGTTCTGCTTTCTCCAGACAGAATAAGGAAGCGAAGCGTATGAGTCTGGTAGTGAATGAGGCTAAGACGAAATATCTCCTGTCATCAAAGAAACAGTCGTTGCATTGGCAACTTGGCTCCCACGTCACTGTTGACAGCCATAACTTCAAAGTCGTCGATAATATTGTCTCTTGGAACCAGCCACAACTTCAGCCTTGAAATCCAACGTAGAATAACTCTTGCCTACAGATGCTACTTCGAAATGAGTAGACAATTGAAAAGTAAAAAAAAAAACAGAGTTACGAGTTTTCAAGAGAAACGTTCTGCGGAAGATTTATGGTTCTTCGTGCATCGGCACCGGCGAATACCGGAGTTGATGGAACGATGAGCTGCACGAGATATACGACGATATTGCCATAGTTCGACGAATTAAGAGACAGCGGCTACGCTGGCAAGGTCATGTCGTCCGAATGGATGAAAATAATTTATTCTGAGATTCTGAGATTGTTCGACACAGTAGCCGCCGTTTTCAAAACAATCTTTCGAGTAATTTGTCAGATGATCTCGACTGTAGAGTAAACTTCGTAGAAATATTTGATTGAAGATATGCCAGGCAGGCCAGGATACTATAAAAATGGATATGAACACTTTCAAAGGAAATTTCGGATTAGGCGGGAAGCTTAAGATTCTGTAAATATATGGTAGAAATTATGTCTAAGACCACTACATATTTTTGGACTAATAAACTGCATTTTATTTGACTCTTTGGGCGGAAAAAAAACTTAAAAACCAGCTGTCATGAGTGGAAAATATTCTTATTTCGAGAGGAGATTTCGTAAAATTTTGAGTTTTTAATATACTGTTCGTTTTAATTTACAAAAATTATTATTGTTTACTTGAAATGCAATTAGCTATATTCTCAAAGTATGCATCATATCATAAATTACCACAAATAAAAAAATGTTGCTCCAAATTCCTACAGGGCACCGCCTTATAACTGTGCGTGCAGTTTACTACAGAGACTTGATCAAACATTTATTTTCCCATCAATTTAACTAATCGAAAGTTTTGCGTGTTTGTGGTAAATTTTCTCAGGCAAATCTATCGGTATACCGACATATATGGCAAACGATTGTATGACATAATAAGCGCTAACAAAAACAATGCGTTCGATATTGACTATAACACGGTAACGGTTAGTTCATTTGGTATGTAAATCACATGTAAATTGAGAAGAGATAAGAAAGTGTTAATATTATTTATGGGCTAGATAGTAAATATGACGATGAGCAAAGGGGTAGGGAACCCAGAAAACGATTGTAATAAAATAAATTTAAAAGGTTGTGGTTATAATCTGGGTATACTTATGGGTATGTGTAAAAAAATGTTATGGAAAAAAATATATATTTAATGTATTTATGCCAGGAGGCTTTGCGAGATTTGTTATTCTAATTTTACGACTTTAAAATTTTTTAAAATAAATGTTTCACTCATTTTACTGACGCTTAAATAGAAAATAAAATTCATGGTAAGACGTCACTTAAATAAAACAACTGTCAAAGTGATTATAATATTACAAAATATTGCATAAATTACCTTAGTAAATGTAGCAAATTAAATGTAGAATTTATTACCTGAAAGAAGAAGAGAAAAAACAATTATTTTAATTATGACGTCAAAGGAATAACGGCCAGCTACAAACTTCAGTTATGAATTCAAAATGACATAATGACGTTAAGTAAATGCAAATGTCATTGCCAGCTGTAATGGCTACAACTCTACAAATGCAAATTGCCATATGGAAGGCGGCGCTGTGTAATTGAGCGACCTCGGTCCAGCGCAGCCCAGCGTTGCATTAGCAGATGTCAGCAGCAGAATGACAAATGAGACAGACAGGGTTGATGCTATGAAAATGCCGGCCATCAACAGAGCAGGTGCAACGACAAAAAGGCTTAGCAAAAAAAAGTAAAAAAAAAGTTAAAAAAAAGTTAAAAAAAACAGTAAAAACCAGCAAAAAAGTTATGAAAATCGCAAGGAAAATGTAAAAAATTGGCAAAAATTTCACTGCACTCTAATAAATGAAGTGAGTTTGCGCTCACTGCTGGTTTTTCTTGCTTTCTCTACTATTTTTTTTTATGTTGCAGCTGCAAAAGTAAATTGGAGCAATTGTAATTTCCCATCGCTGTACGTGACTGACTGTGGAGCGCGCGCAAAAATATTGAAAATAGGCAACTAAGCAAACGATGCCACAAAAAGTGGCAAGAAACGAAAAACCAATGAAACTAAAAAAGAACGTACGAAGTGGGGAAATAAAAAAATCTATGACAAATGCTAAAAACAAACAGTAGAAATGGGGAATAAGCGGTGTGTTGCAGTTTGTAGAGAATTTCCCTCGCGGTAATTTGTCAAAACATTGTTATTGCTGGCGGATGCACGCCGAACACCTGCGCACGAAAAATTCTATAAAAAAGAGTGAAGTTTACAGTTAGTTGGAACGCCACTTTGGAAATGGAAATGGTGATTTTTTGCTGTTTTACTTTGACAGAGTTTAATGAATAAATAATATTAATAAACGAATTGGCAAATATTCCACCAGGCAATACAATTTTTTGAAGGTTTGATGGGAAAGTAACCCTTATATGGGTTAACTGAAAATTTTCTGCTGTCAGATTCTAATAACTTTTTGGTAACTGAAAAAGAAAAAGGAAAATTTAAGAATTTCGAATTTAACAATTCTAGATTCCAGAAATCAAGATGTACCTAGAAATCAATCAGATTCTACGGAAAAACTGCTAAAAACTGAAGATATTCAAGAAGCGGCAATTTCAGTTTGCGGAACAAGAAAAAATCAAACAGCCAAATCTGACTCAATTCGGTCACAATCGTGGGTCAATGCGATGGTGCTTTATCGTTGCGTAAAATCCATGAATTGTTCTTCCACAATTCCGGCTGTTTTCGACGGATGCTTTCACGCAAACGCCTCAATACCGCCAAAGAGAACTCCTTATTGACCGTCTGTCCCTTCGAAACAAATTTATGATGCACTAAACAAAGAATATCGAAAATAAAAATGAACATCACTTTAATTTTTGAGCGGCTTTGGCGTGGATTTTTAGGTTTCGGCTTGTTTTCCCATCCCTTTCGAAGATTGTTGACACGTTTCGATGTCAAACTCTTAAACCAATTACTCATCGACAGTTATAATGCTCTCCATGAATGTGGGATCGGAGTGCGTACGATCAAGAATGTCCAAAGAGAACTTACTACGGTACTCTTTTTGAAAATAAGAAATCAGCTTTAACGGGACGAGTCAAGCAAGAACGCGTTTCATACCCAAAATATTCACCAAAATCATTCGAACGGACTCGCAAGAGATATCGAGCTCTCTTGCCATCTCTCTAACTGACGACTGACGATTTTCAAGCACCATACTTTTTTAATATTTTTATCAGTTGAAGCGATTGAAATTCGTCCAGAATGAGGCATGTTTTCAACGATCTCTCGACCGTCTTTGAAGGCTTTGTACGACTCGTAGGATTGTGTTTTTAATAAAATTGAATCAGCGTAAGCCTCTTCTAACATTCGCAATGATTCCGCACACGAAATTTGGTTAGAAATAAAAAATTTGAGACAAATTCTTTGTTTGATATTTTTATGAATTATAAAAATGTCTTCGACGTATTCTTTTGGGTGCTACAAACATCGTGGAAAACTTAATATACTAAATACACCCTGTGAGAGATGTCATTATATCCAGATGCCTCTAAAAATATTGCGTATGAATCTCTATTTTTATTCGACGAAATTGCGAACTCATTTCACCCACTTGTTTAACGGGACCATATATGTATATACATACCTTAAAGTCGCTCAGACCTGCAGGAATCATTATATTCATTATTGAGAGGAGATGGAGGATAATGTGATCATACTCTCCTATTATATAAACCAATTTTCAGTACAAATTCTTGGAGGTACGGACTTTAACAGAAAGGTATTGAACAAGGCTTGTCATATATCTTGCTGAGTGTTGTTTCGACAGCTCTACTAAAGTTTTGTGTGTTCTGTTGTCAAGTTAAGGGTCTAGAAGCATGAATTTCAGGTAATTTTTAAAGTGTCGTAAAAAAGGCAATTTATATTTTTGCTATACATTTTTTATTAGTTATTTGTTAATTTTAGAAGAGTACAGAAAAAAATTAAAAACTAAAAATAGTAAAAAATTTCAAACATTATGAGCTGACCAAGTGGGGGGTCTCTAAAATTTTCCACTTGACCATACCCATGATTTCAACCCTCCTAGTTATCTGAAACCAAAAAAAAAGATTAATAATCTAGAATAATGTCGCAATGGCCGGAACTACGGAAAAGTGGGAAAAAATTTTTTTCCACAAAATGGCGACTGCCTGAAAAAAAAGTTTTTTTGGATCACTTTTTCTGACTATTTCGAATTTTTTAAAAATAATAAAAATAAAAATTTGGGGATGGGGCTAGTTCCAACCACAGACAAGCCTATAAAGAAGACTCTATAAAAATTTCAAGTAAATCGATTCAGTAGAACCTGAGAAATCGTGGGTATCGTTCCGAAAAAGTCAGTTTTGAGAAAAACGCATTTAAAGTTTCGCGTAAAGTCTTTTGTTCGATTAGTTCCGGCCGAACCAGTTTGGATGCCGGGTCAGAAAAATGCCTATAACGCCGAAAATAATTTGAATTTTGAAAAAACCTCTTGTACACATATTATTGAATAGTTAAACTTTGAATATATAAAAAAAATTTCATTTTTTTTAAATTTCTAAACCAGAATACCCCCTTAAGTAAACTGTTGCCATTCAGAACTACATTCTCAGTAAAGTACATCTTTTGTGGACCGATTTAGGCCATTTCGAACATATAAATAGAACATTTTATAAAAGATAACTTTTAGTAGAAAAATAATTTTTAACAATTTGAATATTAATGCTACGATGAACTGCAAAAAACAATGAATATTAAGCATGAAACATGATTTTCTATTATTCTGATACCTCACACATATTTGTAGATCTTAAGCATAAATATGTACCATATGTATTTATACTTGTATGTATATACGAGTATTTAAAGACGACCATTATACGAAAGAATCTTCATTACTTCTCAAACACATTCATCATTCTGTTTACACTTGATTTCATTGTAATTTTAGTGGTGTATTTAACTTAATTAATAGCGCAATGCGTCTTCCAACAGCGCATGCAGACATACATATACACAAAAACAGCTGTCTTTGCTGGAAGTCTCAGAATCATTGCACAGAAAAAGTGTGTTTACTATTTGGCTGGTCGTGTAAGTGGCGAGTCATTGCAGAAGGCATTTGCCGAATTAATCAAATGCTGTCGCACATAATTAAGACATACAACGCCAATTCAGCGCAAACACAGACTAAATACAATCCAATGGATAAATAACAGAGTAAACATAACAAATGAATTTGACCCCGAGGCCAATGAACAGGTCAGCAGTGGTTATCATATGGCGAGTAAGTAAATATTTACTCACGGGAGGCATATACATATGTACATATGTACATTAATATATGTATGTATGTATTTTTTGTGTATTTATGAGTGCATAGGGCTTTAAATATTATCATGCTCCATATTTATACCCTGAACAGGGTATATTAAGTTTGTCACGATGTTTGTAACACCCAGAAAGAAGCGTCGGAGACCTTATAAAGTATATATATAAATGATCAGTATGTTGAGCTGAGTCGATTTAGCCATGTCCGTCTGTCTGTCTGTCCGTCCGTCTGTCTGTATATATTCGAACTAGTCCCTCAGTTTATAAGATATCGTTTTGAAATTTTGGAAACGTCATTTTCTCTTCAAGAAGCTGCTCATTTGTCGGAACGATATCGGACCACTATAACATATAGCTGCCATATAAACTGAACGATCGGAATCAAGTTCTTGTAAGGAAAACTTTCACATTTGACAATGTATCTTCACCAAATTTGGCAGAGATTATTTTCAAAAGCAACAATGCAATCTCCGAAAAAATGAGTCAGATCGGTTAACTATAGCATATAGCTACCATACAAACTGAACACATAATTACTAAAAGAAATGCACCTGTGAAGGGTATATTAGCTTCGGTGCTGCCGAAGTTAACGTTTTTTCTTGTTTTTTTTTGTACAAACATACTTAACCAATAGGGACTTAAGGTCGACATGAAATGAAAAGTAAATGATAATTAAGCTCCTAGTGACATATCACTGACTTTGACTCCATTTAGTGAAGTATTTCATTTAGTTGAACTTTTAAAAAGCCTTTTGTTTTCACAAAACTAACCCAGATTTTTTATACGGAGCAGTTCTACGCCGTTTCGGGTGGTAAAACTGCAGAAAAGTGATCAGCTTAAACTCCAAGCAAATTTGTTCCCCACATATTCAGGCACATGCTACGTATTGCTACTTTTTTTGGACTTGCAGATTTACCCCCCGCAGAGTTAAAAATATTCACCACCACTAAATAACTCCACGTGTAACCGCCTGCATCGTGCATTCTTTAGGTCAAGCTGCCTTAGGTTGCTGGAGATGACGTGACTGAAGTTAGCTCCGCAATCGGTCATTCGATGAAAATATCAAAATCTCTGGTGTTCTTGCTACTTTTTTTAATGTGTTGTGTGAATAATGTGCCTTGATCTCGGAAAGGCGCGGCCGTCAAGTAATGATAATATTATTGTATCTCGATTTCCTAAACTACGGCTAGGGAGAGAAGAAGAACTCGTCGTCCTCTTGCCTTTATTTTTAGCCCGAAACTTCTCACAGCGACGCAAGTGCCATTAGTTGAGCAGTGAGCGCGTTGTTTAGCCCCAGTTTAGTATTTAACTGCCAGAACACAGCATAGCTTTAAATTATCTCATTCCAATGACGGTAAGACTCAATAACTCATAAATTTCACAATTTACTGTCAAGCCGTTCTGCAACTTCTTCTTCTTTATTGGGTTAGACACCGCTTACGCAATTATAGCCGAGTTAAGTCTGGAACCACTAAGAGAATAATATTTTTTCTACGGAAAACCAACGAAAGTTCTCAAGACCTAGCAATTCTAACGAAGATAGGAGAACAAAGTTAGACACTGGGTGTAGCATCGTCCACCCTTAGATGAAATTCTCCATATCAAGAGCTACTCGCCCATTTTCAACCAATTTTGTGGCATTTGGTACCAAAATCGGACTACAACCACACCTACTTATGAACTTTACAGCACAGAAATTAAGCATCAACGAAGTTATCGGAATAAAAAATGTCTTTAAGGTACATATGTCATATCTCACGATTGAAAATTGTTGTAATCGGACCATAACTTTGTAAGCTCCAAAATATCGAATATTTGTACCTCAATGTTCCATGTCCATCTTTATGGTTCAGATACATCAATGAAAATAAGGCAGCATTGTTTTCAATCGGTTCCTAGGCTCCATAAAAGGAAAGTTTTGCGAACTTTCGTTTGGCATTGAACTTCATACATACATATGTATATCGATCAATATATGTATGAGTTACTTTAATGAAATTTAAAAAGAAAATCTTTCTAATAACTGTATACGGTATTCTTGTGAAACCGGTGTAGACATTGTTCTAAACCTCATACTCCTAATACAGTGACTGCCAATTATTTTATTGTCTGTTTTCTAACCCGATACATTCAATTTAGCCTCTTTGGTTGAGCTTTAATCATTTATAGCTAATTTGAGTCTCAACCTAATTGAGAGAAACATTGTCTATACGATGATCTCGACAAAAGCATAGTAAAGAAAAGCAAAACCCGATGGAACGAGCTACCTGCGTGCAAGACTGGAAAGTCATGTGCAAAAGGATAGATCGGAAGTACACAAAATTCCTATTGTCAATCGATAGAAGAGACTGTAGGAACATGATCGGTATACTAATTGGTTACTGCCTGGTGGCGACATGCGACCGCAGAATGGTGCTGACAGATCGAGAAGGTTGAAGGAAATATCTAGAGCAGGGCACCAAGGAAACAGTGAAGTTTCTCTTGTGTACTTATTCCGCATTGGCAAGACTACGCTGTAAGCATCTGGGGTCCTCACGGTCTGATATACTGGAGAAGGTATTGATAGTGTGGCCGCAGAGTCTGTTAAAATTCACGTCAAGTGCAGGTATTCTAAAGGATGACTACTTTTCTTGGACCTCGTAACTGAACTCCATCTGGTATCACAAAGGACCAAAACTGGTCTATGCGTGGCTTATTCGCCTACCAGATTAATCAAGCCTAACCTAACCAAATTACGTTGATTTTATGGCAAATATCTCAGACAAGAGACAAAATTGAGTACGAAAACTAAGTTAATTGGATATCAAAGATAAATAATTGTAAACCATTCAGTGTTTTGAATGAAGGTTGAACCTTTTGAAATACAAAGTTTTCTTAACATCAAAAAATTTACCCGACTTTGATACTTAGAAATGGCGAGTGTATAAAATGTTCAGTTCTATCCGCACTTAGCCCTCCCTTACTTGTTTTTTATCATTAATATTTGCAATTCTGATATCGAAACCACCTCCTTACACTATCTACTATTGTTATCAATATAAAATTTTTCCCTGATGAGCAAAATTTCCAATTACGATATAGGTTTGTAGGTAAATATGTATATATATACAATGGTAAATATATACATGTATACATATGTACATATGTATGGGAGAAATTCTATGGAACAAAATAATTGACCTTGAATGGAAAGAATGAATGTTGTAATCAATAGATAGCACGATATGTGCAAAAAAATATATCAAATAATGAAATATGAGCAGGCATTGCTTGTTAGTCAGTCAGTCAGCGCGCCATTACAATGAGCAATCATGATAGGTGCTGAGGTGCGGAGGTGCGGAGGTGGTATGCACGGTATGTGGGAGTAATGAAGAAATTCGCAGCAAACAAAGAGACCATGGAAAACACCTGCAATACACACGTGTATGTACGTGTAGGGTATATACAAGCAATTAGTGTATAGAAATTCAATAGATGGGCGATGAAAAGCAAAAAACAACAAATGTGGAAGTTGCTAATGGTGCAGGTATTATACAAGTATACATATATATATATATATTATATATGTATATGTATATGTATATAAGTGTATCTACAAGTATGTATATACCATAAATAAATGCTTCTGAATTAAAAATCCTATAAGTAGTGGCGCGAGAGGGCAGCAAATGGAAATTCTCGCACTTAATTAATTTAATTGGCAAATATTGAGTTAGCACAAGTCATAGTCATAGGCACTTAGAATGACATAAAATCAATTAAAAGTAGCACACACCGTTTTTAATTGCTTCTAATGGAAACGTGGCACAATGCCGCTCACCTTGATATATGTATGTATATAATATATAAATAGATTTTGATTTATCAGTTGAGATTTGCATGTCAGCCAGCCTACAACCTATGCACTCTTAACCTACTTCAAGAAAAAGTGAAAAATTATGAAAAAAAAAATTACAAAAAAAATGTTATAAAATAAAAACAACACTTTTGTGACTTCCACTTTATCACATTTATCAGCGCCAAGTTGACACAGAAGCAAAGGGCAAGAGTTAAGTACAAAAATAAATAATAAAAGCAAACACGGTGACAGGTTGCAAGTTGTTGCCTGCTGTAACCCTGCTTTGTTAAGAAAAAAAAGAAAAAAACAGAAAAAGCAAAAAGGAAAAAAAACTGAAAAAAGAAAATAAAAAAAGAAAGGAAACATAAAAAATGTGATGAAAAAGGTTTGCACTTTCAACTAATACTTTGACACTTCATTGCCAACAATAACAGTGCAAGTAGCAGAGCGACTGACCGTTGCACTGACAGTTCATATGCTTCGGCTGTAGTAGCCGATATTGACTGCCAATGAAGTGCAATTGTTGATACACAAATGAAAATGTAAACAAAGAGTGGCAACTATGTACATATATACTTATGTATTTGCTTACCAACACACACACACACCTTTAACATGTCAAAAGCTTGTCAACATAGCGCGCTGACAATTGCTTATTTTATTTTTCTTGTCATGTGCCAGAATGACAGTGTCAATTATTGTCAATAAGATAGCAAACTGTCATAATACAAAGCCAATTGTACTTCAAAATCAGAAGCATGAAGTTGAAAAAATACAATGAAGCTAATATTATAGTTTGCGTTCTCATTAATATTGAAATGAAAATAGTTCAAGAATTTAAGGTGTCTCTGAGTTAATAAAATATATATTAATTATATAAAAATTAAAAAATAGGTTAATGCAAATATATTATATTATATGTGTATATTATATAATTTTCGGGGCTTACTAGGATATGCAGATTTTTTGTGAACTTAAAACAAGAAAAAGCGTTTACTTCCATACGAGAACTTTTTGTTTGCCCAATCAATTTGTATAGCAGCTATGTGCTATATTGGTTATATATGTATGAATAATACAAGGTCTGTGGCAAAAGAAACAGAACTTTTTAAATATAACTGTTTCTGGTGGCGCCACCTATTGGTGGGTATGTGAAATAAAAAGCTTGATCTCTTGTTGACATTTCGTCAAAATTTTAAGACAATTGGATAACTACAAACGATGTTAACGATCAAAAAGTGACAGCAGCTTTTGGTCATCGGTCGTAAAATGCATTTTGAACAAAGAGCAAATATTAAATTTTGTTTTCAACTTGGGAAAACGTTTACTGAAACATTTCAAATGATGAAAAAAGTTTATGGTGATCAGTGCCTATCCCATAGTAATGTGCATGAGTGGTTTAAGCGATTCGAAGAAGGTCGTGAGGACCTCTGTAACGATCAGAAGTCGGTCGTCTTCAGAAGTCAAAAATTAAGACTATGCTGATTTGTTTTTACGATTCCGAGGGTATTGTACACCGAGAGTTCGTCCCACCTGGCCAAACGATTAATGCTGTGTTTTACCTTGGTGTTATGAAGCGTCTTTTGTCACGCATTCGTCGTGCTCGACCACAATACCGTGAGGTAGGGTCCTGGCGCCTGTTGCACGATAATGCGCCGTGTCATCGGTCGACGCTTGTCACTGATTTTTCGACAAAAAACTCCATATTAACCATTAATCACACACCCTACTCACCTGATCTGACACGCTGTGATTTTTACCTATTTGGAAAACTTCATTTGGCCATGAAAGGTCACTGATTTTAGGATATTTCAGCTATCCAAAAGGCGACGACCGATATTCTCAAAGCATTCCGAAAAGTGACCTTAAACACTCATTTGAAATGCTAATTGACCGGGCTGTATCGAAGAAAATGGAAACTACTTTGAATAAAAAAATATAACTTTTGAAAAATATTAATTTTTTGTTGTTTTTTTAACAGTGCTGTTTCTTTTGCGACAGACCTTGTATATCTGGAGTTTGTAGCCTGTTCTTGGACAATATTTTATGACAAATTTCTTAAATATCTCTTGTCCAATAAAAAGGTTTTCTATATGAGTACTGGATTTTGATCAATCAGTTTGTATGGCGGCCATATGTTGTAGTGGTCCGATCTGAACTATTTCTTCGAAGATTTTACCTTTATCTTAGACAATAATCTTTGCCAAATTTGGTGAAGATCAAGTTAAGAAGTTTACAACTGAAGTTTGATATCTCATCAAGTTAAGAAGTTTGCCATACAAGGTTATGATTGTGATACTTCAGTTTGTATGGCAGTTATAAGCTATAGTAATATGATATCGGTGGTTTCGACAGACGTGCAGTTTCTTGGGGAGAAAAGAACGTGTGCGAAAATACAGATCGATATTTACATTTTTACAGACAGAGAGACTTGGCTAAGTCGATTCAACTCAGGGACTTCCTTCAGTTTTCAAGTAGAAAAAAGTTACACAAGCGACTAAATCGTAATGTGCCGAACAGATAGAATAAAATTACTTGTAACGGATGATCAAGGTAGAGGTACTTATATCAATAGTCTTTGTTTGACAGACCACGCGTTAGTCGGGTCAAGCTGTCAAGTTATTTTTGTTCAGTATTTCTAGGTATTTCACCATGGAAAAACTAACGCCTTCACGTTCTGTAAAAAATGTGTTTCGCATACTTCGCTTAACCTACGGTCAACATAATCGACCTACTGAGCATGACATTCGCAACACAATCACCCAGCTTGAGACCCAGCATTTATTAATGGATAATATTCGACTGAATAGACTACATCCAGCACGCAGTGAAGAAAATATAGCAGCCGTAGCTAAGAGTGTACACGAAGACCGTGTAGAGTCGATTCGGTGCCGTTCGAAGCAACTCCGACCGACTTATGGAACGACTTGGCGCATTTTACGTCGAGATCTTAAATCAAAAGCGTACAAACTACAAAGAACTGAAGCCGCTCGCCTTTCCCAAGCGACAACGCTCTATGGGGTCTGGTAAAGTTCCAAGAAGATCCGACCTTTTCGAGCCAAATTTTGTTCAGCGATAAGGCCCATTTCTGGCTCAATGGATATGTAAACAAGCAATGTTTTGGTGTAGTTTGTGGGCTGCTTGAAACATCGGTCCATATTTCTTCAAAAATGATGCCGATGCCGTTTGATGCCTGAAATTGAAGCTCGTGATCTCGGCGACATTTGGTTCACACACATTGCATCAATCAATGAATTTGTTTGGAGAACACTTCGGTGAGACATTTACAGTAAATCCTACTTCGATTCTGATCTTGGAGGAAAACCACACTAGTGTCATTCGCCAGTTAGCGGTCGAAATGCTCGAACGAGTCATCGAAAATTGGACTCACCGGATGGACCATCTGAAACGTAGCCGCGGCCAACAATCGAAAGAGATTAACTTCAAAAATAAATTTCGAAGCATATTCTTTCGAATGATAATAAATTCGGAATTTCGAAATGGACAACTCAAATCCAAGAATATCTCTACAAATACAATCTAATAAAAGCAAATTATGTGCACGAAGAATTTCATTCCACAAGGACATTCCATTCCCTCGAACAAAATCAAATTTTCCACTTGTGTATTTATACCGAATATTTAAATATTTCCATTAAAATCTACACACAATAAAATGCCACACAAAAAATCACACATTTCCAAATGACAGCTGTCAATTCGTGAATTGACACTTTCGTTGCTCAGCATTCTGGCTCGCTAAGGCATTAGGGAAGGCAACAACAAGCAGCTGAGCATAAATTAGACACGCAACATGATAAATGAAGAGCGAAGCGAGCTTTTAAGTAGACTCACATTCGCTTGATTTGCATGAAACTGCTTACCTAAGTACCGACACATGTAAATGTGGGGACACTTGTTACCCCACAAGCGTTTAATAGCTGGTAAATGCTTGCACACTTTGCTGCTTTACGCAAATAACGGTATTATGGCTGAACCAATAAAGTGAGTGTGTGTGTTGTAATAAAAGAATTTGCTATTTTTACTGTTTATCGATCGAAAATGACGCACTGTCTGTTAATAGCATTTTCACCGAGGTAAAAATCCAACAACAATTTGAATGAAAAATGTGTCACACAGCGCTCTAAGTGGGCATGAGTATGATTTATGCGTGGTTAGTGACGAGCAAAGGATCTGAAATATTGACTTCTATTGCACAAATCATTGACTATCGATAAATGTGTCACTTCCGAGGGAAAAGTTAGTTATGAAGGCAAATGCAAAAATAAATAAATATGAATTGGAAGGTCTTCTATTTGCGATTATATGCTTGCCTTTGTGGTGGGATGGGCTATTAGGTTACTACTACCGAAATACTGTTTTGCAAATTCGAATTTCTGACCGAACCCCAACTAGTGAGGCAAAACACTAGTTTGTAACTAGACTTTAAGTACTGAAAATGAACTAGACCGAAATGGAGTAGTCTAAAAGTTATAATATTTTCGGAAGTACACAAAATTTCTATTGGCACCCGATAAAAGAGATTTGAAGACTTTGATCGGAATACTAACTGGTCACTGTCTGGTGGCGACACGCGTCCACAGAAAGGCGCTGACAGATCGAGAATACTGCCAGGAATGTCTAGAGCAAGTCAATAAAGCATCTCTGGTGCACTTGTCCCGCATTGGCAAGACTACGATGTAATCATCTGGGGTCCCTACGGTATGATACGCTGAAAGAGGTACAGATAGTGAAGCCGCAGAGTCTGCTGACATTCATGTCAACCGCAGGCATACTAAAGGTTGACTACTCCTCATGGACCTAGTAACTGAACTCTATCTGATATCGCAAAGGAACAAATTTGGTCTATGCGTGGCTCATTGGCCTACCAGACTAGCATAACCTAAACTATCACATGATGCAAAAGTATCTTTAATTCATGAAAACAAAAGGAAGGTAATATTTCCGAGGTAATTGTCTTTGGTCGAATATACATAGGTCCGAGTCTGCTACCGATGATACAGAGAAGCTGGGCTTGATTCCAGTGGTTGCCTCTCCTCGACATTTACATAGCTCATAATGTTATAAGGCCCTACATTTATTTGATAAAATCACAAAGTCGACTTTGACTTAGAAAAACCCTTATTCAAGTAAGTATCTGTATTACTGGTACTGATACTGTAGGACTCAAATATGCGCAATTTTGGCTTCTTTCGTACCGTTCCGGTAATTTTGATGTCAATGAGACATCACGTTCTGGCGCCAATTGTTAAAAATAGCAATAAAACAATGAAAACCGTGACTGTCGCGTAAGCAATGTTTCGATTGCGCAGAGACTGCCATTTAAATAAGGCGGGATATAGAAAGAAGCTCGATGTCTGGGTGCTATACGTGTTACCGCAAAAATCTTCATGGACCGAGTTTCCATCTGCGAATCGCTGCTAAATCGATACATTTCTGAGACGGATATTTACAGGTGATATAAAATGGATCACTTAAGACAAAGTCAGGAGAAAACGTTCGTGGTCGAATAGTGATGAGCCAACACAAAGGGTGGTTAAGCCTGAAATGACTGTCAAGAAGAGTTTTGGATGTGTTTGGTGAAGCTCGCAGGAAATCATCTGTTATAAATACGGACAAACTATTAATTCGAAAGTACACTACATATCAGTTCTTGGACCATCTGAAGGAAACAATTACCCAGTAGCAGTCAGCTTTAGTCAATAGCAGAGGAATTGGGTTCCATCCGGACAACTCCAGCCCACACACAGCGATAGGGACTTGCCAGAAGCTTCGTGAGCTTGGTGGGGTCGTGTTTGCACTATCAGCTTTTAGTTTATACTTGGAATCAAATGATTACCAACCTGTTCCTGTGTAAAAAGGTAATGAATTTGCTGGTGAAAAATTCTCCTCAGAAAAAGCTCATAAAAATCGACTGTTCCCGCTTTTTGCCAATAGATAGGAGAGATATATTATATTGCATATGTGTAAATATTTCTTTCTAATGAACTACAGAAATTACTAAATTGACAAGCCTCGTTATACTAAAAGGTGTTCCATTTCGAGGTTCCTAACTTTTTTTTAAGAAAAAATAAAGAAGCTTCAAATTTGATGAGGAACGTTTATTATCATTCGAAAGAATATTCTTTGGCATTTATTATACTCTCGCAACAAAGTTGCTAAGGAGAGTATTATAGTTTTGTTCACATAACGGTTGTTTGTAAGTCCTAAAACTAAAAGAGTCAGATATAGGGTTATATATACCAAAGTGATCAGGGTGACGAGTAGAGTTGAAATCCGGTTGTCCGTCCGTCCGTGCAAGCTGTAACTTGAGTAAAAATTGAGATATCATGATGAAACTTGGTACACGTATTTCTTGGCTCCATAAGAAAGTTAAGTTCGAAGATGGGCGAAATCTTCCCACTGCCACGCCCACAAAATGGCGAAAACCGAAAACCTATAAAGTGTCATAACTAAGCCATAAATAAAGATATTAAAGTGAAATTTGGTACAAAGGATCGCATTAGAGAGTGGCATATTTGGACGTAATTTTTTTGGAAAAATGGGAGTGGCCCCGCCCCCTACAAAGTTTTTTGTACATATCTCGGAAACTATTATAGCTATGTCAACCAAACTCTACAGAGTCGTTTCCTTCAGGCATTTCCATATACAGTTGAAAAATGGAAGAAATCTAATAATAACCACGCCCACCTCCCATACAAAGGTTATGTTGAAAATCCCTAAAAGTGCGTTAACGGACTAACAAAAAACGTCAGAAACACTAAATTTTACGGAAGAAATTGCAGAAGGAAGCTGCACCTAGGCTTTTTTGAAAAATTGAAAGTGTGCGTGGCCTCGCCCACTTATGGACCAAAAACCATATCTCAAGAACTACTAGACCGATTTCAATGAAATTCGGTATATAATATTTTCTTAACACCCTGATGACATGTACGAAATATAGGTGAAATCGGTTCACAACCACGCCTTCTTCCAATATAACGCTATTTTGAATTCCATCTGATGCCTTCTCTGTATTATATATATTACATTAGGAACCAATGATGATAGCGGAATAAAACTTTACAAAAATACGGTATTTGAAAAATATGTAAATGACGTATAATGAAATCTCGATTATCACTTTATCATGCGAGAGTATAAAATGTTCGGTGACACCCGAACTTAGCCCTTCCTTACTTGTTTTTAAATTGAAAATGGGCGTGGCGTCGCCCACTTATGGACCAAACACCATATCTCAGGAACTACTAATCTAATTAATTTTACAGCAAAATAAAAAAAATATGTAAATGACGGATAATGAAATCTCGATTATCACTTTATCATGCGAGAGTATAAAATGTTCGGTGACACCCAAACTTAGGCCTTCCTTACTTGTTTTTTAAATATAATCTCTTCCAAATGTTGGCCGCGGCTTCCTCTCAGATGGTCCATCCGTTGAGTTCAATTTTCGATGACTCGTTGGAGCATTTCTACTGGTAACTGACGAATGACACCCGTGATGTTTTGCTTCAAGGCCTCAATCGAAGCGGGATTGTCCGCATAGACTTTAGACTTTACATATCTCCACAGGAAAAAGTCTAACGGTGTGATATCACACGATCCTGGTGGCTAATCGACCGGGCATCAAAAATAAACCAAAAAAATTCTATATAAATCAAAACCTACGCACCCAAAGTGAGCCACCCTAATATAAAATTTCTTTAATCTCATTTTCTAAGCTCTGTCAATAATTGTCACGTTGACATTTACGTTAAACAAACGATATTTTCGAATTGAAGTGAAGTGAATAGATGACACAATGACTAGATGTTTGCAATTTACATGAGCCACAATAAGCATTAACATTACCATTAAAAATAAAATTATTGAAGAGATAGAGTTCTGTATGAACTTTTCCATCATCCTGCTTTGTAATTTTCGTTTCGATTTGAAAGTCGTGAGAACACATCCATACATACATATATATTATATATTTACAAGCGCACAGACGTCATGAACAGCAATGTCTCTATGGCTATGATAATAAGCTGTTCACAAACATACATACATAAATATACAATTTGGTAATGCTCTTGTGTGATTACTAATTAATTGAATTACTTGTTATCAGTTTTTGCACAGTCTACGCACACACACACACTAACATACATACATAAGCGCAGTTGTTTGTGCAAATATAATAAAATGAAGTCAGGGCCAGTGAGAGTGCAGCCTTCAAAACAACCAAGCGATGTACAATAGCGTATTATGGCTGTATCATATAGAGACTATAAATAGATTATGATGGATGACGCAGCCCGATAAGGAATATGATGGAAAGTAGTGCCAAACTAAAAATAGTGTGCAAATGTGCGCATAATTAAGGAATTTGCACAAACATACCTATGTTTGTATGTACATTTAAGAGAGAATTTATAGGAAAATAGAGGCCAACTCAGCGACAGCGCTTAAATTTCACAGCTAAGACCTTAACTTTTGCGAATGTTAGGAAACGGCCATGAAAAACATATCAAAGAAAGTAATGATTGAATCTATTGGTTAACCATATTAACTTTTGGAGGATTTTCTACGTTCTCTTGGCAATAATACGAAACGTGAAGTCATCGAAAAAGTTAAGAAGCAGTGCTTGAAGAAGAGGAAATCGTAGAGGATCTCAAAATCTCCTAAGAGTCGATTCAACACATTTCGGTTAATGTTTTGGGTACGGAGCCTGTCAATTCTTTGACTCATACCAAAAGACCTGAATCTCTTGAAAAAAACCAACGTCGACCAACCAGACGCTTGACAACGTAGCTGAGGACATTAACAGGTCAATTGTGAAGACCCTGGCCTGACACATAGATGGCGCTACTAGCATTAAATCCATATAATTTTTAGTTAGCACTAACCTTCAAAAGGTTAGGTAAGTTTGAAAGAGATGAAATGAGTATGGAGGACGTTGGAGGCAGTGGACGCCCGAAAGCGGTTATTACCAACGAAAACATCAAAAAGGTCCACAAAGTAATTTTGGATGACTGCAAAGTGAAGTTGTTCGAGTTGGCAGGCACTCTAAAGATATCAACTGAACGTGTACATCATATTATTCACGAATATTTCGGCATAAGAATGCTCTGTAGAAAGTAGGTGCCGCGCGAGCTCACTTTTGACCAAAAACAACGACAAGTTGCTGCATCGAAGCAGGGTTTGGAGATGTTCAAGCATTATAAACTCGAGGTTTTGCGTTGTTTTGTGGCAATGGATGAAACATGGCTCCACCATTTTACTCCAAAGTACATTTGACAGTCATCCGAGTGCACCGAACACGGTGAACCCGCTCCAAAACATGAAAAACGCAACGGTCGGCTAGCAAGTTAAGTCAGTATTTAAGATGCGAATGGAATAATTTTTTGACGACCTCGAAAAAAGAAGGACCATCAATAGCGACTATCATATAGCGTTATTGGACCGTTTGACGGACGAAATCGCTGAAAAACGTCCGATTTGGAAAAAAAAGTGCTGTTTCACCAAGACAAGTGAGGCCTATTTTGAAGCTAAAGACAAATAGTATTACAAACATGATATCGAAAAGGAAGGTAGCTTTAATCAGTGTATTACCCTTGAAGAGAAATTTTCCTAAAAAGGATGTGTATTAATATGGTAGGTCGGAGACTTTTCAGTTGACCTATTACATTCATCAAACGCATCATTACTGACAACGAGAGTTGGGTTTTTGAAAAGGAAATCGAAACTGTCCTACATTCTACAGAACGGCACTCCAAAAATGAGCCGAAAGTAGGTCACAAATAAGGTGGATGCTTATCGTGTACTTTGATTAAAGCGACGTAGTTTCCCCGTGGATCGTACCAAAGGTTTAAACAATTAACACGGAATATTACTTGGCCGTTTAGAGCCGTCTACTTGAGAGAAGCCCTCGTAAAAGACCGAATTTCTGGAGAAAAAATGGATTATTTAACATGAAAATGTGCCATCACATTCCAGCATTATTGAAACTAATTTTTTGCCCAAACACGAAACGAGAGCCATTGCTCAGCCACCGTACTCGCCACATTTGGCTTCTGTCGCCTTTTTCCTGTTGTCAAGAATCCACTTCGTTGGAAACGCCTCATGACTCCATTAAAAGTTATGCGCTGAAGGCACTGTTCAATGGTTTAATAAAAATTGTTTCCAGATTCGGATTTATTTGAAAATTAGAGAGAGAGAGAATTTTGAAAAACATATTACACTTTGGTCAGCTTCATAGACAAAACTAAGGTTAAGTGAAAGCATAGCAGACTTTGTTCAATGGCAGCACAATTAGGCTACAAAGCTAAATATTTAAAAATAGCATTAAAATGCTGATTGGACTGTCGATTCGCATAGAGAAATTTTTTCGGTTCTGTGGATCTCTTTTTGTGTGTCTTAACTACAGCGTAATAAAACCACTGAACCAACCCAACCCAAAATGGACCTTATTATTCTTTTTCCACACATAATTTATATTTGTATAATCCGCGAAAAATTCGCTTAAACAATGTAAACCGTTATAAATACAAATTAATTAAATATTTTTTTGTTTTTGTTTATTTTATTACCATAATTAACAAACTGTTGTACAAAGTACATACAGGTAAAGAAAACTGTGAAGTATCAATGGGCATTACCAATGCAATGCTAGTCTGCATTATTAGGGAGGGTCAATATTTTCAAATTTTCAGGGAGCGAGAGTATTTTAAGTGAGTTTGAATTCTCTTCTTCTTTATTGGCGTCGACAACGCTTACGCGGTTATCACCGAGTTTACAAGGGCTCGAAGCCGTTCTTTCTTTTCGATTTTTGGTGCCAGTTGGAGACTCCAAGGGTAGCCAGGTTCTTCTTCTTTCTAGTCTTTCCGACGAAGTGGAGGTCTTCCTCCATCAGTTTTTGAGATATGGATCTGAAATTTTTCATACGTCCGTTTCTTCCCAAGAATCTGCTCATTTGTCGAAATATACAATATGTCAGGCCACTATAGCATATAGTTGCCATACAAACTGAACGATCAAAATCGAGTTCTTGTATGGGAGACTTTTTATTAGAGAAGATATCTGCATGAAATTTAGTACCGATTATTTTCCAAAAGCAAGGATACAATATTCGAAGATATTGTTCAGATCGGACAACTATAGCATATAGCTGTCATATTAACTGGACGCTTGAAATCAAGTTCTTGTATGGAAAACTTATTTATTTTTAAATCTTCGGTTACAGATAACGGGTTTTCATGTTTCAATATATTTTTGCTATTCTGCTATTAATCTACACAAATATCTGGTTTCCTACTTCATTCTTATTATAACAAATACAACAGCACTAAACAGTCGCACCCTAGTAGTAAGCACCTACAGCAGCGTGCAGTTTTGGTCTGTTTGCTTTCCGCGTATAATTTCCTGGAGTCGTTAAATTATTGCACTCGGTGGGTGTGCACGAATGCGAGTGTGAATTTTTAATTTTATTTACATTTCATTTCCACTTATTTGCCGAACATTTGCTTTACAATGCTTAATGTTGAATTGCAACTGTAAATGCAACGCTGCAACGCATCCCAGAACACGCGCGCACTCTCGGCTAAGCAGCGGAGTCGGGTGTTCAAACCAGTTCTGCTGCAGCTGTTTACCTTTCTCGAATTGTTGTTTATTTTTATTTCTGAATTAAATAAGCTTTTGACGTTAGTGGTAAATGAAATGAGAGCAACACTTTCTTAGCTGCTGGTCCATGGAGATGGCCAATTAATTTTGCAGCACAAGAGGGCGTGAATATATGTACATTGGATAAATGTGATTTTCTAAAAATGCGCGGAGAATTTCAGTTATTTTTCAAACTCAATCTTCAGTTTTTGGTGCAACTTCTAGTCTTTTGTAAAATTATCAATTCTTTTGAAACTTTAAAGCAGAGAAATTTTCAAAATACTTACTGCTCAGCAAACAACTGAAAAGTTTCCTTAAGATTACAGCGACATTCAAAGAGTTTTTGTTTTCATTGAAACTTTAACCAATTTCCTAAAAGGTAGTGCACAGATTACATATAATCGCCCGTAGCAGCTGCCAAAGCTGCGAAAGCAATGTGAGAGTGCAAATATGCCGAGCAGTATGTGCGAGCATACGCTGTTAGCGGTTTCCGTTGGCAGAGACAAAGTTTAATAAACTTTCAAATTTGGCACAAGAGAAAATTTTCAGACACTCACTATATTTGGACACGAAAACAAAAACAAAAGCTAACAAAGAGACACCGGTAACTAGAAGTGGGTATGCAAAATAAAACAGAAATATGAGGAAATAACCCAGCAGTCATTCGAACGCACAACGTAACTACTCGGTTAAGGTTTCAAGAAGTTACCATATGCTATGTACTTACGTATGTGAGTCATTACTAGCAACTATATACATACTTAGTCAAACATCGCTTTAGTCACTAATTGAGCATATTTGCCTCGAATTAAGTTTACTTTGAGACGAAACTTTTCAGTACCCCTATAAAGTGGACATTCTGGAAGCACTATTAGATCGTCGTCTTTAACGAATTTCTTACAATTATCGATAGGGGTCTACCATCTGTTAAAATATGACCCGACTGGTCCATAGAAACTGCGTGACCAACGTGGTTGCTTGAAATTTTAGATTTCCAGTAGAAACGGAAACGTTGAAAGTGTTGCAGAGGTGTTTTCCGGAGTCCACTTTATCATGGAGGAGATCATTTGATAGGAGCTAAGCTTTCAGTGCAGGTCTTGAAGTAATCAAAAACTTGCCTCAAACGAGTCGTCCATCCTCCTATGCTAATGACGATAAAAAGAAAGTGAATGAGCTCAATAACTCTTTTGTTCCGAATCAACTCATGGTTTATGTTTTGGGTATGGAGCGTGTCCATGCTAGACTCGTGCTGATAGACCTGATTTTTTTGCATAAACGACGTCGAATAGAGGTCGCAAAAAAATATGATTGGCAACGTAAATGAGGGCATTATACTCATCAAAAGCATCATTTTTAGGTCCGAGACGTGAGTTTATGAATATGAAGTCGAGTTGTCCAACAATCTAGCGAATGGCGCTCCAAAAAAGAGCCGAAAACGAAGAAATTAAAAATTCACTAAAGGCACTGAAGGCCATCCCAACCGAGGCCTATAAGAAGTTGAGTTAAACTTGGCTGTGCTTGCTTTGGCTCAAAATTAGCTTATTGTAAAGACGATAAAAAAGATTTGTATTAAAATGCGTGAAAAAATTTGTATTTTTATTTGTCAGTCCGGGTCAAATTTGATCAGATATATGTAGGTAATAACTAGGTAGTTACTTATTAAGCACCCTCAATAATTGAACAATTTTCATATAAATTTTCTAACTCTAACGCGAGTCTTTTCGGTATGACTTAGTTTCCTGAAGTAACGTCTATGGTATCAATATTCTTGGGGTGCTTCTTAACTGGGAATAAACTCCGATTTGAACAATAACTTTAAATGATTTCTTAAAATTATCGAAAAGCTTTATAATATAGTAAGTTTTTCTACAAAAGCAATAAACGTTAGGAGGAGAAAATGGTTCGAAAAAAAGTTAAAATTCGTTCAACTACGAACCAACTCGGGAATACTTATGTATTTGGAGTTTAAACTGCTAAAATCAACTTGTTTTCAATTATTAGATAAATACAGTAGTGATTTGAAGCTAAAACGAAGGAATTATGGTCAAGAAAATAAGATTTCTAATAAAAGAAAGTTAATGAAAACAACTCCACATTTAAATAAATTTAAGGGAGCTTTTTGGAAGAACAGATCATTCAAAGTATGAGTAAGTTGTAGAATTTTTTGCGGATAAAAATATTGCTAACTGCTTACTAACCTATATATTAACCTATAAATTAACGTAATAACTTTTGAGGACGTATTGGGTAGAGTTTGGCAAATATATTAGTTGCTTACTAAAAGAAACTTCAACGTTCCATCCTTCCTTACTTACTTGATAATTAAATTCATCCATTCTCGTTCTGAACTAAATTTTTTTAAATTTTTTTTATAATCCTATCGAGACAACGACTAAATTTGTAACTGCCACTTTCTTGCACGCAACTGTATTCGCACTCAAGCAACACATAAAAACTGGAAATGTTCCGCAGCGATAAGACGACAGACTGCAAGACATTACAAGCAACAAATTGGAAAATTTCTTTGCATTTTAAATTAAATATATGGTTAATTAAAGCACAAGTACATAAGTGCTTTAGTAAAGCAAAGAAGTCAGTGTCTAAATATAGCACAATACAAAGGTTGAAGAACAACAAAACAATGAAAAATATGCACGAGAACCCAGTGCTTTTAGGAGATTGAAAACTTATGTATGTGAGTGTAATGACTTGCTGAGGGGCAGTGAGCAGGCCTATGAAACAAGTGAAGTGTCGAGCCCCAAGACGGCAAATGTCACAGAATGAGCGACAGAGCGATCATGTAAATATGACGAATGTCGCATAAACACGCGAGTCTGTCGACGAGAGTGAAGCCAAAGCTGATTATGGCACTTATTGGCGAAGACGACAAATATGAGCGGTTGTGCGTTTGCAAGTACGATGTACATGACCTGCTTTCGCAAGATCGACAAACAGCTGATCTCTAAGTGGTGGGTAGGCGGTGAAATTTCACACAAAAGCTAAATTACAACGGGAACACTAATGTGCGAATGTCATGCAAAACATTAGTGAACTAGAATTAAAGAGCAAGCACTTTCTAGCGGCAGTCGGATAAAGATCGAGAGGAAAGTCTAGTGAGAGTGAGGAGCATGTCATTGAGTACTTATAACGTAGCAGTGAAGATTTAGATGTGTTTATGGAACCAACTGGCGTTTGAGTTGAAGAAGAGTTGAACGAAGAAGAAATACATATGTAATATGCATAAAAATATATGTGTGTAAGTGTTTATGGAATTTGCGATTTGGCATCGGTCAGTGCTGACAAAACGGCATTGCAAAGACAAAACTGTTTATGTGTGTGGAAAGTAGAGCATAAAATCACGTACCGCAGAGAAGACTAGAAGGTGCATTGCATAAATTTGAAGGCAAGCAGCGGTTTTAAAGAATGTAGAATAACAATATAAGAAGGAATAGTAATTCATAGAATTAAGGCAAACAAAGAACACAAAAACCAACTTCGGCTGGGCCGCAGCTACAATACATAGCCTTCACGGGTGGATTTCTTAAAGTACTTAAATTAATTATCTTTAACTTCATCTTCCATTTTATCGATCAGTTTGTATGACAGCTATATGCTATAGTGGTTCTAACTGAACAAAATATTCATAGATTATAGGGTTGTCTTGGACAATAATCCGCAATCAGTTTCATGAAGATATCAAATAAAAAAGTTTTCCATACAAGACATTCTTTCTGTCGATAAGTTTCTATGGCAGCTATATGCTATAGTGATCCGATCTGAATAATTTTTTCAGGGATGGCATTGTTGCCTTGGAGAATAATATATACCAAATTTTGTGAAGATAACTCGTGAAATAAAAAAGTTTTTCCTACAAGGACTTGATTTTGATCGATCAATTTGTATGACAGCTATATGCTATAGGGGTCCGATCTGAATAATTTCTTCGGAGATTGTATTATTGTCTTGGAAAATAACCTATACCAAATTTCGTAAAGATAACTCATCAAATAAAAAGGCTTGACTTGATTTCGATGGATCAATTTGTATTGCAGCTATACCGTATAGTGGTCCGATCTCATATCTGTATCTCAATAAATTGAGGTACTAGTTTGCGTATATAGGACACGGCTAAACCGACTTAGTTCGTCACACTGATCACTTAAAGGATCTCCAACTTTTCCTCTTGGTTAATACAAACTTTGTGTCAAACTTAGCATGCCCTGTTTAGGGTAACAGGAAATGCAGACTAGATTGCTACTGTTGGCCGCAGATGTTTATACCGCAAAGCAAGACGAAGAGTTAAATCAAAAGAGTCAGCACGATAACGGTAGCGGTGTCAAGGTGCTAATAGTCGAGGTGCAAACTGGGTAACACCAAAGTCGCCACATTTCATTGCTTCTTTTTATTAAGCTCTTTATTATGAATCAGAGTCGGCATTGTATTTGCTGTGCATAAGATCTTGCAGCACCAAGAAGGCACGAAGTGATCATGATTCACCGCTTGGTATTAGCATGCATAGAATACAGTAAATATTGTCGTCGTAAATAGCGAGTAACGACAGCGACAGTTAGCACTAATCAAAAGCACGCAAGCCGGCAAAAATGTTTGAAAAAAATAAATAAAAAAATATATAGCTATAATCAATTCAATGGATATATGTATATATTTATATACATATGTACTTACATATGTACACACATAAATATTAAATTATGAATGAGCGTTCGTTTATCTAAACTATTAGCAGTAACCTTTGAATCACAAAACTTCAACGTCAGTGCATTCGCATTAAACTAACCCACAGAGTGTGGGATCGAAAGAGTAGCATTCCACATAGACTTTTCTAATTTACTTGTTAATACAGTTTTAAAAGGTACAAATTGCTTGAATAAATAATTGCCTTTGCATTCAAACTAAATCATTAATTAGTTGTTAACTTAAGTAAATAAATTAGTTTACATCAATTTTTTATATTTTTATGGCAATAATTAATTATTTTATTTAATCAATGCTAAGTGAAAAATATACAATGAACTGGAGTGAAGCAACGAATTTTCAATTTTAAAATAATACTAATTTCATAAAAAGTAGTTTATAAATTTCGAGAAAATCTTAGCTCATGTTCAGATTGTGCACTTAACAAGCCTTTTTCCTCTACGATGAGTAGAGCCAGAGTTATGATCAAAAATGTGATCTTACTCCAGAGATCAGACTTTATTACGAAAATTCATGTTCTGTAAAGAATGTGTTTCGGACTCAACTTATGGTCAACATAGCCGGCTACTGGCCGTACCATTCACAATACCATCACACATCTTGAGACCCAGCATTCATTATTGGATAATATTCGACGGCGACAGTGTACAAGAAGGCCGCGGAGAGTCGATTTGGCGCCTTTTGCAGCAACTCGAACTGACGTATGGAACGACTTAGCGTATATTACGTCGAAATCTTGAATTGTAAGCTTACAAAATATAGCTTTTGCAAGAACTGAAGCCGCTCGAGCGACATCGCTTTGTTCAATGGGTTCTGGAAAAGTTCCAAGAATATCTGACGTTTTCGAGATTCAAGAGCTGCCATTTTATCCAAAAACAACGGTTTGATGTGATTTGTGGGCCGGTGGAATCATTGGTCCATATTTCTTGAAAAATGATGACGGTGAGAACGTAACAGTCAAAGGCGACCGTTATCGGGCCTCGGCGACAGTTTATTCCAACAATTTATTAAGAAAACACTTCGGTGAGCAGATAATTTCACATTTTGGACAGGTCAATTGACCACCAAGATCGTGTGATATCACAACGTTCGAATTTTTCCTGTGGGGATATGTAAAGTCTAAAGTTTATGCGGACAAGCGCTCTTCGATTCAAGCCTTGAAGCAAAACATCACGCGTGTCATTCGTAAGTCACCACACGAATTGCTCGAACGAGTCATAGAAAATTGCACGTAACGGCTGGACCATCTGAGACTTAGCCGCGGTCAACATTTGAAAGAGGTTAGCCTTAAAAAATAAATGCTAAAGAATGTTCTTTCAAAAATACATGTATAAAATCGTTCAACTAACCAGTGGTCATTAGTAGGTTCTCATATGGATTTGGAGAATTGGTATAACACCGATCGTTTTTAATAAACATTTCTGTACATATAAGAATAATCGGTCTACAGCCACCAAAATCTCTCATAAAACTTCATTTTGAAACTCATTAGATTATTTAAGCTGCTAAAGGATAACTAATGCGTCACAGAAGTATACGGATAAAAGTTTACTCTGGTCCGAAAATTTTCACAATGGGATCACCGATTACAGAGTAAGATATCATATTATACGTATGTAAGGTCTAAGAAATTCTTTATATTTTCGATAGATAACTTTAGTAATCACAATTTCACGTTGTTTAAGTGCGAACGGGCTACACTCAATCTATGAATATAGGAAGATAGGATGGATTTCGTATTAAAAAAACTTCTTAGGCAGTTTGTGATTGCCTTAATATTGTTTGAGGATGTGTCAAAGATGTGTCACCAGCAAAGAAAACATACATACATACGCCAATATCTTAAAAATTTTCTCAAAATCTTTATGTTCCGCATAGCAGCTCCATTGCAGCCAAACTCTCAAATCGGATCTATAGAGGCAACAATATGTTTTAAGGAAGCAATCGCTTGGAAGCGATCAATTTCTGCCAACAGGAATTTTTTTTCCATTAGGACAATGTCTGATCACATACATCATTATGTACATCTGAAATGGATCGCCAGGAACTCCTGAAACTTACTCGGGAGGCTCTTATACGTTCACTTTATAGTGCGGGCTTAGCATGCTTCTTGTCTATGGTAAATGATTTTTCTGGTGAAAAATTCGCTTCAAGAGAATATTGTGAAAATCAACTGTCAAAGTTTTTTTTTTTTAATTACCTTTAGCAATTTTTTGAACAAAACAGTATATATTTTACCTCAATCTCTAGCTATGCTAAATAAAACCTTCAATTTAATACGCTTTACGCGCTGAGTTGATTTAGCCACGTTCGTTTGTCAGTCCGCCTGTAATACACAAACTAGCGCCTCGATTTTTGAGATATCGGTCAGAAATTTTGTTTCCGTCCTTTTCTCCAAGACAAAAAGAAATAGTTCATTTGTCGGAATCAATGATATCGGACCACTATAGGCCATAACCCATACAAACTGACCGATCAAAATCAGGTCTTTGCGTGGAAAACTTTTTTTATTTGAGAAGTTATCTTCACGAAATTTGGCACGGTTTACTGTCCTAGGCAACGGTATAAACTCCGAGTAAATTATTTTAATCAAACCACCAAAACATAAAGCTGTCATACAAACTTTTCAGTCAAAATCAAGTTCTTATAAGGAAGCTTTTGTATTTGTAAATCTTATTATTACAGCTTCGAAGCAGCTGAGGAAAACATTTTTCTTGTTTAAGGGCACAGTAGACCAAAGGTCGCATGGCTCTCTTATCTTGTAGTATATTTACCACATTTACAGCTACTTAACTGTATTAATATAAATAATTGTTTTAATATACTAAAATGAATATTTACTTTGAGTTTTCAAATGCCGACAGATAAATGGGAAACAGCTAAGCCTCCGTTCACGCGCTTTTCAACTGTATTGCTTGTTATTGGATTTGTTGGTATTGTTGTTGTTGTGGCGATATTTACTTTTCAAAAACAACAAATGACGCAAATTAATTGCATTTATAAATCACAATTAAACACTTAGTTTGCAAATATTTCTAATTAGACGATTAAATTAATTTTTTTTTCGTAATTTTTTAAATTTTTTTTATACCATTTTTTTGGAGTTTTGCACAGGCAATTTTTTACACTTTTTTTAACAACAGAAATGAAACAAAAAATGTATAAACTAATAATTTCACAAATTTTTTCGCTTTGGGTTAAATTGCACTGGGTTTTTGCTCTTGCGACCCACAAATTTCTGAATTTTCACCTCTTCACATCACTTTGTTTCATTTATTTTAGGTTTTTTGTTGTTGTTGGTTTCGCAAATAACCTGCTATTCGCGAAAAATAAATATGTACGACTGTAAGCGTGTTTGTGTGTGCACATAAACGAACATAAAATATTCAACCGCCTCTCTGCGCTGCCAACAAAGCACTAAACACGTTTTTGGAGAATCGCAAGCATTCGAGCGGCAATGAAGGCGACGGCAGCGACAGCAAAAGCAGTGGTCGTCGGAGCAGCAGCAGTGGCGGCAGCAACGCCAACGAACCGATGTCGGCCGGCAGAGTCCCCAATGCCGCCGCTCGCTCCAACACTTGCAGTACAACCGAAGCGAGCACAACAAAAACACTGAAACTAGCATGCGAGTGCACATATATTACAACAACAAAATCACAAGAAACTGACACTGACTTCACATTGCTGCTTTTGTTGTTTGTTATTGTAGTTACTGCCGCTGGTTAGACGCACTTTCGAACCTTGTCAGCCAAGCTCAATTCAACTCAACTCCACTCCACTTTATCAGCATTCAAGCGCGATTCCTTGTGTTGCAGCAAAAGCAGCGTTGGACATTGGCGCGTGAGCGACGGCGCAGCCGCCGTCAACGCCTCTACATTTTGGCATGCGAGCGACTGCTCCACTAAATAGCAAGCAGCAAAACTCGGCGCTCAAATACCGGCCGGTTATTTGTTTGTTTTCTTTCGCTTTGCTATTTGTGTGTGCGTGCGTGTGCGTATGTGAGTTTTGCAAACCCACTTCGTGCTCCGTTGTTATTGGGAGCAATTTGCGGTGCATAGTGCAGTAAGAATGATTGAGAGGCGAGTGAAGTTGATTGGAGTGAAATGAAATGGGGAGAAATGAAGTGTTTGTGCTCGATGCTACGTGATTCACCGGTAAAGTAGGGACACATTTTTTGCGTTGAGTCAAGTAAACCATTAGAGAACTCATGGTAAACTGAATTGTTGGTAAAATAGGTTTTTGCTCAGAGGCACAGGAAGTTAAGCCCCCAGAGACCCTTCTAGAGACTTTTTAGCATAATCTTACGAAACCTATTCGGAAATCATTTCTCTGGATTAAAAAATCATTTCATATCCTTGTTTTGCCTATATTTTTAACCAAAATCTTATGAAAAGCATCAGAGAGATTGAATTTAAAGGATAGAATCTGAACCTGGGATATTAGCGAGGTCGAAATACCCGGTTTTTACTCAGTACTACACATCATAGTATTGATTAATCTGCTGGTAGACACATGGAGTAGAAAAGACTTTTGCGTTACACCCAGAAATTACTATACCATTATTTTTATTGAGAAATGTTCATGGGTCAGAGTTGACTTAATAATACCACTGATCCAATACTTATACACATACCATACATACTACAGGTACATACGTATTGAATATTCTTTACCTGACAGAGATCTGAAGAGTTAATACGTAATTTTGGCTCCACAACTGAACTTTTTGTAGAATCTGGTGATACAATCTCTGCTATAATAAGGTATCTATGTCTCTGTCTAAACTTCTCAAATATACTGAATGTATAGGGTAGGGCGTAGAAGAGTTTCTCAGGTTTAAGTTGTCCTTTGAAGTCATTTGAATGCTTCCATAATTAGGTTATTTAATGATCGTTTACGTAATCTATTTAATTTTATTGGTCTATGGATGATGTATAGTCAGCCTAAACTTGTATAGAAATAATCAAAAAGAGCATGGACGGTTTGATCTCCAGATTAAGATTAAGTTTGTGTGCCACAAAGTTGGCTCTGTAGCTGCGATATGTTCTCAGGACCACAAACTAACTGTCTTCTAATGGCAGTCGGGTGCTCATTTCAATTGCCGCTGGTCGTACGTGGAACTTCAACAGAAAACTTTGACTCCGAGTGAAAATTGTTGCTTCTCCAGAAATTACTCTCAATTTACTCCAATGTAATCAAGAAAACACTCGGAGCGGAACAATATGTTCGATGATGGTGACGCTTTCTATAAATATTAAAAGTTATCCATATAAAGACTGGATTTTGATCGATCGGTTTCTATGGCAGCTATAAGCTATAACCAATTCAATGTCGGCGATTCCGATAAATGAGCAGCTTTTTGGAAGAAAAAGCACATATGCAAAATTTCAGATCGATACAGGTAACTTAAAATCCGTAGGACTAGTTCGCGACAGACTAACGGATATGCCTAAATCGACGTAGCTATTCACTTTAGAGGGTTTCTAGTATACCTTTTTGGGTATTACAAACTTCGTAGCAAACTTAATATATTTGTGACCCGTTACAATAGAAAAAATGTCAAAAATTTTTAACGCATCCATAAAATAAAAGGAAGTTATTTTCGACCGAGATACTAAGAAAAGTTCGACTTTCATCAATGAGTCGATAAGTCTCGAATAATATGAGAGTACAACGTTCTTGGGATTATCTGGTGTTCAACGAAACTACCTTTGAATCGACGTTGTTTTTATAATGTTTTAATTCGCTCAAAAACAGATTTCACTGATATTAAGATATGTCTTGAATTCCTTTAACCAATCCTCAGTCCTTAGTGATCGATCAGAATCTGGACGACTTCTCGAAAGAAAATATTTTATATTAAACAAAAATATCGAACAAAAAATTTGTCTCAAATTTCGTACTTTAAACCAAATAGCATACGCGGAATCGTTGCGAATGTTGGAACAGCCATAGGGTGATTCAGTTTTAATAAAAACTCATGGAGACATGTTTCGTTCTGGACGATCTTCAACCTCTTCAACTGAAGAAAATTTTAAAAAAGTAAATGACTTGAAGATCGTCACGCAATTGTTGGAGAGATGACAAGAGAGCTCGACATCTCTCGCGAGTCCGTTCGAATGATTTTGGTGGATATTTTTGGTAGGAAACGCGTTCTTGCTCGACTCGTTCGGACAAAGCTGAATTTTTTTTCAAAAAAAGTACCGTAAACAGGTCTCTTCGGACATGCTTGATCGTGCGAATTCCGAACCCACATTCATGAAGAGCATATAACTGCCGATGAGACATGGGTTTATGTGTTTGACATGCAAACAACTCAACAATCATCGGAATGGAGGAGGCTCAAAGCTCAAAAAATCTGTGATTAGATTAGTGCATCATAAATTTTTTCCGGAGAGACAGATTTGGACGTATTGAGGAATTTGCGTGAGAATATCTATCAAAAACGCCAGGATTTGTGGAAGAATATGATAAATTTAAAGCCAAAAACGCAATGAACACCATCGATCAACCACCGTATTCACCGGATTTGACTCCGTGTGATCTTTTCTTGTTCCTCAAACTGAAATTGCTGCTTCGTGGAACCCATTTTCAGTCGATCGAAGAGATAACACGAAATTCGCTGAAGGAGCTGGAGGCCATCCAAAAAAGTGCTTATGAAAAGTGTTTCGACGACTGAATAAATCGTTGGCATAAGTGAATTACATCTGGTGGGTATTCACAATGAATATATATTTTGCGGCAACGCCGTTCACTAAATATTCATGACACCGAGTTTCGACAATAGCTACCAAATCAGCTTACAGCTTGAGTGCGCTGCAGCAACCGAACTGGGTAGTGGCACTTTAAAATGCGTTGCATGCAACTTATAGTACACTTATGTATATATGTATGTAAGGAGGTACATGTGTACTGCTGCATGTAGGTGACAATTTGTATTGGTTGTTGGTGCAATATTGCAACAATGCCATCACAACAGAAGGACACTTAAGTGGCAATTGCAGCGCGCGTGTGTCTGTTTGTGTGTATATGTGAGTGCGAGAGCTTCTCAAAGTGCTGCATTTGACAACATGCAGTTACATGTGTATGTATATTTGTGTCAAAAGCAACTGCAATGCATGTATGTGTCTATGTGTGTGTGTGTGCGACCGCAAATGCAATTACACAGACAGCAGCTGGTGTAGTTTGTGCTTGAAACAAAGCGAGTGGGTGGCGCTTAAGGAGGGTTGCTGAGCTTATGGCGCATTTGCCAGTGTCAATGCACTGTTGCACTGTTGGACAAACACCAGCTGTGTATGTATTTACATATCGAAATATGAGTATATTGCTGTCACTATTCGTACAATGGGGGCCACTGCGGCAGGCAAGCGTTCGATTGTTGATTTTTATCTTGAATTTGCCTTGTTTATTAGCAGTTAGTTGGTATTTTAGCTAACATTTTCTTTATTGTGGTTAAGTGAAGCTGCTTGGTCAAACTCGTATGGAAACAGTTACTGCTTAAAATATGTTTTTAAAACTCACCTATCACTTCCTAAACCTTTGGAGATTACAAGTTGAACACACAAGTGGTATAATCAAGAAAACCTCGAATATAAAGAAGATAGGTAAAGTGAAGAGAGTATAAATAAAAGAGGTCAAAGCTCAATTAAGTATTTTGAGCAGATAAATGGCTTTTCGAAGTTGAGAATGGAACTAATAGGTACAAAAAAAGAAAAAAAGTCCCCTCTACAAATATGAAGTTTCCATACAAAAACCATATTGGGCAGTTTTTCTGTTAGCAACACCAGGGTTTCCAAATCCCGAAATATAAAAGGCAACCTATGTAAAAATATACAAATAAGATCTGTTAGAACCTGATTGAATTATCACCGAAATTATTATTACAAATGAAGAAAATTTTACGAAAAGATGTTTCAAGACCGGAGCATACACTTGTAGAACCCCCAGAGATGATCCAGTGCCTAATACTCAGAACACACTGAGTATTATGGAGCTAACATTTCTTCAATTTGTTGAATGGCAGTGAAAGCGTAACACCAGGAAAAGGTGAACCCGATCCCCCAATCGATGACGATGGACCAGAGGTTCCATTGCCCGACCATGAAGATGTTCGAATAGCAATTATCCGTCTGAAGAACAACAAAGCGGCGGGGGCCTAAGGATTGCCGGTCGAGCTATTCAAATACGGCCGAAAGCATACCCGACGATTGGAATTTAAGTGCGCTCTGTGCCACTCTGAAGGCCGAAAATATGCCCGACGATTGGAATTTAAGTGCGCTCCACTAGAAAGGAAACAAGCTGCGCCAACTACCGTGGGATAACGGTTGTATAAACTGACATTGGGCAATGCCAAAAGTTTATTTTAGGTATAATCTTCTACTGGCGTACGCCGGTGATATTGTCATCATTAGCCCCAACTCCGCTTTCTCCAGGCTGGATAAGGAAGCAAGGCAAATGGGTTTGGCAGTGAACAAGGGCAAGACGAAATATCTCTTGTCATCAAACACTGTTCACAGACATAACTTTGAAGTCGTAGATAATTTCGTCTATCTTGGAACCAGTATAAACACCACCAACAATGTCAGCCTGGAAATCAGTCAGGTGCTACTTCGGACTGAGTAGGCAATTGAGAAGTAAACGCCTCTCTTAACTAACAAAAACCTAACTCATAAGTCACTCATAATTCTCGTCCTGCTATATGGTGTAGAGGCAAGGACGATAACAACATCTGATGAGTCGGCGTTACGAATTTCCATGAGAAAGATTCCGCGGAAGATTTATGGTCCTTTGCGCATTGGCAACGGCGAACACCGTAGTCGATGGAACGAGTTATACGACGACATTGACATAGTTCAGCGAATTAAGAGACAGCAGCTATGCTGGCTAGGTCATGTCGTCCGAATGAACGAAAGCACTCTAGCTCTGAAAGTATTCGACGCAGTTCTTGCCGGAGAAGCAAAGGAAGAGGAAGACCTCCACTCCGTTGGAAAGGCCAGATGGAGAAGAACCTGGCTACATTTGGAATTTCCAATTGGCTCCAAACAGGGGAAAGGAAGAACGACTGACGAGCTATTGTAAACTTGGCTATAACAGCGTAAACGATGTCTATGCCAATAAAGAAGACGAAGTACGAATATAGTTATGATCCTAATATTTTGGGTTTTATGGAAATACAACCCTGTTTTGATTTACAATTTGTCCTCTCTGTTGATTGTGTTAACAGTTAATTCTCATGTAGTTTACATATAGCACACCCCAATGAGGAAAATTGACATTTTTACATAAACACAAGACCGTTAACTCGAGACAGCCAAAGTGTGCTTTACCTCCCAAAGTAATTAAACCCCTTTTAGTGGTCAAATAAGCACATAAATGCCGCTTGCATATCATAATAATTAAATTATGAGAGCTCACATGTACACTTTGATGTCCGATATATGTGTTTATACATATATGTATATGTATGTATGTAGGTATTTATTACGTAATGACAACACAAGCAATTCTACTAATAGCCATATTTCAGCAAAAGGCAAGAGCAAGAGCAGGAGCAGCACTTCAAACAATGCAGAAACGGGCGATAATTCCCCACCACCCACCACCCTCCAACTTGAAACTAACTATTCAATAAACAACAACAATAATAAATATGAGTACTACTATTGACAAAGAGCTGGGCCATTAACAGCGGTTAACTTGGCAGGAAACAGCCAGCTCGCTTGGTCTATAGCTTGTTGGCTGACAAATTGAGTTTTACTGCAATGACTTGCCGAGCATAAACACCACAGAAGCACATACTCACCATATGTTACACTATACATACATATATGTTAACATAGCTATATACAAACGTATATACATAAATATGTAGGTAATACATGCATGTTTTGTATACATGTGACTGCAAGCCGTCATTGCGAGCATTAGGAAAATGTGCAAAAAATGGGAACTCCGTTAGTTGTCCCATCCACAAACGGCAGGGAAATTGTAAACTGGACTGCACAACGCCAAACTAGTCTGTGGTGGTCTGGACACGAGCGGCGCGCTCATAGACATTCTCGTCACGGCTGCAGGAAAGGCGAAGAAATCAACGGAGTGCTCTGCAGCGTGAGCAATGACTTTTCGACGGCCTCACTCGCCTTTGCTGTTATGCAATTTAATCATTTAAAGCACATGGATGGATGTACATATGTAAAGGCAACAATAACAAAAACAACAACACTAACAACTACGACATTGTACATAACGGCGGTATGCAGTAGTTAAGAGGAGAAAAACGCACAACAACAATAGCAAACACCAAATATTGTGCCTGCACACGTTGCATTTTGCCGTTATTTATGGGAATTTAAATAATTTAGTAGAAAATATTATAAGTGCCGCAATTTCCTTTGGCCTTATCAGCGAATTATGGCCAGACAAGAAGAAGATGAGCGCGAAAAAAACTAGTTTTGTAAAAAAATAATTTTGTGGATTTCTCTCATTTTTTTGTTGGTCACACATTATGCGTTGAAAATCTATAAATTGCAAGTAAATAATAGCACAGAAAGAGAGGAGAAGAAATAAATGAAAATAATAACAAAAAACAAGAAAAAGGCTTCACAAATAACGAAATTTTCATACAAAAACGTGATTTTGATCGTTCAGTTTGTATGGCAGCTATATGCTATAGTGGTCCGATCAGAACAATTTGTTCGGAGATTGTAGCGTTGCCAACGGCAACCAACCATACCAAAATTCTTGAAGCTACCTCATCAAATAAAAAAGTTTTCCATACAAGAACTTAATTTTGATCGTTCAGTTTGTATGGCAGCTATATGCTATAATGGTCCGATCAGAACAATTTGTTCGGAGATTGTAGCGTTGCCTAGGACAATTAACCATATCAAATTTCGCCATTATATTCCGTCAAATAAAAAAGTTTTCCATACAAGAACTTAATTTTGATTGCTCAGTTTGTATGACAGCTATATGATATAGTGGTCCGATCAGGAACATTTCTTCAAACATTGCAGCAATGCTGTTGAGAATAATCCATGCCGAATTTCGTGAAGATAGCCTGTCGAATAAAAAAGTTTTCCGTACAAAGAATTGAGTTTGATCGTTCAGTTTGTATGGCAGCTATATGCTATAGTAGTCCGATTAGAACCATTTGTTCGGATGTTGTGGCGCTTCTTTTGAAAATGGTTCGTGCCAAATTTCGTGAAGCTAACTCATCAAATAAAAAAGGTATTCATACTGCGACTTGAGTTGGATCGATCCGTTTGTATGGCTGTAATATCCGAAATTGTTCCGATATCGGCAGTTAGGACAAATATGCAGCTTTTTGATAAGAAAAGGAAGTGTGGAAGCTTTCAGATCGATATCTCAAAAACTGAGAGACAAGAGACTATATACACGGACAAACCATAGAGTGGATAAAAAAAAACGAAAGAACTATTTTCATAGAGGTGTCTCAGAACCTACATACTTTTCAGAGTAAAAAGCGAAAAAAATATTAATTCCTTTTGACACACCCTACTATTCAAGGTATAACACTTGTGAACTTGGAGAACAGTACCCAGGAGTTTATGAATGCTGGGTATCAGCTTTAGCGTTTTAATAAAGGTCACTGAGAGGAAAATCTAAAAATAACTGAGTTTTTATACATGTTGTCCGATAGATGTCAGTTCCCTGCTGTCAGATGAATGCTTTTAAATAGATGTCAACTGACAGCTGTCAAAAGGATGTCAGAGGAACGTCAGAAGTTATGTGGGTATGAAGTTTGTGATATCGCTTCACCGAACAAATCAACAATCACTATTGTTGTTCTCTTCACATTGAAGTATATTAATCAGTTCTCGTTCGAGGTTCTCACGATCCTTTGTATCAGATAGTCTATGGAACAGATAACAAGAAATAAATATTTCCCATCTTAGCTACATGGCCGTTCAATTTAGGTTAGCTATTTATGAGTATTATACATATAAAGAGATTTTGAGGGATAAAACTTAAGATTATTTAAACACAAACCTAACATTTTTACGGTAAGAGTAGATGCCTAAAGCTTAAATAAATACTGTAACTTACTGTGAATGCCAACTTGGAACAGAAACGAGTCAAAATTCAACGGCTTACCTGAAAAAGTAAAAATATATAATGGATTAATCGAACCATTACTATAGTAATATCACTTTATGAGGGATAAGGTAAAAACATGGAGAGCAAATGGATTGTTCATTTTAGGATAAGCTTAAGTGATTATAAAGCGAAAAGCAAACGTGAAATCGGAAGCTAGCGATAAGGAAGGTTATATTATACAAGTATATACATAAAAGCTAAAACGTATGGAAAACATATAGCATGTCTATAGGAAGGAAGTCTTAGAGTACAACTTACATTCACATTTTAAAATTTTTTTTTACATTTTTTGCTTAAAAATAAAATTGCTTGAAAAAAAAAACTTTTTGATTTATAAACTCACCACTTCAGCTCCAGTACCATAGCTTCTACAATTTAATTATAAATAACTCTCTTTAATGCAACAACACCTAACTTGCCACACAAGCCAACCCAAAACACCTTTAATTATTGCATCGGTAACCTTCAAATATCCTTAGTCTAGCTCTTCATCTGATATCCTTTCTTTCTTCTTCTTGTCCCCGCTCTTACTCTTTTTATTAGTGTTTAATTTTTAATTTACATTTTTTCATGCTTCTGTAACCGTTTTTTAATACGGTAATCTTTTATTACTTTTCAACGCGAACATGAGCAAACCCCTTTCGCGAGTGTGTCCTTGAATTAATTTGAATTTAATGAGCATTAAATTTCACGCTCGGCAAAAGAATGCGAAAAAATAGAAAAAGAAAAAATTAATACAAAAAAATAATAATTTTTTAAAAGGTTTCTAGCTGCAATTACGAAGCAAAAAGAATGAACTCAACGTCACGACGCGACAGTTCGACGAAGGCGGTCGAGTTTTGAGCGCACATCTCGCCCACAGACGGCGCCACGGCCCGACTAAATGCCCATGCAACATTTTTTTCCCACTAATTAGCATAATTAAGTATTAATGCTAATTGAAAATTGAGTAGAAAAAGGAATAAATTTGTATAGATACCGTAGCATGGCATAGCTTAAGGTGAGAGATTTTAGCACCGTGCAGAGGCGGGCATGCACGTCGGCACTTTGATCGGTTTTTAAAGTGCGATAAATATGTATGATGTGTACATATGTATGTAATAATTAGACAGACTTGATTAAAATAGACTACTGTATATGTGTAGTCTATAAATATGCATGTAGGCGGGTATTTAAAGGTGTAATTTGACAAGTCAATGGCTTTCTTCAATTAGTGGGTATATTATATGCAACACTGGTGCTGTTAGCCCAACAAGCGGAGGTTCTTACAGATTCAAACACTTATTCTTTGTTTCCAAATTAAGTAACTAAAGATTCAATGATAGAAGATTTGAAGTATGTAGGCAGGTAGGTAAGAGTGTGACCCCTATGGACTCAATTAGCTCTGGATACGCTTGATATACTATTCATAAGACCTTGCTATCTCTTCTCAGGACCATTTGCTGTCCTCAATGAAACGACCTATATCCGTTATGCTTTTTGTAGGTAAATATTTTAGGTTTGGTGCGTGATGGATGCAAAGATTTCTAGATCGGGATTGTGATAGAGCTGAGCACTTGCAGAGGAAGTGTAGAACGCCTTACTCCCCTCAAGTTTGCAGCTGGGGCAAATATTGCTATAATGTATTACCATTTTTTCGCGTAAGTATTCTCCAATACTCCGTTATGGTGGCTGTAAGTCTATATATACTTTTCTTGGATCTATTTAATAAGTCCTTACTTCTCGTCTTGGCCTATTTGTCTCCGCCTTAGATTCGTCTAGAACGGCACCTGACTCCTGAAGTCGTCTGATTTTTCATTGCCGGAAATGTTACTATGGTCGGGGTTCGACAAGTGGAGTTGAGCTGCCAGTGTGCTTAAAGACTTCCTCACTTTGTTTACCAAGCTGGAATTTATCTTTGGCGACGATCAGGCTAACAATGCCGCCTGATTGTCTGTGTATATGATAGCTCTCTGTATCCTCCCGTAGTTATTTAGTAGAACCTTATCAATGTTCAGTTCTTCCGCTTGTAAGATGCTAGCTGAGTTTGGTAGACGGAAAGAGAGAGGGAGATAAATCTCGGAGCATACCCCCGTCCCTACTCTGTAGTCTACTTTGGACCAGTCGGTGTAGAATGAGCTAGTATGCTGCTCCCCAGAATTGGGTATACTAAAGTGATATTCAGGATTAAAAAACAAATTTTTATCTGGAAATCGAAAAATGAGGTAACTGGAGAAAGCTTTGGCCAAATACCGCCGCATCTATTATGGCATAAAAGTATATAAAAATATTTTTCTTCATTTTGATCGATCAGTTCGTAAGACATCTATCATCTATAGGGGATCGATCTAAACAATATGTTCGGAAATTGTAGCGTCATCTTGGAAAATAATCTATCTACATATATCTAATTTCGATAAGGTCTCTTGTCAAATATAAAAGTTTTCCATACAAGGATTTAAATTTGATTGATCAGTTTGTTGTTAGACAGGGTTTGGACGAAACAGCAGCTCTTGGCAGGAAAAGAACGTGTGCAAAATTTCAGATCGATATCTCAAATAACGGACTGACTTACAGACAGACATAGGGACAGTCGGACAATCGACTTAATCGATCCTATATAATATAGGATCTCAGAAACTTCCAACTGAGGTTTACAAAACATTTCTCTCTATATACAAGGTCTGTCGCAAAAGAAACAGGACTGTTAAAAAAACAACAAAAAAAATAATATTTTTCAAAAGTCATATTTTTTTATTCAAAGTAGTTTCTTTGTGCTTCGATACAGCATTTAGCCTGGTCAATTAGCATTTCAAATGAGTGTTTAAGGTCATTTTTCGGAATGCTCTTGAGAATATCGGTCGTCGCCTTTTGGATAGCTGAAATGTCCTGAAACCAGTGTCCTTTCATGGGCGAATGAAGTTTTCCAAATAGGTAAAAATCACAGGGTGCCAGATCAGGTGAGTAGGGTGAGTGATTAATGGTTTATATAGAGTTTTTTGTCAAAAAATCAGTGACAAGCGTCGACCGAACACGGCGCATTACCGTGCATCAGGCGCCAGGACCCTGCCTCACGGTATTGTGGTCGAGCACGACGAATGCGTGACAAAAGACGCTTCATAACACCAAGGTAAAACACAGCATTAATCGTTTGGCCAGGTGGGACGAACTCTCGGTGTACAATACCCTCGTAATCGTAAAAACAAATCTGCATTGTCTTTATTTTTGACTTCTGAAGACGACCGACTTCTGATCGTCACATAGGTCCTCACGACTTTCTTGGAATCGCTTAAACCACTCATGCACATTACTATGGGATAGGCACTGATCACCATAAACTTTTTTCATCATTTGAAATGTTTCAGCAAACATTTTCCCAAGTTGAAAACAAAATTTAATATTTGCTCTTTGTTCAAAATGCATTTTACGACCGATGACCAAAAGCTGCTGTCACTTTTTGATCGATAACATCGATTGTAGTTATCCAATTGTCTTAAAATTTTGACGAAATGTCAACAAGAGATCAAACTTTTTATTTCATATACCCACCAATAGGTGGCGCCACCAGAAACAGTTATATTTAAAAAGTTCTGTTTCTTTTGCGACAGACCTTGTATAGCAAAGTTATATCTACATAAATGAGATTTGAATATTTCCTTAAAAAAATAGTCATCAGACAGGCGGCTGTTATTGACGAAGTTCTTTGAAGACGCTTCACCTTCTTCCTTTCCTACATTGGCTCTATAACAGCTAAATGATTTTGTGCAAGTAAATTATAAAGTAACGTCGTTTCTTCGCTTGGTGATTTTCTCTGTACGTTTGCTTCTCACTTGCTCTTTTCAGATATCTTTGTACCTTAGATTATGACACAGTTTTGCTCTAAAATTTAGTAATTACTATAATATACGCATGCCACGAGCAATGTACTCATTACTGTTACTTCTGTCTGAGCTTGCGTCTTGTTATTGTCTGATCATTGCACTCGTCGCCCGCCTTCAGCATGAACATGTACATTTGAACCCCACGCAACACGCCAACCAAACAAATCTCTAGCCTCTAATCTCGCTTCAATCTTATTTTCGGCGTTAAGCTTAATGAGTAGCTCATTGACTGCTCTTTTTCTCCAACCTGATTAATTTATGTTTTATTTTACTGCAATGATTAATTACCCAGCACATGCTCTTGATTACTTTATGTCGTATTAGGTGAAAAAAGTACTTGACGAACAGACGACGACAATTAGCCATAAATGTACATATGTATGTACATACATATGTCTAGTGTAGATATGTAATAGACGTTTACGCCTAAAGTCATAGCTTCAATGTCTTCTTGTCTGCCGTTTAACCTTTTACTCTCATATGACTTTTTTATTTTTTACCTTGTTGTAGCCTAAATTTTTTTTCGATTTCTAAAAAATTGTATATGAATATGTACAAGAATTGTATATATTCGTATGTGTAATGCATATACATATGTATATATGCTATATTAAAAAGTATGTATCTATAGTTGATAACGAAAAAGTTTGGTTAGGATGGAAGGTGAGAAAAATGTCTACGAAATGCCTTGACCGATCGGCTTGAAGATTTTAGATATAATGGGTTGTCAAAAAAGTCTTGGGGTATTTTTATTGAATTTTTTTTTTATTGAAATTGAAATGAATTTTTGATGACTCATGCCCAGCTCTTGACTGATGCTACGGCTGCTACTATGGCGGTCTCTTTCGACCAATTCAGCGATTTTATCGCAATTTTCGACGACAGGCCTTCCGGAGCGTGGCGCATCTATGACCACCTCTACACCAGAGCGAAAATGTTGAAACCATCGTTGTGCGGTGGAAATGGAAACTATATCGGGTCCATAAACTGCAAAAATTTTATTGGCGGCTTGAGATGCATTTTTGCCTTTATCGTAGTAGAACTGTAAAATATGCCGTATTTTCTCTTTATTTTGCTCCATATTTGCGACGCTATTACTCACGAACGTCTTAAAAGAAACGACAATCAATCAAACAAGTGTTAGCGCGTGAAATCAGCTTTCCAAATAGGTATATGTAGCATGACCCGATGCGAAGAATAAAACTAGAACTATGCGCTTTCAGCGCCAACTAGCGCAAATACCGCAAGACTTTTTTGACAACCTATTATTTCTCAGGTAATGGACGAAGAAATAAGATTTTGACAATAATTTATATTTTTTTAGTTACACCGGAGATTAAATTTTTACACAAAAAACTACTTTTTTTCAGGAAGGCCCCAATTTTGTCTAAAATTAAGACCTGTATTCATCTACGAGTGGTACAAAGTCTTCAAAGACGGTCGAGAGATCGTTGAAGATATACCTCGTGCTAAACGACCTATGACCTCTTCAACAGAAGAAAAAATGAAAGAAGAAAGATGGCAAGAGAGTTCGACATCACCCGCAAGTTGATTCGAATGAAGGTCAATATTTTGGGTATGAAACGCCATCTTGTTCGTCTCGTCCCGATAAAACTAATTTTTTTTTTAAAAGAGTATCGTAAACAGGTCTCGTGGACATGCTTGATCGTGCGAATTCCGATCAAACATTCATGAGAAGCATTATACCTGCCATTGAGACATGAGTTTAAGAGCTTGACATGCAAACAATTCAACAATCATCGGAAAGGAGAGAAAAAAGCGAGCCGAAACCAAAAAACACCAAGCCAAAGCCGCTCAAAAATCAAGTCGATGCTCATTATTTTTTCGATATTCGTGGTTTGGTGCATCATGAATTTGTTCCGGAAAGAGAAACGGTCAATAAAAAGTTCTATTCGGCCGTATTGAGGCATTTGCGTGAGAACTGCCGTCGAAAACGGCCGGAATTGTGGAAGAACAATTCATGGATTTTACGGGATGATCGGTCGAGCCACGATTGAGACCGAATTTAAAGCCAAAAACTCAATAAATACCATCGATCAACCACCGTTTTCACCAGATTTGGTTCCGTGTGATTTTCTCTTGTAAAGAAAAACTGAAATTGCCGCTCCTCGGAACCCGTTTGAAGTAGATCGAAGAGATAAAATTAAATTCGCTGAAAGGAACTTAAGGCCTTCCAAAGAAAAGTGTTTCGAGGACTGGAAAAATCGTTGGCATAAGTGTATTACATCTGGTAGGGATTACTTTGAAGGTGACAAATAAATATTGATGAATTATTTTGCGTTTTATTAACAATTTTCGGGTATTTTTTTGTCACAATGTATATAATCCCTTATGAGAAAAATCTTTGTAAGTTTGGAAAATATGTTTCAAAATTCTTGTGGTAAACCCTATAGAAGCGATGGTCTTTCTGAGCAATGCTACTCAAAGATTTCCCTAATGGCTAATTATATAAGAAGTTCAGTTAAGTTTTAGTACGTGGACTCTTTTCGGAGAATAATCCGCCGAAGCCTGCTCAAAAGTAGTAAACTTGTCAATATTAGCTCCGAAGCTATTATGTCTTTGAGTAGAAAAAGTAAAAAGTCGATTTATTTCTATGAGTGTCTATCGTATCTGGACTTTCAACGAGGACTTGAGTTCACAGCATCATCCGCCAAACAGCTAAGTATCAAAGCTGTAGCCAAGAATTACAGTTTCGTCAACTTCAACATTTCAATCAGTCAACTTCAAAAATTCACTGTCGAACCCTTGTAATAAACCCAAAAGAAGTTGAACACAATAATGACTAATATTCATTTCTGAAAGCTCCTCCGGCAACCAAATAAGTTATTAATAGAAAAGCCCCGGAAATTGCATAAAGAATTTTAATATGATCTTACAAATTATCTTTTATAAAATATTCAGACATGAAAACTAGCCGAATTTTCTAAAAAAACAAAAGATGATTTAGTCCAAAAAAGCTTTGCTAAAAACTGGATGCCTCTCTGCCAAAGATTGCCGAGAAACTGCCTAGCCCAAAACACCAATATAAAGGATATTTCTCAAGAACTGTATATGTACACCATTAGAAGAACACTGGACCAACATCGTTCTTGTAAAATTACGACTAACTGTGATAAGAGGTTTCGGCGCTTAACGAAACCATCGACCATCTTGTTGGATAGTGAAGGTAAAACTGTTATGATACTGACATACAAAGTAAATTAGAGGAAATCATGTGTAGCATGTTGTCCATGGTCCGAATTGTTTGATGCAGACTGTAAACAAATAAAATCTATGTATGCATTTTTGTATCTTCAACCGAGTCAAAGAAATAAGTGCAAAGACGCGACATATCAGGTTTTTACCAAAAACCAATTTAGCTTTAGTCGTGAGGAACTGTTTTTTTACATTACCTTGGTTTCGGGGTTAGTGGTTGGCGTTAATCGGCTAATCTGTGGATTTCTTCCGCACTTCTGCAAAATTTGGTGATTGTCAATTAGGAAAAAATGAGTTCAACAGGTTGGCCTTCGGAGTCCAATAAATAGCTGCTGTCTATTAACTGTGGGCGCTGCTTAAGGTGAACACTAAGCAACCAACAACAACGCTGGAGAATATTTGGCACAACTAGCTTTCGTAATGTACAGGTGCTGTGCATACATATGTGTACAGACGTAGTTGAGTATGTTTGAATGGGAATTTATGTTGCTTGCACAAACTTATTTTGCACAAACTTATTTCGCTTGCAAATTCTTATAGTCGTTAAATTTTATTTTACCGTTCGAATTCAAAATGATTGCGTTCGTTAATCAATTTATTCACACACAATATTTACGTTGTAATAGATTTCTATCTTTAGCGCGCTGCTCTGATTGAGCCGCTGGAAAAGATGGCGACGAAAGCGGAGAAATTTCAAATAATTTTATATTCGCAATTTGCTGATGGTGGCTTTGAATTAAAATTGCACGGCGTGATTGGCGATTTATTGCGCGTTTTCCAATTTATTTTTTGGGAAAATTATTATTTCAAAAAGTGGCGAAATTTCGTTTTTGGTGACACACGAAAAAAAGCGTTGGAATATGAAATAAATGAAATTTTTTAATGTGTTTTTTATAGAAGGGAATTGTATTTTGAAAGGATGGCAAGTAGAACACAGACTGTTTGATATATTTCAGAAAATTTCAAAATTTTCAATGAAGAAAATTGGAACAAAACGAAAGGAAGAAGGGCGGGAAATATTGTAAAAATTTATGAAATTAAAATAGAATAATAAAAAAATAATAATATGAAAAAATATTATAAATAAAAATAAAAAATAAAAAAATAAAAAATAAAAAATTAAAAATAAAAATAAAAAAAAAAATTAAAAAAATAAAAAAATTATACAAAATTATATTTTAAGAGTTAAAAAAATTAATATAAAAATTTCAAAATTTTCAATGAAGAAAATTGGAATACAACAAAAGGAAGAAGGGGGGGGGGGGAATATTGTAAAAATTTATGAAATTAAAATAAAATAATAAAAAAAATAACAAAATTAATAAAAAAATAACAAAATTAATAAAAAAATAACAAAATTAATAATAAAATAAAAAATTTAAATAATCAAAATATAATAAAATATAAAAAATTAAAAAAATAAAAAAAAAAAAAAAAAAATAAAAAAAAATAAAAAAAAAAAAAATAAAAAAAATACAAAATTATATTTTAAGAGTTAAAAAAAATTAATACAAAAATTTTAAAATTTTCAATGAAGAAAATTTGCACACAACAAAAAGAGGAAGGGGGGAACATATTGTAAAACTTTATGAAACTAAAATAGAATAATAAAAAAATAATAAAATAAAGTACTGTAAACAAGTATGAAAAAAGGATTTATAAAAAAATAATAATAAACTAATAAAATAAAATAAATAAAATACATAATGAAATTAATGAATATAATAAAATAATAGATTTATAAAAAACATAAAAATAAAATGAAATGAAATAACTAAATAAAAAAAATTAAAATAGAATAATAAAAAAATAATAAATAATAAAAAACAAAAAAAATAATAATTTAAAAATGTTTTATTAAAACTAATAATAAAAATAAAAAACAATACAAATAATAAAAAAAATAAAGAAAATAAGATAATAATGAAATAAAATAAAAAGACAAAATAAATTAAAAAATTTTATAAAAATTTAAAAAATTATAATTATAAAAAATATATTAATTACAAAAGTAAAAATAATATAAATCTAAAATTATATGAAAAAAATAAAAATGAGAAAACATTAAAAAGACCTTTTTGTTTTTGCTTTAAAAAAATTATAATTATAAAATAATATATTAATTAAAAAAGTAAAAAAAATATGATATAAATCTAAAATTAATATGAAAAAAAAATAAAAAATGAGAAAACATTAAAAGACCATTTTGTTTTTTGCTTTAAAAAGGAGTATTTAAACCGATAAACTTTGCAAGACCAACGTATATTTGAACAGACTGGTTGATATGTTTTGAACAAAAAAACCTATATTGTCTAAAAAGCTGTAGACGAGCCATTATTTGTAATGGGTGATACAAGTAGAGATAAAACGTCAAAAAAGGCTATTGAACTTATTTGACGTCCAGACCGTGGAGACTCGGCAGCGTTCGCAGCAATTCGGACTGACGTATAGAACTGCTATGAGCTCTTGAGAAGTTCCAAGAAGATCCGACGTTTTCGAGCCAAATTTTGTTCAGCGATGAGGCCCATTTCTGACTCAGTAGGTATGTAAACATGCAAAATCGGCGCATTTGGGACGAAGAGCAACCTTAAGAATAAATAAATCATAATTTCAGCCTAATTTTTTCTAATTTTATTATATTTTTCCTACTTTTATAGATATTAGGGTTGCTCTTATTGCATATTTTATTTGCATTTTTTACTTTATTTGATATTGATTTTCAGAAGAAAAGTTTTAATTTTTTACATATTAGGAGCGTCCACAACTTTTATACCTAATTAAAGTTAATGAAAATATACATTGTTTTTTCTAATTTTTGTTATATACATATGTATGTATGTAAAGTGCGTTGCTTGTTAGGATTGGCTTTCCTGTATATTTAATTTTATATTTTATCAAATTTAAGTGGTAGTTTTTGAAACATATTTAAGTCAAGAATTCGTATTATTAAAGTTTAGCAGAAATGTCATAATTGTTTACTTTGTAGGGTTGTCCACAATTGACACTAAATTTCGGTAAAAAAAAATTGACTCTGATGAATTTTATTATTTATTTTAATTTACTAGTTTTATAGCTTAAAACATTTTTTAAAATTTTGTGATGAAATTTTTTTTTATAAAGATCGGAAAAATGTAAGAAAAAAATGACTATCTTATTATATTAAATTAATAAATATTGGTCACCTCAGACTTTGGTTTGTACAAATATGACTAGTGCGCTTTGTCAAGAAAAAAATTTAATTAGTTGGAGATTATTTGCATTAATTCGACATAAGTTGTGGCAACCATTATTTTTTATTTAATAGTTTCTTTCTATATTTACTTTTTATTGCTTTTTTATAAATTAATTTTTTTTTCTACCACCTACATTTTCATAAAAAATAAATTTAAACACTTTAGAACAACCCTAACGCATGCAAAAAACACAGCCACTCACTGCACTCAACGCAATCAACTCAATTTTTATTGGTATACGCCAAATGTCAGCTATTTATGTTAATGGCTGTAATGTTAAGCAGCACAGCCGCAGCCATACTCGTGACTCTGGCTAAGTAACTGTTAAATACAAGTATGTTTCGTATATTTTTTGCCGTTATTCAACAGTTGTAAAAAACTTGTACAAAAGTTGCATTTATGGCAAGCAAAATGTACAAAAAATACAACAACAAAAACAGAGAAAATGAAAATTCGTACAACAAACAAAAAATAATAGTGTTACTGTCGCGCACCGTTATAACCGAAAAACTAGTTAGCATAAGTCATTACACCATAATCGTTATTTTATAGACACTCAAAAACAGAAACACTCTTTGCACGCTTCAAGCGATAAAAAGAAGAAAGTAAAGTGATTGCGAAAGTAATTTACGAGATCAAAAATCAGATAAGAGATTTATGGTATTATAATATGAAAAGAGTGTTTTTGAAGCAAGTTACTTTTCAAATTTGCTTTCATGAGTAATCGGATTTGATAAAAAAAGCTCGATATAACGGGTTAAACGAAGTACGTACCGAGTGTCACACTGTGTGCATAAAGGCTAACATACATACTGTATGTAAATGTACATATGTGTATGTATGTACTTATGTATATGGCGAATCAACACAGAAGGGGCGGCGCAAACACTCCACAGCCAAATCAAACAAAGCGGCAAATAAACTGTGGAGGTCAAAGGGTAGGCCGCAGGTTATGCAGGCAACGCCAGTTAACTCGCGAAGTCACAGTGAAAACAAAAGGGCAAAAATAAAGCACAAATCAACATGGAAAAGCACTAAGCAAATTAGATGTGCTAAGGTAGTAATATAAAATGGAAAAACCATTTTCTTTTATTGAATGTGATTTATGTTTACAATTAGAATTTTATAAAATTTAAATTCATTATGAAATTTTTTTATTTAAATTTATTTATGTTAAAAGTTAAATTTGTATTATTTTAACAACTGTCATGCAATTTTATTTCATTATATTTTCTAATATTATTTTATTTTACCGAAATTATAAAAGCCTTCGCAAATGCGACAGATTCATTACAAGAACTTTCATGAGTTAGTGATCCGATCTCAATAATTTCTTCGAAGTTTGCAACGTTACCAATAACCCTTGCCAAATGTGGCATGATATCTCGTCAAATGTAAAAATATTCCATACAAACACTTTATTCCGTGCTTTCAGTTTGTAGTCAGTCTCTTCTTGCGGAGAAAATGACGAGATCGTAGATCACTCCAAGAGGGATTTTGTGAAGATCGCCCAAAATCATTTATTATTCCGCAAACTATTGATGCCATGCTTACACTAAAATTGCAAGATAGTCAGTCATGTTACCTATCGTGAGATAGAGACAACTACAGTAGAGGCCCGCTAATCCGGACATGGCCTAATCCGGATTCCACTGTAATCCGGACAGGGTTAAAAAACTCAAAATTTCTATTATGTCCCTTGTAATCCGGACCGACATTCTCTATCCGTATTCTCTAATCCTGATCACATGTTTATTATTCACTACATTCGCTTTAATGCTTTATTGGTTTAAGTTTTTTTTGTTTTTTTTTGGAACATGTGTATTATTTGTTATATATACATAGTTCTGATATGTCTTTGGTAATCCGGATTTCCTTATATTCCGGATAGGGGACGGTTTTAATTGATCCGGATTAGCGGGGCTCTACTGTATAGGCTTTAGTGTGACCAGATTGCACCCAATACACTTGACTGTAAAAAAAGTTTGTCCACATTGGATACCGCACAATTTGTCGATCGCTCGAAAACGGCTCGTGCCGTTTACCAGAGAAAAATGTTAACTACGATAAACTTCTAAGAAGTCGTGGATTTACGCATATGAGCCTGAAAGTGCACAGCACTTGACCGCATGGATGTTTCCAGATGAGCCGTACCCAACTAGAGTAATTCTTGCACGAAACATTTCCAAGCAAATTATTGCAATTTTTTGTGGAAAACCAAACATGTCGCAGCCATACCACTAGAATAACGATGAAGAGCAAGTTCTGTGTGATACACAATCATTTTTGCTATATGTCTTTCAAGAAATCAGGAACACCCACCACAGAAGATGACCTCTTCAACCAGCCTACGAGTGGTACAAAGCCTTCAAAGACGGTCAAGAGATCGTTGAAGACATGCCATGTTCTGTAAAATATTAAAAAATTCAAAGATTTGGGGCTTGCAAATCGTCAGGCAAGTGTTAGAGAGATAGCAAGAGAGCTCGACATCTCTCGCGAGTCCGTTCAATTGATTTTGGTGGATATTTTGGGTATGAAACGCGTTCTTGGTCGACTCGTCCTGATATAGCAAAAAGAGTACTGTAAACAAGGCTCTCTGGATTATGCAAATTCCGATTCTACATTCATGGAGAACATTAAAACTGCTAATTAGACATGGATTTATGAGTTTGACGTGAAAACAAGTCAACAATCATCGGAATTGAGGGAAAAAAATGAGCCGAGAACAAAAAAAAACACCAAAGCCGCTCAAAAATCAAAGTGATGCTCATTGTTTTTCTTTCGATATTCGTAGTTTGGTGCATCATGAATTGGTTCTGGAGGGACAGACGGTCAATAATGTGTTTTTTTTTCTTGTTTCCCAAACTGAAACGGAGCTCGTTTTCAGTCGATCGAAGAAATTCGCTGAAAAAGCTGAAGGACATCCCAAAAAAAGGAAAAATCATTGTCATTAGTGTATTTCATCTGGTGGGGATTACGTGGACGGTGACAAAATAAATATTGATGAATAATTAAATATTTTGCTTTTTATTTACAATTTCCGCGACCTTTTTTGTCACAATGTATTGTTATCTAAATTTTAGTATATGTTCGTTTTATATAATTTTTTTATTAGTTTTAAGTGAAATGTAGTGAATGTATAAGAGTTTTTATTTTATAAATTTAATTTTATATAATATTTTTTTTTACTTTTTATTTTTTTAATTTAAAATTGTTTATTTTTTAAATTTGTTATCCTTATCCGATTTGTTATACAAGTGACACTTTGGGACAAAAACTATTGAACTCAACACAACTTAAAAAAAATCCAATAAGCTTTTCAATCCTCCAAAGAGTTATTACAATTTTTAAACACACACATTAAATTACATCACTTTTGAGGTGTTGAGATTTGATCACATTTTCATTGCAAATTTGACTTTTTCCAATTTTGCGCAATAAATCGCCGCACAACGCGAAATCCAGCAAATCATTTGTCGTTAAATTAAATACTGTCACTTTGAGCGAACTGAATGACAACTGACTTGCAACGCGAAGCACATTTGTGCACGAATTTGTAGTCTGTGTCTGTCAATATTTATTTATTTGTTTCACTTTTTGGTTGTTACCACTTTTTGCTGTAGTCGTGTGTTTGTCTCGTTCGCTGTCGTAGGTGATTTCGGAATTTCGGGCAAAGTCCACACAAAATTATGGTATTTTCCAACTGCTCTGGGCCATAGCGACCGCGGCCGCATTTGCACGGTGACTGAAGTTGTTGGCTGCTGTTGCAGGCCAGCGAGGTCCAAAGGTTCTAACTAAAATGCTGTCTGAGAACAGCAACAACTTCTTAAAAAGGCAATGCAAGCTACATTGACTTTCCTCCCTTTATACACACACACATACACCTGTCAGTTGAACTCACTCAATTGCTGGGAGCGAACAGCACTGAGACACTCACTGGTTTTCGACGCGCTTCGAATGCATTTCTTCATTTATTTTCAATTATTTGTGTTGCTTGCAATATTCTTTGGCGATTTTATTTACGCGACTGCAGCAGCGAATGCCATAAGCTTCCAACGCGTCCTAACGCCTGTGCGACATTGGCTCGCTGTCGAAACGTGTTTGCCACACGAAGGTGGACTGTCGTCTACGTTGCTACGGCGCAACGTGACCACGAACAGCTGTTTGTCCTTAAATGCCGGAGAGAGATTCGATAGTGCAAGAGCGCGAGCGCGCAAATGAGCGTGTGGCAAGTTCGAAAGCGTTTTTCGCAATTCTAGCGAGTGGGTTAAAATGTAGAAATATGCAACGCGCAACATATTCACATACATATGTGTGGGCATATGAAGGGAGGACCTGTTAGCTGGCGTTGAAACTGGTTCTCGCCCAACAGCCGAAGGCGAGATGGGCAAAAAACAGCTGTGCGGCAAAGTTCAATGTCTCACATTTTTTTCTGTTTTTTTGCTTTTTTGCCATCTTGTTTTTGTGCTCCAATCCAATATTGAATAAAACTTGCTTGTTAGCGAGGTTAGTAAGTAGCAGGCACTATGTAAATCGCAACCTTCGCGACAATGCTACTATTGTTTTGACGCTTCGAGAAGTTTTATGTTGTTTCTTCAGCTTGGAGGACGTACAAATTTGTACAAGCTTTCGATATAGTCGCAGTCATGTGAATGCATATGCAGGCGCTTGCAGCGCCACAGGAAATCACATCCCAGGGACAAAGGCATGCAACTGCTGTGCTCCATAATTCCCAATCATGTTCACACTGACATTGAACTGAAGTGAAGGATAAAACAATATTGTTTGCGTCATTTTAATACGTTTACAAGGCAATTTTTTGATTGTAATTTCATTTGAGGATGCTAGGCGCTTGGACACAGCTGCTGGCGCTTTTGGAAGTGTTAGGAAAAAAATATATTATTTTTTAACTAAACTCGAAGTCTTCCAAAGCCTTGATTTTTTATAACCGACAAGGTATAATATGCTATTAACTATCCTCAAAGTTTTGCCATAATAAAAAGTTTTCTAATATTTCGACTACAGCGTCATCTAGCGAACGACTTCTTTTTTCCGCAAACTTTCGTTTTTTGACTACATTTTCGAGGTCTGAAGTCGAAATTAAGCCCTAAAGTGAGTTTCAAAACGATTTTGCTGTAATGGGTACAGATACCAGCCCCGTCTATGTAATAATTTTAAAAGTTAAAATGGTTATATGAAATGATCTAAATAAAGACTATGGAATATAGCTTTCTACTAAGTTATGAATCCAATTTGAGATCTTATGAGCTTTCGACTTGTCAAAAGCCTTTGGCACAGGTAATCCATCAATGGTACTAGAAGACATCAAACAAATCGCTCCACAATGAAGAGATTGACCATGAATTACCTTAGGTTTGGTTAGGTCACGTTAGTTGACTGATCAAATATCGCAAGTGGACTGCTATAAGTAGTCCTTTTTGAAGCGATAGAAAAGAAGAAATCCAGTGTTCGAACTTACAAATTAGCAAAACGCTTAGTAGCCAATACGAATTTGCTTAGGCGTTTAATTTCCATTTCCGCCAGTTCGAGGGATTGTCTGAAGGTAAGCGCGCCCAAGTGTTTGAGTCTTGGCTTCCAAAACGCGGGGCGGTTAATAAGAAACTGCTGAATTTTTTCCACCTCAGCTTCTTCCATACAGTTTCGCAGATGGCGTCTGGTGGGATTTCCAGCCCTACTGCGTGGACGTCAATAGGGCAATAGCCAGTAAAAAGCCTCACAACTAGGGAGAGTGAAAGAAGATCACGAGATCTCTAGCGATCGATCTTGGACAAGAAGGCTTTGCCATTCTGCCGATAGCGGTTCTAGGATGCATTTTCTTGCTAGCTCATCGGCTTTACAATTTCTTGCTCTGCTATCTGAATGGATGGTCACTTCTCTGAAGGACGCTGCACTCCGGAGTAGTAAATCTACTGCTACCTTAATGGCTACAACCTCGTCCTGGTAAACACGGCAATAGTCAGGAAGTCTAAAGCTGGAATTGATAGAGAAACAGTAAACCTCTCTACCAACCTTCTCCCCAAGCTTTGACCTATCCGCAAAGAAGCTCACTGCCTCTTTCTTCCAACGGCTTCTTCCCACCCACTACTACCTCGCCGGGATATGGGCAAAGAAGAAGCCGCCAGAGATGAATTGCCTTATAGGTAAACAATCAACCGTATTACTTCGAAAGAGGTCCGCAGGGTATAGTTGTCTCCCCGCTACTGCTTAACTTTTATATCTCGCAGGTGGAGAAGGACCTGGCTACGCTTGGAATATCCAATTGGCGCCACGTAGCGAAAAGAAGAAACGACTGGCGCGCTGTTGTTAATTAAGAAGAAGAAGAAGAAAGCATCCTTGCAGTTATCTGCGTGGAGCAAAGCCACCTTCAAGGAGCATCAAGAGATTATTTCTTGAGAAAATTCGACGAAATTACACAATCTAGAGACGCAACGCACTGCAGTCATGCACTGAACGCCATTCACAGTGGAGCTATTAACAAATTCACTTACTGCCTCTTGGAGTCACCACACGTAGCAGAAGAAGAGCTGGAGTTACCTTGCGTATCTATTGTGACCCTTGCGCTACTTCATTCAGGATATGGTAGCAGGTTAAACATCTACTTAACCAGAATCGACTCTGACATACCAAATATGTATTCAGCATGCAATGTGTCCTCGTATGATTCTAATCAGCCTCTTTGCATGCTCTATGAAACCAACTCATCTAACACCTCTCTCTCTACGATTCGACACTGTCGAAACAGCACGTTTCTTGGGCTTTTGTTGACTACTTTGATGACATAAACTTATGTCTCGTCACCCAACCAGTGTCTGCATAATCATTACAAGAACGAAAAAAACCAAATCGAGTTTACTTTGCTGGATCACCACAAATTTGGAAGCTCATTGTCCACTCAAAACATAGACTCTGAACATCGACAAAAATGTGTCGCCCGTCATTCCACCTTAAATCATATTTTTTGTATATATACGAGTACAAGTATATTGAAGCGTAAGCTCTCAAAAATATGAAAATCCTTCTCGGCATAGTCTACTTTACTGAGAAAAATATTCTTCTTCGATAGAATTGGGTTTGAAAGCAATAATCTCTAAATAAAAAATTTTTAATAGAACTTTTTGCCAAAAAGTCCATTTCTATTAACAACAACAATAATAATAAAGAGAGTGAAGACATAATGCTCTCCCGATAAGCTGAACACGAAACGAATTTGTTTGTACCTGCGCAGTGGCAACAGTAACGTTTGAAACAATAAACCGAGGAGCGCGCTCTCATATATTTAACATAAAATCATAAACGAATTATACTCATTCGACATACCCCTACGTATATCCATAATCACATACAGCTGCCATGGAAGAAAACTGGTAGGTATATGTATGTACATGTATGATAGTATCTTCTCTTTGAGAGGCAAATTCGAGTTTAATGTCAATTCTTTAGGTGTTTAAGAAACATAAAGTTGAAGATGACATAAGGGACCAAACTTTGATGAAAAGTATAGTTCTATGGCAGAATTTGTGTAAAAAGAAAAAAAGGGTTTAAGGAGTTGCCGCTGTTGTGAACAACCTTAAACACCGAAATAATCCTTAAACTCGAGTTTAATAAATTCTGAGAAAATTTTTGTTTTCGCTGTTTGTGAGAAAAGTTTTAACTTAAACACCGAAGTGAACCATAAACTCGAGTTAATTTTAACTCAAAATGCTTTTGTTTTGTTAAGCAATAAAAATTGCCCAACTGGGTAAGTGACCTCGACGTACCGTAAATGCGATTTCACGGCGTATTCGGCAAACACATTTCATTGTATGTGTAAGTGATACCTACATATATGCTTATGCATTGCATGCTCTCTTCTGGTTACACACACATTTGCGGCTTGCCGCTCTCATTTCCCAAGCATACCACTACCGCTGCCGCTACCGCACGACACGCCACCGCGCTTCCTGCCCGCACAAATGGCGTAAGAAATTAGTCAAGCACCGGAAATGTCAAATTATGGCGCTGAGCGCCGGTTGTGGCAATTAAATCGCTATGACGAACGGAAAAATCCTTTTGGGCTAATGACATCTAATGTCTTTTGTATGAAGAGTATGCCATGCATACCAACATACCCGCATGTTTTGTGTTAGAAATGTTTGTATGTATGTATGTGTGTTATTCCTTGCATAAGTCATTCACTTGTCGAAGATTCCTTATATATATAATATATACATACATACGTTTGTATGTATAGTGCATGTGCATATTTATTGCCTGGCTATATAGCTAGCAAGATATTGTGCCGGTGACTCATAGATAACTTGACGTGAATATATTAGGATTTCTTAGCACTACCGCTAACAAATATACATTTGAATGTATGTATGTATGTATGTATAGTAGAAGGCAGTAGTTGGTTGTGAGTAACTCATGCTGGTGTGTTGCTACAGGAGTTTTTCTTCAAAATCAGGTCAAGTAGCTATGGTTTTTGCAATGTAAATTCTATCGTAGGCATTGTTTTATTACCCCACTACTTAGCAGCAGTTATTCAGGAGTTGCATATGTAGATATGTAAGTATGTAAGCCGGCACTTGAGCATTGATTCAGGAAGGCATATTTACACATACATTCATACATATTTATCTTGAAGCGGTAATTAAGTGAGGAATGTAATTCAAGATAGAACATTTTATAAAAAAAAGTCAAATTTAAATTTTGTTGTTGCAAAAAATGAAAGTATAATTGAATTTGCACAGAAGTCTGGTAGATTTTTGCATTGTATAAGAGCCTGCACTGGGACTAAGATCTACTTTATGCTTCACAAGAACATGCTGTTACTACTTGCAGCTATTGATCTGGGATTTAATAGGATTTTCTTCATAACTAACAAAACAAATTCTTATTTGAACACGTTGTCACCAATATTAGGATCTCGGAAGCGATAGTAAAGCGCAAAATATCCATGGTTTTCATAAGAAACAAGACTCTGAAAGTACTTTTTGAATCATTCGTGTACTTCATTTTGTTCAAATTTTCAGCTTCATCTGCTTGAGCTGTTCTAAGCCATGGGCAGCAGTTGAGCTTAAAAAAATTTGTGACCAAATGTATCAATCTAAGAAAAAAAATTATCGAAGCAGTCCGGATCATATTTGATCAGATGTTATGATGGTATGGTATCTCAAATAGCTTCATTATTGCAACTTCTGGCCCCATTTCTCTTTCCTTGGCACTTACTATGCCTTTAATGATTAATTTTTTTCACATTGTATTATCTTCTCAATGATCAAATTTGACCCGGACTAAAGACAATCGCTATATTTTAATACAAATCTGTATTATTACCAAATGAATCAATCTAAGAAAACAAAAAAAAAAAATTATCGCACCAGTCCGGGTTATATTTGATATGACAAATTAACTAAAATAGCTTTATTAATGCAATTTCTAACCCCACTTTCTCTACCATGGCACTTACTTTACTTTTTATCATTAATTCTTTCCACATTGTAATATATTTTCAATGATCAAATTTGACCCGGACTAAAGACAATCGCTATATTTTAATACAAATCTGTATTATTACCAAATGAATCAATCTAAAAAGACAAAAAAAAAATTATCGCACCAGTCCGGGTCATATTTGATTAGATAGTAAAACAAATTAACTTAAATAACTTCATTATTACAATTTTTGTCCCCACTTCCCCTTCCTTTTCGCCTTTTATCATTAATTTTTTCCACATTGTAAAAACTTTTCAATGATCAAATTTGACCCGGACTAAAGACAATCGCTATATTTTAATATAAATTTGTATTTATACAAAGGATATCAATCTAAGAAGAGAATCGCACCAGCCGGGTCATATTTGTTCAGTTGTTTTGTTGTTGTAAAAACTTTTCAATGATCAAATTTGACCCGGACTAAAAAAAAATCACATATTTCAATAGAAAGCTGTATTGTCAGCAAATGTATCAATCCAAGAAAAAATTTATTGCACCAGTCCGAGTCATTTTTGATCAGATGGTAAGAAAAATTAACGCAAATAGCTTCATTATTGCAACTTCTAACCCCAAAAAAGGGTACCTTTGACACTTACTCCGCTTTTTATCATGAAATTTTTCAACATTGTATTCTCTTTTAAAGCAATTACGCTTGTGGGTGCAAACTTATTTATGAGCTTCTAAGGAAGTAAGCGGCCGCACGCTGTGACATAAACACTTCAAGAAGTGAGAATTAGAGCTTTGACTTCTTAATAACGTAGACAATGATGCACTATGAGCAAAGTGTGTTGGCCTACAAATATATGTATATGTATGTATGCATATGTATGCATACGAGTATGGAATATGCGGTGTTTCTAAGTATATAAACCAAGTTTCTTTGCTTGGGACAACGAACCAAAGAAAAGTACAATCATATGTATGTACATACAAACATATATCTGTATTGAACTATATACACATACCATATGTATGGTTATATTAGTAAATATGTATTTAGGTATGAAATCTCTACACCGTTGGAAATCAATACAAATTTGTGAAATAAAAAAGTACTCGAGACTTGCCGTCTGAATTGGCGATAGTCCAATTTCATTAGAATTGCAAATAAGAATAAGATTGTGTAAACGCCGACAAGTGAGAAAGGCGACGGGGAGAGAAAGTACCTTTATATACATACATACATATGTACATACATATGTGTATATTGATAGGTACATACATATAAACGTGTGATTGGATATTTAATTTTGGTTAAATTTTAGGCAAGCAAGGTGTCAGCTTTTTTTTTAGAAAATCTTTTACAAAAATTCTGAGCAATTTTTCCCTAAGTCACTTCAAGGAAAAATACTTATTTTTTTATATAATGACTTGGTAAGGTCAAGGAAAATTTGAAAAATGTTTTTTTATTTTTTTCCTGTTTCTTAGTATCGCTTTACACCAATCCTTTTCTATCGCACTTTTAAAAATTTTGAAAATTTTCTAAAAAAATTTGTTTAGAGCTAGTTAAAGAAACATTTGTATGTGATAACCTTAGTGTTTGTGTACATCAAACTCAGTCTGAATTACTTGAAGAAAGTTCAACGATTTGCAGCTACAAAATCTAATACGATAATCACTCAAGTATCGCTTGTCGATTTCACAAATTTTTTTTTGAGAAACTTCCCACAACAACAACAATAACAATACTGTAATACAACTTAATCTTCAAGCGGCTAGACGCCAACTCAAGAAATCAAGAGTAGCAACATTATAATTCTTTTTTTGAATTATTCTTTTTGTTTATGTGTATTTGCCAGTTGAATGTCCTTTTCAGCGCCATCGAAAGCTTTATTATATTTCATATTATGTTTTCGCAGTTTTCTACTTTTACTACTTTTTATAGTTTTTTATACCCTGCACAGTGTATTTTAAGTTTGTAATGAAGTTTATAATGGAGGAAACCTCATATAGTACACATCTGTATATACATATGTGATCAGCACGACGAGCTGTGGCAATTTATCCATGTTCATTTGTCTCTTCGTTTGTATTTGAGAACTAGTCTCCCAGATTTTGAGATATCGATATGAAATTTTGCACACGTACTTTTTTCTCTAAAAAGCTGCTCATTTGTTGGAATCGCCCTTTTCGGACCACTATAACACATAGCTGCCATACAAACTGATCGATTCAGATCAAGTTCATGTATGGAAAAATTTTACATTTGACGAGGTAGCTTCTCGAAATTTGATACAGGTAATTATCTCAAACAGTGTTATAAACCCCGAATAAATTATTCATATCGGTCGACTATGGCATATAGCTGCCATAGAAACTGATCGGTCAAAATCATGTCCTTGTATGGAAAACTTGTTTATTTGACAAGATATCTTCACGAAACTTGGCATATACTGCTGTACAAGCAAACTCTATAATCCCTGAAGAAATTGTTCAGATCGGTCGATTATGGAAAATAGCTGCCATACAAACTTATAGATAAAAATCAAGTCCTTGTAGGGAAAACTTTTTTATTTGACAAGATATCTTCACGAAATTTGGCATATACTACTGTACAAGAAAACTCTACAATACCTGAAGAAATTGTTCAGATCGGACCACTACAGCCTATAGCTGCCATACAAACTGAACTATCAAAATCAACTCCTTGTATGGAAAACTTTTTTATTTGACAAGATAACTTTAAAAAATTTGGCAAAGATTATAATCTGAGGCAACGCTTCCCTGAAGAAATTGTTCAGATCGGCCCACTCTAGCATATAGCTGCCATACAAACTAACCGAACCAAGTCAGATCTTTATGTCTAAAGCTATTTTAATTGTGTAGGGTATTATTTGTATTTTTGTTTTTGTTTTTGTTTTTGTCCCATGCAATTGCGGCTTTATTATTCCCTTTATTTTTACGCTATTGTCTATTAGTATTTGTGCAGCAACCATTCCACTACGCTCACTTAAATACTTTCATTTTTTCCAGCATCTCAGATTCGTTTTCCTGCTTAAACACGTGTTTACTTGTCTGCTTCACAGTCTTCTATTCTTCTGTTTGGTAATTTTTTCGTGCATCACTTGGCTGCTGCTGCCATTGTATGGGTGCACAAAAACGAAAATAAACGAAAACAAAATTCCAGACGAAATTGCGCAGACAGCCAGCCAGCCAAGCAAGCACGACGTTGCGTATACGCCATGGCGTGCGCTTCTCATTTAATAACAGTGTGTATTTATTTAAAGGTACAAGGAGTGCGTACATATGTACATATAGAGGGGGTGTACTTGTTCAAAATAACATCATGCAACATCTTAGCGTTGCAAGTGTTCGTTGAAATGTGAAAGCATGACAGTTCATTCGTCGTCTGCGGTGAAGAGTCAGCGAGTGAATAGTTTTTGATGAGTTTCATGAAGTTGCTACAAATTTTGGTGTGTGTCTTGGTGCTTAGTTTAGTTAGTTACTGCACTTTGAGTACAAGCCCTGAAGTGGTCTTTCGCTATAAATACTTTTGAAAGTTGCGGATTTGAAGCTCATATATTTTGCTTCATTTTTTTTTTTTTGTAGTCTGTGGCCTTTGTCTGGACTGTTTGGTTATTTGGTTATTTGGTGGCGGTTGAAATTACTTTTCACATACAATAAATAACTTAATTTTATGCTTTTCAGCTTCATTTGGGGTAGAAGTTTAGCTTCAACTATATGGAGAGAATTTTATTATGCTCTTTAGAGTGATTTAGAGTAATAAGGCGTTTAAGTTTTTGCATAAAAAATTAAATTTTGCCTTAGAATAAATTAAAATTTGTTAGTCAAACTTATTAGTTTACACGTTTATGGTGTGGCTTGATTCACTTGCTGCTCAATCATAAGAATTTTAAAATCGAAATACTACTACTAATATCTTTATAGTTTCTTTTACAGTGGGCATTTTTAAGTCCTGATGAAGGACGTTATTCTAAGTGATCGTGAGGACATAAATGACGATCAGCATGTGGGCCAATCAAAACCCGTTATCACCGGAAATTCCATCGAAACTGTGCGTGAATTCATCAAAAATCAGCCGAAATCGTCATTGAAATTCATGGAAATGGAATTGAACATCTCCAAAATATCGATTTAGCGCATTTTGACCGAGCATTTGGGCTTATGAAAGGTGTTTGTCCGCACAAATTGACTAACAACCAAAAATTGCTCAGAATCCAACATTCGAAAGACCGATTCTGGCCGTTTATTTGACCAAAAATCACATTTTAACCATTGACCACTCCCCGTATTCACCTGATATGGCACCGTGCGACTTCCTCCTTTTCGGAAAAGTGCATTTTGAAAGGAAAGTGTTATGCAGACGTAGAGGCCATTCGAAAGGCTTGCACCGGTATACTGGCGGCCATACCGGCCAACGAGCTAAAACACTTATTCGACATACTTTTGGACCGTGCAAAAAGCTGTATTGAAGCAGAAGGAGACTATTTTGGATAAAAATATATTGATTTTGCCGAAAACACCATTTTTTTTTAAAGTCCTGTTTGCTTTGGAAAGCACCTTGTAAAAAGATCCAGCCAGTATTTCGCGAGGATATTTATTTTGTAAAGCTTGTAAGACTTTAAAATTTTAAACAGTGGAGTTCCTCAAGCTTTGAATTCCATACGAACAGAAGAGGAGGAGAGTGATCAGCCGTGAGAAGAATATAGAGCACAGACGCAAGAACGATGCCTTGAGGTACGCCACCACCTATGGGTCGCAGATCCGACTCAGCAATACGACACCTTACATTGAACGAAAAGTATGGCCAAAGTGTCAGACCTTGTCATACAAAAGTGCCCGGAATTTCCTCGAGTAAATTATATTAAAAAAAATGTATTTTGCTAAGTTGGAAGGACTGTCCTTAATTACTATCGCAAATATGAGCGTGATCTGGGAACCAGTTTGTTTACAGCACCTGCTTAAGTCGGTACACCTGTTGCGATTTTTACAATGGATAAAAATAGCGAACAAAGAGTTTGTCTCAGAGTTTGTGACGAATGGGCTCTGTGTGATTTTCTTTCTAAACTAAAATGCGCTAAAGCAGCTGCAGGTCATCCCAAAAAGTGTTTATGAAAAGTGTTTCGAGCCCTGGAAAAATCGTTGGCATCAGTGTATTACATTTGGTGGGAGTCACTTTAAAGGCGAGAAAATAAGAACTTATGAATAATTAAATATTTTGCTTTTTATTTACAATACCGGGTACTATAGCTTCAGGGTATGTATGAGCTTCCGAGTATAAAAATCGATATGAAGGCTAAATTTTGTTGAAGAAACTATGAAAGCTTTTCTTATTAAAGCATTGAAACTATGAAAGCTTTTCTTATATACTTAATTATTATATTATTTAAATTCTGCTTCTAATAATATTATTCAAATTTTTGTTAGAAAACTATTCATATTTGCTAACGGAATTGTAACAGTAAATGAACACTAACATATGCTGTTATTAACAGCGTATTATTCAAATTTGTGACAGCACCATCTGTCGGCAATAAATTGTAGTAGAGAACAGTCGGAAAGCTGTCAACAGTTATCGCTATTCGCCGCTAGGTGGGAGTGAGTCTTTTGTAGCAAAGTAATCAAATGTAACCGTAAATATGGATGTAAATATTTGACATATTAAAAAAAAGTTAAAATAAAAAAACAATATTCACTTTATACATAAGTATTACCCAGCTGTAATGAAATTTTTAAAATATATATATTTATTTAGTATTTACACTGCACTATTATTCTTTGTTATTTCAATTAAAATAGATATCTATATAGAAAAATTATGAAAAATTAAAATTTGTATATAAGCGTTTAAGTGTTTAGCTTTATAAAATATATAGATATATACATACATACATATATTATATATATAAACATGATTTATACATACAGAGGCTGGGCAGCGGTAACAGCAGCGTTTTCAGAAAATATTAAAACACGGTTATTTTGAAATTGTAGCGCAACTTTTTTTTATTAGTCGTATAAATATGATTTTTTTTTTCAAACAAAAAATATGTTATAACAATAAAAATTAAAAATATAGGTTATTAGCAAGGTATACAAGATCTTAATAAAAACAACGAAATTTGCCGAACAAAAACGAAGTATACAATTTCCAATTGTGTTAGTTTTTATTTCGAAAATAAGTGTTTTGATTAGAGGGGTGTTTCACTGATGCACAGTGTTGCCGGATGAGTTCTGTTTAAGGATTTAAATTGAATTATTTTATGAAATAATAATTTCTATATCTTAATATATATATACATATACATATATGTATATGTACATAAAATATTTAAAATTTTCATTATCATTCAACTTGTTTGTTAAAAAATACATAACAAACAACATATTGCGAGAGTATAAAAATATCGATTTTGGGATACAAAAATCAAAAAAAAAATTCAAAAATTAAAAAAGGTAAAAAAAATTATAAATTGAAAACCAAAAAAAAAATCAAAAATTAACAAAAAAAAAAATAAAAATTAAAAAAAAATATGCAAAAATAAAGAAATCGAAAATGGAAAAAAATTAAAAGCAAAAAATCAGAAAAAATTAAAAAAAATGCAAAAATTAAAATAATAAAATATGAAAAAAATGATGGCACAAAATATTTGCCAAAAAAAGTATTAAATTGATACAGGAGTTCGAAAAGACAGAATCAACACTGAATCAACGGCAATCCAGATAATTTAGATTTTCAAGGGATCTTTGCTCTAGAGAAAATATTTAAAAAAAATTTCTCGGGATTTCTACTTAAAATTTATCTTGCCTGTTAAACAGAAATAACCATTGGCACGTAGCGGAGAACTGCAGTATTTTTTAGACATTTCTCAACTTTATAAATATATATTTCAAAGTTTTTCTTGCTGCTTTCGCCATTATATTGCAGCTTGTCTTAGGCTTTGATGATATTCGACAAGAATTATTAAATAAAGTTAAGGAAATATCATACAATATATTATATTTGATCTTTTTCAGGGTTGCATTTTGGGTTATATGCAAAATCAATACTTTAACATGAATTTGAAAAAAAAATACTGTAAAAAGTAAATTTGAAAAAATCAATAAAAAAAAAACAAAAACAAAATATTTTTTTTTAGAAAAATATTTTATTTATATCTTTTTTCCAGGAAAATATTTAAATTATTTTTTTTTAAGAAAAATATCAAATGTTATTGTTTTTTATTTACATTATTTTTTTTTTATTTTAATAATTTTTGTTTATGAAAATTTTATTTGTGTTAATTATTTTATTGTTTTTAAGAAACACATATATATTAATTAATTTTTTTTAAGAAAAACATTTTTCAATATTTTCGGTTTATGAAAATAAGTATATATTAATGATTTTTTTATGAAAAAGGTTTCTATAATATTTGTTCATGAAAAATAGTTTGATTATTTGTTTTTAAGAAAAATATTTTAATTACTTCTTTTTAAGAAAAAAAAAATATTTTTTATTTTTTTATTTTTTTAATTTTTTAATTCAATAAAAATTTCCCAAAAAAAATTAGGAGTTAAAATTTATGTCAATCAAATAATGAAAATATTTTTATTTGCAATTGTGTTTTAAAGAAAAGTGTATTAAATACTTTTTTAAGTAAAATATTTTAATTAGGAACGCAAGGAATTCTTATTTTTAAATTCGAATACTACATTTTTCTAAAAAAAAGTTTTCAATCAAATAATGAAAATATTTTTATTTGCAATTGTGTTTTAAAGAAAAAAAATAATTTTATTGTTTAGAAAAAATATTTGAATTTCTTTTTTCAGAAAAATATTTTTTAAGAAAAATATTTTAATTTTTAAAATAACATTTTAAATCATATTTTGATATTGTTTGTTTGTAAGAAAACTATTTTAGTAATTTGTTTCTAATTTTTTTAAGATAAATAGTTTATTTATTTTCTTTTAGAAAAAATATTATTAATTTTTTTCGTTTATTGGTTTTAGATTCGAATATTACATTTTTCTAAAAGAATTATGTTTTAAAAATTATTTCAATCGATTAATCTTTATATCCAACAATAATATTTTTTTGTCCATCAAGAACGCTCTTGGAAAATTGTTTAGCAAACAATTCTGAAGAACTCAATGTTTCTCAGCATATTCAAATACTAGTTTTAATTAGCAAAAAACTAGTGAGAATATTTATCATTACAATTCAAGGAAATCGTACTCATCCGGCAGCAACAGCACATCAGTCGAAGGTTGCTGTATAAATCGGCAAAAACAATTACAAGCACTCAACGAAAGCGTGAACAAAACAAGACCAAAAATAAAAACATTTTACAAAAATACATTTCAAAACATTTTATTCTTTCTTTTCACTTGAATACAAATAAAAACATAAGACATAATTTTAAAACTTAAATACAAGTAGTTATAAACCATAGAAATACAAATACAACGCTAACTAGCATAAAATGAGTATAAATACAATCGATTTTAATGTTCGAATTTTTACAAAACTTTTCAACTCAAAAATGAATGAAATGCGAAAAATTTTCCAAAATTAAAACCAAAAAAAATGTATATAATTACAAAAAATTATTATTAAAAAAATATTATTAAAAAATTTATTATAAAAAATATACATATAAAATAAAATAAATTAATTGGCATTTGTTAATGATTACTCGATTACAACGTCATAATTAGCATACATAGTTATATATATTTAATTGTTTTATTTTTGTAAATGCTTAGACTACGGCTTGAGCTGAAAGTATAAGGGAAAGAGAAGACAAAAAACGCTTTTAATAAAAATCATGACAACGTTTTGCGCGGCGCTTGAAGAAATAACGGTATGTAGGTAATTAAATGTAGTTGAAATTATTATTATTATTTTTTAATATTATTTTTTAATAAGTAAGTATGATTGTATGCGTTTTGAGTTTGAAACTTAAATTGACTGTTGCATTTTTATTGATTATTTTACGAAATGAAAATGTTACATAAGTAGGAAAATCATTGGCACAAATTGCAGTCTAAAATTAATTAAGGATTTTACAAATATTTACATACAGAAGAAATGCACAAATGAAGAAAGTATGTATTTTTCTATGTAAATATTGTAATTATTATTAATACTAAGGGATGACTTAATGACACTTTTATAGACATAAACATAAGTAATCGAGAAAATTAAGTTTAGTTTTAAAATTTCGTCTTTTTTTAGTAAATATAATAATTTTTGATATTTTAGTGGATTTCAGTAAATAAAAATTCTTAGATTTTTAGGAAATTTAATTTTTTTTTTGCTACTTTTATAGAAATTACCAGTTTTTTTTAATAAATTTTAAAATAATTTCCGTATAAAAAAATTTAAAAAAAAAATGTTTAAATATATGTATTTTACTCTTTCCACCTTAAAAAATTTCGAATTTTTCAAAAACAATTTCAATACTGAAAAAATGTATCAAAAAGTTTACTTTGCAATATTATTCATGTTTAAAAAAAAATAGTTTTTCATAAATTTTTTATGTTACATTTACATCTAAAAACAAAAAAAAAAATACTATCAAACAACATTTTAATATAAAGTTGTCAGTTTTTTGTAGCACACATTTTACTTTAAATACGAAATTTTTAGAACAAAAAAAAATATGTAATATCAAAAAAATATTTAAAATAAAAAGGATTTTTTTGCTGTATACTTTTTACTTTAAATTCCAGAAAAAAATTTTAATTCGAAAACAAATAAACAAAAATTTTAAATAATTTTTTGTTGTTCTTTAAAGAATGCTTTTTACTAAAAAAAGATTTGAAATTTTCAAAAAAAAAACAAAATCTTTAATTAATTATTTTTTTATTATTTTTTAAGAATAATTTTTTCTTTAAAAAATATGAAATTTTCAGAAAAAAACTATAAAATAAAAAAAAGAATCCAAAAATTTCTTAGTTTTTCAAAGATTTTTTTTTACTTAAAAAAATACGAAATTTTTTACAAAACATATATGTATAAAATAAAAATTTAAATGTAATTTTTTTTATTACTATACACTTTTATTTTAAATAAAAAAATACCGTTTTTTCGCATTAATAAAAAAATTATGTACTTGCAAATTACTTATAAATGTAACGGTACAATAAATTATAATCGGTAAAAAATGTTCTGCAAAATATTGCGTCAAAAAAGTTTATTTCAAACTGCTTATATAAGAAAAATATAACAGTTAGCTTCTAAAAACTAATACTCATTAGGCTTACAAATAAATTTTAATAATTAAAAATTACTTTTCGTTTTTGTCAGCAAATTTCGTTGCAATAAATCTCGTATGCGTCGCATGTTGAAACGATATTTTGTAATAAAAGCATTCGTTGTATGCGGTACTAAAGACAATTCCAAATCAAAATACAAATACAAAAACAAAAATAATTACATTCCATTTTATTAAAGTAGAATTATTGCTAAAAGTTTCCAAAAATAAATTTTTTTAATTAAAAATTAATTTTGGAAAAAATCATTAAATTTCATTAATTTCGTTAATCGTTTGGGTTTTGCTCGTTAATTAATACAGAAATTATAATTAAAATTATATTAAGTATGCAGGTAGTCAACTTAACGCTACAACTCTATTAACAAATTTACAATACTTAAGTATGTGTGAGTGCGTTTTACACTATGCTCTAAACTCCACTCATTTCGAAAGTCACTCAAATGCTTAAACGGTGTTTATTTCTAATTTTCGTTTATTTAATACCAAACACTACCAAACTTAACAGTGTGCAAAAGTTTTCTTTTCATAAACACATTTCGCTTCAACTAAGTTGTCACCATTATACAACTACAACAACTACCAGTGAGCAAAACAGAAAAACTCAACAATATTGATTTTGAGTCAAAACACTCAATGCGACTCAAAACAAAACAATGGCTATTATGGTTATCATGCCGATTATGATTAGGCACAATGTGTACAGATCTGTCGGTGTGATAACGCCCAACGAACAAGCCATGAGCACGTGCTCGAGTGTCGTTAAGCTACTCGTCGCCGCCGCCGTTGGACGCAATTCGCCGAATATTGAGAGCGCGCGACGCTCACTAGTTGCTTTAACCGCCGCCGCCGCGCTTGTTGATGGTTTCTCATCTTCCTCCAGCGCAGCATGCCGGCGCCGCCATGGCAGCAGGCTCCCACTATCTGGCGCCGCTGCACTACTACCAGCCTTTAACCTCGTTTCCGGCAATGCTTTGTGCTGCTTCACTTCGGCGTTGCATTGTGTTAATTGTGTCAACGCTTCTTGCGTTGTACTTTCGCTTTCAAGCTGATCTGCTGGCGTATAACTGATCTTCACTTCCGATATATTGAGGTTTAGTGATGGTGTCTCATAGACTACGCTGAGTTTTCGTCGTGGTGTCTCGTGGATTTCGTCGTTTAGCTCTATGTGTTCGCTAACTGTGTTCTCTTCTTTCTCTTCATGGTTAAGCAGCGTAGCAACTATATCATCCTCTTCCTCGATGCGCGGCAACTCATCGATATCTGTGAGATTTCGCTCTAAAATGTCGGAGAATGCTAATCTCAGTTGTTCGAGCTCGGCATTAATGCACGCTGTTGCGGTGCATTTCAGTTCTTCGGCGGAATTGTATTCAGAATCTGCAGAGTACGTGTCCGCTGTTGAAGCTTCACTATTTCTGCGTGAACCACTACTACTTCTCACCAGTTGTGCTAATTCTATCAAATCTGCGTCGTCGAGCTTTTTAGATGATCTGGATTTTCGCTCAATGGGTTTGGGTTTTTGTTGTTCAGTTCTACTTTCTTCTGCAGTAAAAGCAGCATGTTCTTTTAGTGCGTTTTCTGCACCCAGACTTTCACTCAACTCACTACCCGTGAAAAATATATTCTCATTTTGGCTCTCAAAGCTATTTTCACTTATTATGCTCTCGTCTAAATTTTGTAATTCACGGTTTTGTGACTCAAGCAAATATTCATTCGAAGCACATTCTCCTATACTCTCCGTTTTCATATCATTTTCACTCAAGCTACTTGCTTTATAACTGTTTTTGTCAGTTATTTGTGCTTCAAAACTATCGTAAGTTCCTTGCATGTTCTCTTTAACCTCTAACAACTCAAACTGGCTTTCTAATATTCCACTATTAGTACTTTCCCTTGTAATTTCCTGATCCTGAAGTTCTACACTCTCAATCGTTTCTTTTTCAGCATCCCCTACACTAATAGCCCCTAACAAACTATCGAGCAACTCTTCCTCACTTGGTGGCGGTGGAAAATCCTCAGCATCAGTTTTGCTTTTGTACTCACCCTCCGTGTTGGACTCAACAGCTGTGCGCTCTATGGCTATCTCACTAACGAAATTTCTTTTCTTTTTCTTAATCTCAAACCGACTATTATAGGCGCTTTCCAGCTGCAGGCAGGCATTATTCGTTTGTGTATTCGTGAGTGGATAATCCGCTAAGCTAACATTACCCGAGTCCGGATTGGACGAAGTTTCATCCTCACACGAACTCAGCGACGTATCGCAATGCGCGGTGAGCTCAACATTGCGCGCCTGCTCAGCTCTCATACCATCGACGATAATACTTATTTTACTAGCATAGATCTTATTAAAATTGGGCGAGAGTTTTGAAGATGTACACTCCGACAATTCGTCCGCTTGAGTCTCCGGTATGGATGCAAGCTTATAACTACTTGGACTTAAACTAGTGGATGAATTTTTGAGGTTGGTATTTATGGCTATGGTAGTGGGGTTATTGGTTGTTATGGTACTAATACTAGTGGTAGTGGTGGTGGTAGTAGTGGTGTCTTTAACATCAATATCAACAACAACAACTTCAACATTATCATCGACAACAGCAATAACATTCAGAGGCGCTGTGTTATTAGTATTAACGGGCGCCACGTTTTCGCAGGCCTCGGCAACAGCAACAAGATTGGGATTAGTGTACAGCTGGGTAGCATTTGCGGTAGTATAAATAGTAGTAGTAGTAGTAGTGGTAGTAGTGTTGGTAGCAGTATCGAGCATGGTTGCATGGAGAGCGGATGCATGACTGGATGATGTCAATGGCGCGCTTGGCACATGAACTGATTTAGTAACTGCGGTTTTACCTGAAACTTTTGTAGCTGACTGCATTTCTTTGGCTTGTTGTTGGGCGCGTTGGCGGCGCGGCTGCTCGTCAATACCGAAAATCATAGCCAACTCTTCGGAGGAGTTGTACTGCGATGGCGAGGAAGATGAGCGTGTGCGCGTGCGCTCTTGCGACTGACGCGTAGCTGACGCCGCGCGACCACCTTCGGCGGCAATGATGGCGGCAGTTTCACTGACGGGCGTCAGGTTGAGTGGCGGCGATGGCGAGTAGCTAAATGTGCTGTTCGTTGTGGCGCTTATATTCGGTGTGGCGGCGCTCGTAGTCGATTTCACATCGTACGAGGTGCTACTGAACGTTTTTATTGGATCGGTGCTGGGTGCATGATATTCACTACTTGGTGACTTAATATAATCACTGGAGGAGTAAGGATTAAAGGAGGTAATGCTCGAAGATTGTCGTCGACCGGCGGAGGGACTCGAAGATTTGGCTAGGCAATCGCTGGAGGAGGAGAACGAGGAGGCCGTCGTACTGGCGCCCGGTTTGGCTGCGCCCACAACGTTATTGCTGCTACTGCTGCTGCAATAACTGCTTGTGGTCATGCTGGGCGCTGTGGTGTGATCATCGCCACTGCTGTTTTTCGTGTTCGCTGTGCCCAGCGGACGTGTTGTGGCCAAAGTGCGTTCCGACAACACTATAGGGGGCGGCGCTGTAGTCGTCGATGAATTTATAGTTTCGGCGCGCATTTGCTCCTCGCATTCTTGCATAATTTGATCGATCTCCTCAATGTCTGTGTGCTGCTTCTGCGCCGCAGCTGGCTGCACGGGCGTCACTTCTGCAACGGTAGAAATGAGATTATCAACTTTTGCCGCTGACGCCTTGGTTAAATGTTCGACGTTACAAGCAACGGCTGTGGCGGCTCCGGCTGCGCTTTGCTGCTGCTGCTGCTGTTGGAGTTCCTGATTGAGGTTGTCATAGTCGGGATTGTCATCGGCCAGCGCGCTCAGCTGGCGCATGCAACGTTTGGCGATCGCCTCGATCTGCTCCGATTGTATGGGATCCAGTTTTTTGATAAGATTTGGCATAACGAGCATTTCAGTGGGTGTCTGCTTATTCTTCACCTGCACTGCCTCCTGTATCACCACCGGCGGTTCGGTGGTTACAATATCCTTTAGTATTTTTTCACACACCGCATTCGCAGCCTCGGATACCTGATCGATAGCCTCGATCAGTTTGCCCTCTTTGTGCAGTTTGCGCGGTTTCGCTTGTACCGTGCTCTCACTGGCGTCCGGTAGTGTGTCTAAGAGCATTTTACCGCAACGCTTTGCTGCCTCTGATACCGCCTCGATTTCCTGCAGGTCCTTCTCGAGGCGCTCTTCCTCAGCGCTCGCCGCTTTCGGCCGCGCGGCAGTTATGAGCGCTTCCTTGCGCAGCTCCTGCAACTCTTTTGTCAGTTTCTCCGACTTCTCTTGTGCATCCATTGCGATTTTATTCAACGCATCCTCCATTTGCGCATTCGCTGCGGTCGGTTCGGGTGTGAGACTCTTGCGCGGCAGCGGCACTGGCTGTTTGTGCACTTCCTCTTTGTGCGCGCTGCTGGTGGGCAGCTTTTCGGGCAGCGCGCATATGGCGCCACCTTGACTGGGGTGTCGGAAGGGTATCGCGACTTTCTTTTGTGGTGTCAACTGCTGTTGTTGTTGTTGGTCCTGTTCTTTGAGATTGCGCAGCAGCGCTAGTGTTGTGGGCACGTCCGCGGCCGTTGCGCCAGCATCCTTGTGCAGATCGGACATGCTGCCGGCGCGCTCTAGGCTGCGCGTCAATTCCAAATAAGAGTGTAGATCACCGCCAGATGGCTTGGCGGCGTCGCGGTGTATAAGATTATATATGTTGGCGGACTGTGTGCGCGTAGCGCGATGCTTCTTCTGAAATGAGCTGTAAGGGTAGATAAATTTATCTTTGGCGCCTGGTGGGTCTTTACGCAAGGCGCGCACTGCCAAATCGTCTTTAACTATATCGGGCGTATTCACCGATGCAATGGGCTCTACAATTGGCGTAACATGCAGATAGTCGTTTTGCGGCGCGGCAACAACCGGGCCAACAGGTATGCCGAACGGTGGCTGCTTATCCACGGTCTTGTGCTGCAAATTCGCCAACTGCATGTTACGATAGGCCACATCGTCGCGTATCGGGTCGGGTTCGCCGGTAGGCGAATCCTCGTCATCATATTCGTGCGCATGCGCCAAAGCATACTTTTCGAATTCGCTTGGTGTCGGTACGCGCTCCTTCTTCTCCGGTTCCTCTGTGAGACCAAGTGACTTATAGATCGCTTCGAGTTCGTTGATAGCCTCCTCCAAATTGGCGGGCTTCTTACGCGGAAAATATATGGGCAGTTCAGGCGCCGCGTTACTTGGCGGTATGGAGAGTTTACGTTGTGGCGGCGTTGGTGGCGTGAAAATTGGTTTGTGATGCTGCTCGCGCTTCTCAGCGACATACTCGTCATATTTATTCGGCGTATTGGGTATCTCACCGGAGCGCCGCTGATAGTGGTTGGGCATTGAGCTGCTCTTATTGTAATCCTTATTACGTATCTCCACGAAATTTGAGTTTGAGTCCGGCTTGGACTTTATATGCAAGCTGCCGCACACAATGCTGTCCACCTCATCCGCGCCGGGTTGCAGCGCTGCTTGTGTACGTTTCTTATTTGGCTTCTGCACTTCCGAGTATACGGGTATGGGGTAGGCGCGCAATTCGCCCACACGTGAACTGGAAATCGAGCGCGGTTTCACATTGCTCTCCAGCGCATAAGCGCGCGTCGTGTCGCGTCCGCGTTGATGCGTGCTCGCATCTAGGCGCTTCCAGAAATCATTAACTTGCATTTGTTTGGACGACGCAGTAGGCAGACCGCTCTTGGAAGTGCGTAAGATACCCGTGGTGGCCACGTCATTGCCCGTCGCATCGAGCTGCGGCTCCAGCATGTGTATGGGTTTGCGTGAGCGCGGTGTTGCATCGGCAACATAATGAAACTCGATGCCGTTCGGCAATGATTTCTTCGCGGGGTGCGCGTCGCGTTCGGCACGCGTTATAAAGCGACGATGATGTGGCGTGCCCTGCGGCATGGGTTGCGTTACACCAGCGCTAGGCGTATTTAATGAATGCACTGATTGGTAGTGTGGTCCCGCTGGACCCGACCAAATTTTATCGTCCGACACACAACGACCGCCCATACGCTGATTGGTGGCCGGCAACGTTGGCAAACCGCTTTGGTCGAAGGCGTATGAAATGGGGCGCAAATCGCCAGCGCTGCCATTTTGCATTTGTCCGCTGACATTAACGCGCCGCAACGGATCACGCGGCGGCGGCGGTGGTGGCAATGGTTTGGTCTGCAAGCGCCCATTAATATTTTGCAAATGTATGTGACTGTCATAGCTGATGCTGCGCTTGCTATCGTTGACGGTATTTTGCAAGTTCTTTGGTTGTTGCTGCAGTTGGCCCCACTGCACGTAGGGCGCAACATGTTGCAGACTGCTTGTATTGCGCAGACGCGGTGTGGCGGCGGCGGCGGCTGCAGCGCTGGCGGTGGGCGCTTGCGCTGCTGGGTTGTAAATGGACAGCGGCACCGGCTGCGTTTTCCAGCGTTGTGTTGGTTGCGGCGCGTACATCACCGGCACCTGTCCGCTGCTGGGTTCGCCATCGCGCGACAACCGTTTGTAGTAACGTTCATTGCGCGCGGCGCGACTACGCCTGCTGTTCTGCGCATTAGCGGCGCCTTGACCGCCGCTATGTATGCTCTCATCACTGCGATATTTCGAGAATGTCGATGAATTCAGCGATATCAGCTCCTCTTCACTGGAGGAGTGCGCACCAGGCGCCGACTCATGCGGTAGCCGTTGCGCTGAGCGCGTTTTAAGCGCAGCTCTTGCAGCGCGTCGATCCAGTGAATTGGCGGAGCGCGTATATGCCGCCGGTTGTGCGCCATGTTGGAGGTATTGTTGTTGTTGATTCTGATAGTACGCCTCGGTGGGTGAAATGGTCTCCACGGGCAAAAAGAATTCATGATCTACATGTGCCGGCGGTGGTGGATGTGGTGGTGTGGACGGTGCGCCCGACGTTTGTGGACTGACCACGATATGATCGAAACTGGCGCCATTCAATTTACCGCTACGACTGACTTTATGCGTTTTACTCGATTTCGTTTTCAAATTAGCACTACTGGCAGTGGCGCCACTAGCGACGCGTGGTGGCTGCCTTTGTTGGTGTGGCACAAAACCAGCTTTACGATCCTCTTCGGAGGACGACTCCGTAGCGATCTCTTTCTTGCGACGAAAGAGACGCCCAAAGGACCACTTCTTATTCGAAGCGCTTGCCGCTGACGTTTGTTGCGCCGCAGCTTGTGCACCGCTTAGCGTATTGTCTTTTCGGCTGCTGCCATGTGACGTTGTGCGATGCTGTGCGGAGCGCTCCATATTGGCGGCGTCTGCGGCAGCGGCACTTTGCTCATCGGTGGAGTCGCTGGCGTCGTCGTCAAGTTCTTTGGGCAACGGCAGCTGAGGTCGCCAAGATGTTTGGACAGTCTGTGTGGAGAGAGGGGAGAAAGGAGTAGAAAAAATCATGAGTTCTAGAGTTTATGGCAGTTTATAGGAAAATATATTAAAATATTTTTAAAAAAGCTGGCAACTTTCTGTGCGCGCTGTTATCACAATATTCATATAATACAATAATACATCTTCATCGCTATAGCAATCAAATCACAACAACTCTTACAAACATATTTGCTTATTAAGCTTTGAATAGACCTTCGTTTGTAGTTATCGCGTTGTTCGCGAGTTATTTATTATTTGCACTTAGATTACTTGGCAAATATTAAACGCCTGCAAATAGCTAGTTTAAATATAGCTTTAACTATTACATTGTACTGTTATGTATAGGTAAGTAAATAGTACGATATTTCTATACATACATATGTACACATGTATGTATACATATATGTATGTATATGTAAACACAACGCGCAGAACAACGAGTCTATTCAACTTGTCGCCGACGATCAGCAAATGTGATAAGAAGTCGCTTGATTGTTATATGGATATGTATGTGTGTGTGTGTGTGTGTGTATGTAAGCATAGGCAGTGTTCTTGGTAAGATTCCAAATAAAGTTCTGTGATAGATAACAAGAAATTGCAGAAGTAATATCAGAACAATTTACGCGAAGTAAAACTTTTAAAAAATAATACATTAAAAAACAGAAAATATAAACTGGGCAAAAAATAGTAAGACTTTCTTCAAAGTTTAAAAATTCTTAATTTAATCTTCAAAATTAATGTCTATTCCTCAAAGTAATCTCCTTGGTGACGAAATTAATAACTTCAATTGACTGAAAACGGTTTCCTCGGAGCGGTCGTTTGAGTTTGCTGAATAACCAGAAGTCACATGGAGCTAAATAAGATGAAAAAGGTGGTTGCGGCACGTTATCGGTTAAAAAAGTGGCGAAAAACTGACGAAGAATCAATGCAGCATGCGACGGTGCATTATCGTGGTGCAAAAACAAAGAGAGCTGGACCCAAAATTCGGCCCCTTATTACGAAAAGCTTCGCGCAAACGACGGTTAACACTCAAATAGTATTCCTTGTTGACAATTTGGACGGTCGGAATCAATTCGGAGTGCACCACACCTAGATAATCGAAGAAAACTACCAACATAACCTTGATTTTTGACCCGCTTTGACGTATTTTTTCGGCTTTGCCACGATATTCGGCCGACTGAACTTCGAGTGCCGGGTCGTTAGCATAGATACAAGACTTATCGTCAGTAATAATATGTTTCACGACATCGTGGTACTCAGAAGACATCGTTTAACAGACATTAACGCGACGTTGTTTTTCGAAAAAAATTGAGTAATTTTGGAACCAATTGTGCTTTCACTTTTCTTAGGCTGAAGTGATGTTTCAAAATGATTTTCACTGATCCTTCCGATATTCCAACGATGTCAGTAAGATTTTTGTCTGTTAATCGTCGATTCTCAAGTACCAATTACTTTATTTTATTGACGTGTTGATCATCAGTTAATGTTGATAGCCCTCTTCGTCCTGGTTCGTCGTCAACGCGTTCTCAACCATCTTTCAATAATTTGTACCAACCGAAAACACTTGCTCGCCTCAAACAATTATCACCGAAGGCTTTTTCTGCAGGTTTCGGCACTAGAAATTTGATTCCTCACACAAAATTTAATGGAACGTCTTTGCTGAATAATTTCACTCCACGTAAAAGTCGATGAATGCACTATATGTACTTCAGAGAGACAAGCGCATACCAAACACTAATGATTGTTTTGATGTGAAATTCGACATAGATGTCACTGACAGCCATACCAACCTAAAAAATAAATATTTCAACGAATGAGTTTTCGCGCGAAATTTAAATTAAAAAGTCTTACTACTTTTTGCCCACAGTAAAACGTTCATAAAAACCAAAATAATTAATTTCAAACTTATTTTCCAAAAAGATCTTTAAATTTTTATTATGATTATTAATGGTAATGCATTAAAGAAACTGATAAAAATAAACATAAAACAGTGCCCAAAACTTGTTTTTAGCAGACGAAATTTGAGAAAGAAAAAAAAAGAAATTAATATTAAACAGTCCATTAAACTGCAAAATATAAATTAAGCAAACAGCGTCTATATGTATAAACGTATGTACAAATGCAAGTCTTGTTCAAAAAACCATTTAATTTCCTCGTCTGTTAAAAATGTCTGCAGTTTCATAAAAAAACTTCCATAAAAAATAATCGCAGACCACTTCCATTGCTAAAGACAGATCGGCAATGCAATAATTTTGTTACTCAAAAACAAAGTTCAAAAGTGAGAAGAAGAAAAAAAGAGCAGTGAGGCAATAATGATTAGCATATGCGACGAACTCTTGCAAATTTTTTAATTATTAAAAACCGGTTGTATATGCTCTTTTCGCTGCATAGCTTTGTCTCCAAGCGTTACTTAATAACGACAGCTACTTAGGCAAACGCGTGCTGCAGAATCAGATATATCGAAGGCACGGAGTACCAGCAATAAAATTCCAAACCTAAAGGGTGCTTTACAATATGCCAAATTCAATGACACACACAAATAATGACAATAATACCGCTTCGTATAACCACTATAAGCAAAAATGGTCAGAAAGTTTCCAACTGAAAAGTGTCAACATAAAATTTAAAGATCAACATTTGAAATATTTTTGGTGTTTTGAGACCTCAAGAGAGGTGAGTTTTCAACGGCTAAGTTTTCGGAATTTTCTAATAAAAATTAAAAAAAAAATTCTATTTAAATATATAACTTCAACATGTTGAATTGTTTGTTATAAAATTTATGATTTATATACTAAAAAAGGAAAAATGCCCTTTTTTAACATTTGCATCCCACCTAAGCCTTTCAAACTTAAATGAAAAAAAAATTTATTTGCGACCACGTACAAGTTCAATGGCAAATTTGTAGAAAAAAAAATTAGTATTTAAAACAGATTTAATTTATTACGAACACTAAGGTTGGAATATCACCCCTCAACTACATAGTATGTACATATGCAAACATAGACTACTGTGAGGCAGACGGCGTATTTCTCTCAACAGCTATCTAACCAACAGCTATCTAAGCCAACTAACGAATGCCGGACGGTTCTTATTAATTTGTATTCAAAAGAACACTCATCACAATTGTTTTTTGAAATATTAGAACGAAACAGAAATAAAATTGGAAAAGTAAGTATTGGAAAGATTAGAAAAAAATTTAAAAATTACCGAAAATACAAGAAAATCAAAAACATTAAATTGACATCGAAACAGAAAATTAAAAAAAAATAGCAAAAAAAAGAAAAAAATTTAAAAAATGTTAAAAAAGAAATCGAAAAAAAATATAAAAAATATAGAAAAAAATATAAAAAAATATAAAAAAATATAAAAAAATAAAAAATATAAAAAAAAAAATTGAAAAAACAATTGCAAAAATTGAAAAAAACAATTAAAAAAAATCGAAAAAATTAAAAAAATTTAAAAATCGAAAAATATAGATACAATATTATAAAAAAATTAAAAAAAAATGTTACCAAATATATATAAAAAAATATAAAAAAAATATAAAAAAAATAAAAAAAAATAAAAATTGAAAAAACAATTTAAAAAAAAAAAAAAAACAATTCAAAAAATCGAAAAAAATTAAAAAAATTGAAAAAAAATTATAGATACAATATTATAAAAAAATTAAAAAAAATGTTACAATGTATCGAAAAAAATAAAAGAAATTAAAAATAAAATTATAAAAAACTAGAAAAAAAATAAATAAAATCGAAAAAAAATTAAAATGAAATCGAAACAAACATTTAAAAAAATTAGAAACAAAGAATTTGAAAAAGTTAGAAAAAAACAAAATTAATAAGCATTTAAAAAAAAAATTAAATTGGAAAAAATGAAAACCAAATTTAAAAAAATGTAAAAAACTCGACAAATATTAAAACCAATTCCAAACAAAAAATTACAAAAAAATGTAAAAAATTCAAAATCAAATTTATAAAAATTAAAAATATACTATATATGTACATAAAAAATATAAAAAAACCGAAAATATTAAAAAAAAATGGAAAAAAATTTAAAAAAGTAGAAAGAATGAAAAAATTTACAAAGAAATCGAAATAAAAAAAAATGAGATCAGAAAAAAACTGGAAAAAAATTAAAAAAAAAGAAACAAATTTAAAAAAACTGAAAACAACAAAAATGAAGAATTGAAAAAATATTTAAAAAATTCCCAAAAGAAATATATTTGAAAATAAATTTAGAAGATTGAAAAGTCGATTGAAAAAAATGAAAAAAAATACAACATTAAGTGACCATTTGGTAATTTGTATGGACGGCAAATGGTACAAATGGAAATCTTTAAACAAAAAGCGAAACAATTTGCGAAAAAAAAAACCAACGCGGCAATATACATATTTACAGACATAAATATGCGCATAGCTGTTCATAAATTATGTATGCACATATGTATTTAGTATTCATAAGTGTACACAGAGCCGGTTTAGCGCGCGGGTGAGTGCAAGGTGCCAAAATTATCACAACAGAGAAGCTGATATAAAAGGCAAACTTCAATTACACGCAGGCATACGCTAATAAGTACAACAATAAAAACATGCATGCGAATACAAATTTCAGGTACAAATATGTACATAAGTATGTACACTATGTACGTGTACTAAGGTGGGTCAAAATAATAATTTTAATTCTTTTTCATTAGATTAGCGTGAAAATATCAATTGAAAAGAGGAAAAAAACTATTTTTTTTTATGACTTTTATTGTTTTTAATCAATAAATTCATAAAAATTTTGTTTTCCATTTGGCAAAATTGAAAAAAAGCCATAAAAAGATAATTTTTTATCAAATAGTTAGAAGTAGTAAGAAGATTATAAATTTTATTGTGACATTTATTAGTGTTTTTTATCGTTTTGTATGATATTTTCACGTTACTTAAGAAAAAAAAATATTTTTTTTGGCCCAACCTAAAACTATTGTATGTATACAAATATATTTGTTCTTAAATAATTAAAAAAAAAATGTTAAATTAAAAAAAATTTTAATCTAAAAAATTTAAAAAAAAATTTTTGTCCACCCTAATATACACATATGTAAAATTATATGTCTTCAATTGTATGTTTATTTATTTTATTTTAATTTTGGTGCTATCTGCCATACACACATACACATACATTTGTACACACATACATACAAACATGAGTACGAGTATATGCGCCATATGGGCATCTACTACTTAGAAATCGATCGCAATTATTTTTACTATATTTTTGCTACACCAATACACATACATACATTTGTATTTTTGCCACAACGTATGAAAATGAATTCCTCATTGCTGCGCGTTTGCGGATTGCGTGAGAATTGACGTAGCACCGGCATTTCGCCTCCCAGCGTATGTATGTATGTAAGCTGTCGGTTAAATTTTAAAATGCACAGCACGTTCTACACTGGATACTCCTAATTGCGTGCGCGCTTAAACGCGCGTAAATTTCCAAAAAAAAATTTAATATTTATAATGTGAATGCCTCGCTGGCGTCGGGGGGTGGTGGTGTGGCACAGTTGTAAACGCAGGCTTCAATTGTTTAACAAGCAAAACGACAAGGCTTTGAAAGCATGAAGCCACTCAAAAACAAGGGTGCAAGAGTGTGCGTGCGCTCTTTATGCCGTCAAACGCTAAAGAAGAGAAACTTTATAAAATATGACAAAAACAGTAATTAAAAAAAACACAAGTATTTATAAGATTATTTTAATTTCCTGAACACACAATTACACAACGATATTGTAACACTCATACACAAACACACACACGCTCAACTTTACTCTATAGAAATTTGCCGCCTTACAAATGAGCTCGTAAAACGCAAAATGAAATATACCTACAAATAAACGCACAATTCTAAATGTGATTGTAATGTGTGCGCGGAAAAATATTGTGAAAAAATGCGAAATATTACTCAACCCAACTCAACTGAAATGTTTCGTATACGCCCTGGCGGACTGACTGCTAAGTGTGGCAGGCACTTTGCCAAGAAAAACATATGCCATGAAAAGACAGTGGACTGCTGCGAATAAAATATATATACATAAATACTATATAAATATACAGTTAGGCATGTGTGTAAATAGAGAGGAGTTGAAATAAAAATAAAACAAAATTGAAAAGAAAATATATTAACAAATGCGAAATATTAAAAATAAATATAGAATAAATTATAAAGCAAATTAATCAAACCCTAGCAATAATAAGAAATTATGGAATAATAAATAAATTTAAGTACATAAATTAAAATTGAATAAATATACGAGTAACTTACTGTATAAAATATTTTATTTTTTATATAAAAATATAAAACTAAAAAATAAATTACGCATTTATTAAAAAAAAAAGTAAAAATATAAATTAAAACAAAATTAAAAAAAATTTTTAATTAAAAAAAAAAAAAAAAAAAAAATTAAAAATAAAAATTAAAAAAAAAATTAATTAATTAAATTAAAAAGTGTAAATTAAGTGAACTCAGTTTGAATTTTTTTATTTAATATTGGGTTTCACAATTTAAAAGAAAAATATATAAATAAATTTAAAATAATAATTATTCTAAAATAAAAATATAATGAATTAAAAAATTAAACAAAAATTATATGAAAGCTTAACAATAAAAATATATCAAAATGAAATGAAGGTTTCTTAGAAAACAACAAAACAAAAAATAAAAATAAAAAATAATATTTTATAATAATTACAATTAAAACAAAAATTAAGGAAAATCGATAAGGATTTAAAATAAATCGAAACAAAAATTATAAAAATAGTAAATAAAATAAAAAATTAAAAAAATAATTTTTAAAATTTTTTAATTTTAAAATTAAAACAAAAATTAGAAAAAATAAAAAAAGTAAAAAAAATTAAAGGAAATTGGAAACACAAAATGAAAAATGTAAAAAATAGTTTAAAATTTTTTGAAAGATGGAATATTTAGAAAACATCAACAACAAAAACACAAAAAAGTTAAACGTAACTATAATACCCTTCACAACTGCATTTCTTATAGCAGAAAATGTTATAAAAAAAAAGTTCGTATGACAGCTAAATGTTATATTTGTCCGATCTGAACAATATGTTAGAAGATTGTAGCTTTGACTTTGAAATTAATCAGTGCCAAATTTCGTGAAGATACCTTGTCAAACAAAAGAGTTGCACTTGATTTTGATCTATCAGTTTGTATAACAGCTATATGTTATATATATCTGATCTGAACAATTTGTTCGGAGATTGTAGCGATGACTTGGGTAATAATATATATCAAATTTTATGCAGATACCTTGACAAGCAAAATAGTTTTCCATACAAGCACTTAATTTTGATCTATAAGTTTGTATGACAGCTATATGTTATAATGAACTAATCTAACCAATTTCTTCAGAGATTATGCTGTTGCCTTTGCTAATAATCCATACGAAATTTCGTGAAGATATCTCGCCAAATACAAAAGTTCTCCATACAAGGACTTGATTTTGATCGATCTGTTTGTATGACAGCTATATGTTACATTCGACCGATCTAAAAATTTTCTTCGGAGAGTGTAGCGCTGTCTTGCAAAATATTCTATGCTAAATTTCGTGAAGATAACTTGTCAAATAAAAGAGCTTTCCATACAAGGACTTGGTTTGATCGATCAGTTTGTATAGGACAACAGTATGAAAAGAGGTTCGTTCTGAACACTACTTAGGTTCGGATATTATAGCGTTGTCTTGGGCTTTCATTGAAAACGTCACGAAACGGTTTATTTTTCTGTCAAACGGTCTCTGAATAGAGCAACGGAACCAAACTATCTTAGTCAAGACAGAGAAAACATTTTTGTGAAACATTTACATGATTTATAGGCGTATATTTTAAAAACTCATAGTCTGTATATAAAAAAAATCAGTAAATGTCACAGCGTGTGAGTTGAATAAGTTAATTTGCAACATTTGTGAATGCGGCATGGCTCATAAAGTCTCATGAATTAGGCCGCTATAACAGATCAGTGACTGGCTGATTGATTTTAAGGATAATTATGTGGCTAGCTTGAAGCATTATAGGAGTTTCATTCAATTTTTAAACATAAAAAAATAAATAATGGCTAAACATGTTGGCTTTTAATATAAAAACTATAACTTTACGGTTTCAGAACAAATCTTGAGTGCAAGAAATCCTTTATACGAAGCATACTTCTTTATGAACCAAAATTTTTATTTATTTCTTATGCAGAAAACGTCGTAGACAAAAAACCATAAATGTATGAAGACCTTTAAATTGAAAAAATTAAATTATTTTTTTTAATAAATTTATTTTGATTTTGTTCGGTATACTCATACACATAGACACATTTTCTATCTAAAAAGCCTCTCAGACACAAAAAATGAATAAAAATCAAAATAACACACCAGTCACAACAAACAAACGAAAAATAAAAACAACATTAATCACACAACAAAATTAAAATAATAATAATAACAATAATTAACAACAACAATACCACCACCAACACTTTAGCACAACACAATAGCAACAACAAACAACAATTATTTTATAGCAAACCAAAAAGACCGTTGAACTGTTTGAGAAAACACTTTTTGCCCACAATGTTCTTCCTCTTCTTCTTCTTCTTCCGCTTCTGCAGTTTTTATTAACACAATTTACTATGAAATTAAAGTTAAAATAAACAGGCAAGAAACAAAAAACAACGAATTTCGAAACGCCAACAAGCAGCGCGTAGAAGAAACTAATAAATTTGCAGACTCGTAAAACGTAAATCGTTTGGAAAATATTTTGTATGCGGCGCGGCGCACTTTGCGCTTGTGCGTACGGCTTGCTGCGGCGTAACCACCCCACGACCACACTCGCTCGGCGACTAAACGGCTAAAAGGCCAGTGGCAATAGTGGAGCCAGCCGAATGTGGAGCGACGCGACCACTGCGAAGAGCAGCCAAAATAAGCGCGTGCGAGCGGCCGCAGGCGAGTGCTAGTTGGGCGACGTATGTGTGTGCGCGCGCGTTAGTTACTCAACTCTAGTTTGGTGCCGAAAATAGTAAAATTTATTTCATCTGCATTTTGCTCGTGTGTTGCGGCTGAGAGCGCTGGCGAATCGAGCGCAACTGGGCGGCCCGGCAGCGCGTTGTGCTGTTTTGGCCGGCGGCAAGCCGCGTGAAGTAGCCAAAGCGCCAGCCGGCGAGCCGCGCAGCTATTGCGGTAATTTCGTTAATGGCTTTTTAAGAAGTGCAGAAAAATTTTCATAATTTTTTACTACGTTTGCTGGTGCACCACTTTTAAATATTTCCTTAACACTTACTTAATTCTTTTTTTTTTCGGCTTCATTTTGTTTGAGTAGTGTGGGAATTCTCTTTGTTAAAAAAGGTTTTTGTGAATGAACTGGAAAAAGTAGCAGTCGATTGCGTGCCAAAAATAGTAACTCATAATTACGCTAATGACTGTAGTTAATTCAAGTTGGCAATGAGTGCTAACCGTTTTTTTTGTAGTTGGGTCGTTAAGCGTGTTTGAAGTGAGTGTTCGAAGTGTAATTGCAAAAATTAATAAAAACAATTTAATTAGATTGTAAATATGTATTTGATAAGCGAATCTGCGAACTTGACCTTGCCGTTGGTCACAGGTTGTCTTGATAATCGCTTACTATTCAATTCAAGTGCTAAAGGTAATGACATAATTTATAACTCTATTGTCACAAGGCGCAATTTGTTTGAGTTTGTAATTAAATAATTCACTTATTTCGGCACAAATTAATTTCAAAAATAATGGCTTCAAAACCTCTACTTTTGTAAATGATTGTTGCTCTCAACTAATGAGATATATGTATTTGTCCCAAAATTTGTATGTTCTTTTACGCCAAAATGCTTTCCAGCTCAAATTTGAAGCATACTTTTTGCTGTTTCATTCTTATTTCCTTCGATTAAAAGCAACTTTTACTTCTCAGCCAGTTAATGAAAAAAAAACCTTAAGTTTGCAACTACCTATAGATCTTTCCTGTAGAACTTTCTTATAGAACCTTCATAGAACCTTTTTTTAAGGTCATTCCAGTTACTTTTTATAAAAAAATGTAATACAGTTAACAAAAATTGCCTTCTAAACCTCAAGCGAAAGGTCTATGATACCTGCTTTGATAAGCACAATCCTTTTAGATTTCATCCGCTGTGGGATGCGTTGGGCAGTTATTCAACAATTAGAGCACATGAAAATTGGTTGTTTAACTTTATAAGACACTTTCTTCTGACAGAAATAAACTCTTAAGTTTGTCATTACTTCTACACGATAACCACAATAGAATAGATAACTACTGTAGAGCATACGGATCGAAGCCACATCCTGGGTGCTGATAGTAGATGACTCTAATCACCACACTAACTGTCCTCTGGAAGACCTCAGTGTTTCGAGAGAAAAGATAGTGGATTGACGGTTGAAGGATTAGGGATGATTTAGTCAACTTAAGAGACCAGCAAACCAAACACAAATAGCAGAGCTAGTTTACTTAACAGTCTTATGACGAGCCATAAGTATATTAGACGAATAAAGATCATAATTTCAAAAAGAATGCGGAAAACTTTTTTATCGTTGGCAATAGCTGAATACCCTGCTCTATAAATTTATATTTATACAGAATCTAATCACATCTTAAGATGTTAAGCACTCAACTTCAAACTAGGGTATATAAATACTTGAGATGAGTACTATCTGATCTAAGTTGACCCCGCCTGACCAAAAAACAAAACTCCATTTTTACTTATTTCACAATCCTCCTTATCTCTTTCAAAATAGGCTCCTTAACCAATCCAAGCATATTAATTTTTAATCTGATTTTCTATACACTTGCTATAAGCCACGTTTGGGTGACTTTCAGTGCATTCATTTTTTTCCGTTTTCGGCTCCTTTTTGAAACAGCAATCGCTCAGTTGTTGATAGTTTTGACGTCGTAGTTATAACGTCATTAGTAATAATACATTTGATGAATGTAAGGTCCTCAGTAAAGTTGTCAATTATTTTTTGCTTTTTTCGACTCGTACTAGTTTTTCTTGCAAAAAATTCAGGTCTTTTGGTACGAGTCTAGCATTTACCCACTTCATACCCAAAACATTAACCAAAATATGTTGAGTCGATCCATAAGAGATGCGGAAATTCTCTGCTATCCCTCTGATGCCAAAACACATATTTTTAAATAACGTTTCTTTAACTTTTTCGATATTGTCGTCATTAACAGAGGTGGAAGGACGACTCGCTTGAGGCAAGTTTCCGATGACTTTTCGACATTCCGTGCCACTCAAACACTTGTATTCGTGATAATATAATGCCTAAACCCGTCTGCAGCATTTTCAACCAAACATTAGGCGTGATTCCATTAGAAACTAAAAATTTTGAGCAAACTCGTTGTTAATTTTTTTGTTCATGGTAAAAATCGCCAGGCCAATTATATGCTAATTGATACATGGAGATCAAACTAAACACGTCCATTTAAGAAGGTTGTACAAAAAAAAAAATTAAAAAAAAAACCAAATTTAAATTTCCGCAAACTTTTTTTATGGAGCAGTCCGGGTCAAATTTGATCACTTGTGAAATATACTGCCCTAACTAGAATCACTGTAATGCATAAACAAACTTCGAGTTATGAGTAATTTTTTCTTTTTGAAATATGACTTTTATCCAATTTAAGAGTTCGAGTTATGAAGAACTTCAGAGTATCAACTGTATTACTAACCGTGAGATTAGACTGAGACCTTTTTAAAGCTAATCATATTCTTCATTTTATTTACAGCTTAAGATATGTATATACATATATGACCAAAAAAAAATCATTTTCTATGCCAAGATTTTTAAAATATTAGTCCATAGACCCGTGTGGAAAAAATTACACAGTCATCGCCTGAAAAATCTCGCGTATGCTCCACTTGTTAACACATTATTTTCTTTATTGACATGTTTACAACCACAAGCTGTGACTGCCGACGCTTTTGTCGCAACAAATCCCTTCTGACGAAGAAAGATGCGACGCAACACTTAACAAACAAAGCCAAACATATGTAAATATATTTCGATTAACGACACGCATAAAAATGTCAGTGGGCATTATATCTTTTGCTTAATTAACAAAATCATAAAGAGCTTTTAGTATTGAGTGCGCAGCAACAGAATGGTATAAAAGTAGAAAAAGAGAAGTGAAAAAAGTTATAAAAATAAATTAAAAAATATTTAGAAAAAAAAATTTTAAATAAAAAAAGAAAATAACTAAAAAAAACTATTAAAAGAAATTAGAAAAAATTATTTTCAAAAAACTAAAAAAAATTATCAAAAACTAAAAATTAAAAAAAATATTTTCAAAACTAAAAATTAAAAGTTTTAATAATAAAAACAAAAAATAAAATATAAAAAATTTAATTAAAATTAAAGAAAAAATTCAGATAAAAATTAATAGTAATAAATAAAAAAAATTAAAATTATAAAATAAAAAAAGTTAAAAAAAAAATGTAAAAAAAATTTAATTAAAAAGTAAAAATATGCGTTAAAAAGGAAATATACAAAAACAAAACAAAAGCACTATATACAGCTCTACAAAGAAAGCATGCCCAACGGCAGCTCAGAGACAGAAATGTAAGAAGTGAAATAAATTTGGTTAAAAATAACAAAATTAAATGAAAAATGGACAAAAGAATATAGGAAGAAGAAAATGTACAAAAATACAAACGGAAAAACGAACGAAGTCAAATGCAGCTAATTATAAACACTTTGCTCATTTGCGGAAAAGAAGAACAAAAAAAATTAAAATTAAAGAGAAATGCTAAGAAGAAAGAGAAAAAACAGCATGTCGTCTAAAAACAGCAAATACATTTTTTTTATTAGTTTTTTCTATTTTCTCAAGACGCGTCACATCGAGTGGGCACGGACAAGGCGACACTTACGAGACGCTGCATTAGAAGCGCGCACAGACGCGTCAAAATGTCGGAAATGCAGCAGGCGGACAGTCAGTGCTTAGAATATTATTATTATCATTTGCGGTTGCCCACTAAGGAGGCTGAGACCACTACTGCCGCTGCCGCCACCGCCACTGCCACTTGATGCTTAGGCACTCCCAAGTGCTCCGATTGCTTTGCGCTCGAATTGCAGCGCCGCATTAATGACAGTGTGTTGTTGCTCGTAAAGCTTTTTGTAACGGTAAGTGACAACGGCAAAGTACTGTACATGTGTTGCACATTAAACAGCTTGCAACTGTTCGTGGCACTGCTTGGCACTTCATTGGAAAAATGCAAACGATTGCAAAAAATTATGTTTTATAGGTCAAAAATGTCCTCACAGCTCGTCAAACGATTGCGGCTATGAAAGTGTTTAGGAGTTCTTCACACAGTTTTCTGCTGCTCTTATTGTTGTTGCTGTTGCGTTAAAAATTGCGGAAGAACAAAAATGTCATTATGTCATATAATGGAGCGCTTGCAATGCGTGTTTGTATGTATTTATTGAACGGCAGCGAACAGCAATTAACACTCATGGACGGCACTTTGAATGCGAAAACGATTGATGCAAATGGGTCAGTGGGTATTTTGCACGAGCTATTGAGCAGCTGCCTGTATGCTAATTATATTTCGATGCTTAATTTGTTGAGGGTGCTTATTAAATAAGATATTTTTGTTTTGTTATATTTTTCCTTCCGAAAATTTTGAAGTTTTTAGAGATTGGGTTTACATAATGTTAATTTATATAAGATAGACTTGAAAATGAAGTGTTATGTGACATGTAGTCTATTGAGCCCTCCCACTCCACAGCAACTCTTTCAGCTTCCTTACGATTAGGAAACCGAAAAATATACTTGGAGCAAGTTTTTGCGCGACGAATATTCTTCTTTCGTTTCATTATCGCCTTCGAGCAGTTAATGTACCACTATTTGATCAAATTTGACCGGGACTGGCCCACATAAACTACTCGCTCAACATCTCTTGTTGATCGACTCAACACAGTTTGGTTAGTGTTTTAGGTATGAAGCGTTTAAATGCTAGACTCACAGCAAAAGGCCTCAATCTTCTGAAAAAACGACGTCGAGTAGTAGTTGTGATTGAAAACTTAGCTAAGGATCCTAACTTAGCTGAGTACCATATATTATAACGCATCATTACGGGAGACGAGACGTGAGTTTATGAAGATGCCATCGGAATTAAAATGATGGCGCTTTAAAAGTGAGCCGAAGCCGAAAAACCCAAGATTCGCTAAATCGATTCGAGGCTCAGACATATTTTGAAGACGATAATGAAAACTTGTGATAAAATGCATACAAACATACATACAATCAACATCGACACGTGCGGGATGGGATAAATACCGAGAGTTCAAGAATTAAGCGAGACGCATGTACAGACAAAAAAAGAGAGAGGCCGCAAGCCGAGAGTACGAGGAGCTTTGCAAGGGGGGCGACAAGGGTAATCCTCGAAAATTCCACAAAAATACTAATAGAAGGTTTCAAGACCGGAGCCTACTCTTGTGGAATCCCCAGAGGTGATCTAGTAACCGATGCTCAGAGCATACTGAAATTATGGAGGAAACACTTCTACAGCCTACTGAATGGCAGTGAAAGTACAACGCCAGGAGAAGGCGAACCCGATTTCCCAATCGATGACGATGGAGCAGACTTTCCATTGCAAGATCTTGAAGAAGTTCGAATAGCAATTACCCGTCTGAACAACAAATGGGCAGGGCCGATGGATTCAAATACGAGCTATTCAAATACGGCGGCGAAGAACGAAAGCATTCCCGACGATTGAAATTTAAGGGTGCTCTGCCCAACCCACAAAAAGAGAGACATCACAATCTGCGCCAACTACCGTGGGATAAGCCTCCTCAAGATCGCATATATGGTTCTATCGAGCGTATTGTGTGAATGATTGAAGCCCACCGTCAACGAACTGATTGGACTTTATCAGTCTGGCTTCTAACCTGGAAAATCAACAACTCACCAGATATTCACCATGCGCCAGACCCGTGAAAAGAGGATGGACACACAGTACCTCTTCGGCGATTTCAAAACTGCTTTTGATAGCACGAAAAGGAGTTGCCTTTATGCCGCTTTGTCTAAATTTGGTATCCCCGCAAAACTAAACTGACGGTGAGCAATACCAAAAGCTCCGTCGGATTGGGAAAGACCTATCGGAGCCGTTCGATATCAAACGGGGTGCTACTTCGGATTGACTAAGGTAATTGAGAAGAAAAGTATTCGCTCGACGAAAAAAATCAAATTCTACGAGTCACTCATTATTCCCGTCCTGCTACATGGTACAGAGGCATGAACGATGACAACATCTGATGAGTCGGCGTTAGGAGTTTTCGAGAGAGAGGTTCTGCGGAAGATTTATGGTTCTTTGAGCATTGGCAACTGTGAATAACACAGTCGTTGGAACGAGCTGTACGAGATATATACGGCGGCATTTCATAGTTCAGCGAATCAAGAGACAGTGGCTATACTGGCTAGATCATGTCGTCCGAATGGTTGAAGACACTCCACCTCTGAGAGTATTCGACGCAGTACCCGCCGTAGGAAGCAGAGGAAGATGAAGACCTCTATCTGTTGGAAAGATAAGGTGGAGAAGGACCTGGCTGTACTTGGAATTTGCATTTGATAAAAAAGTATCATAACCTCAAAATTGTAAAATGATTCCGAATAACTTTTTCGCTGTAACAAAACAAAGAACTAGAAGTAATAAAGTGTTAAGCAACATACATTGCTTCTCATTAATTTAAAAACAAAAACTTCCTGACTTTGCTAAATTATAATGTCAAGAGTATGACTAATAAATGTAAATATATATATAACGTAAACATATATTTATTTTAAGAAAAGCCAGCTAGCTTAGATCAAAGTAAAGCACAAGTTCTTACTAATTAAAATTTCATGTAAAATTTGACCACAAATGAACACATTCCCTTGTTGACACAGACTTATTGATGACGCGCGTCAAATTTGTTTTAAATTATTATTTTCATAGATTTTTCTTCCCACAACTAACACCCAAAGTGCTACCGAAAACATTTAAAACAATAGTATATGCAAATATATACAAATGTATATGTAAATAGAACTTTAAACAAGCAATTACACAGTCAAAACACTTACATTTGCACGAAAAATAAAAAAGAGAAGCGAAAAACAAATAAAGTGCCTGATTAAAGAGCTGAAATTAAAACAAAATTGTATTATACAAACATATAGAGATATACATACAATGTAAGAGTACAAATGTAGATACATATCTCAGTGTCTTTCAGCATCTTCAAAGCTACATATTTACATATATACATACAATTGTATGTGTGTGCTTGTGAGAATCTTCATGCCGAAAATATTCTATTTTTAAAAGCCAACTAATTATTTCCTTTCAACTGCTGCTAAACAGAAAAAAATAAGTGTGTTTGTATGTATATGTAGATATGAAAGCAAGAAAATATTGTGCGCGTACTATTGGCATGCACTGTGCTGACATTATTTTAATGTGCGCACACAGGTGAAGAGCATGCTTGGAGAGCGAAAGAGAAGGAGACAGGTATGTGTACAAGCGGAGTTGCCATTTCGATTCAAACAGATAATAGAAATAGTAGATTTTTATAGAACGTTGTGAAATTTGGAACTTTTTAAATCAAAATATTGTTTAAGAAATTGTCAAACCAAAAGAAATGGAAGAGTAAATGATATTATTATTTCGATATTATATATTATTTTTTTCCAGCAAATATTTTTTTTAGACAAAACAGAAAACTTCTCAACGTGCAAAAGGCCTTATCAGCTATTTTGACGAATACTTTTATAACGAATACTTTTAATGTATACAATAAATTATATCTAGACAATCTCTTTCAAGCAAAATATTTCCGTTCTGTGGTTTCTGTTTGCGACTGTTGTCTACAGAAGAAATTTTATGAAAGACTAATATGAAACAGAAAATAAATTTATTTGAAATGTAAACTAAAGAAACATTATGGCTTCGGAATTAAAAAAAATCTGCGTTACTATCATCTAATCAAAAAAATGTATACTTTCGCAAGTTGGAAATATATAGCAGAAATATTAACAGAAACGCAATCAGAACGAAAACAAGAGACTGAAAGAGAAACAGAAAATTTCTGTTCACAAAAGAAAGTAAAATATTCTAGACTTTTGGCTGCTAAACAAATGAGGAATGCATCGCGACCTATTCTATTCTATTGTGCTCTCCATGTTGCTATACTCTAATAAACGTATTTCGATAAGCTTTAACCTGAAACAATAACGGTAAGGCTTCTACAACAATAAACCATTGCTGAACCCGAAAAGCACAGTAGCAGAAAAAAATAGTAACAGAAACGGAAAAATACTTACAGCAAAAAATAGTAACAAGAACAGAAAATTTTGTACTGGAAACAGAAATGTTATTTACAGCAACAGAAATGGAAAAAATAGTATCATAAACAGAAAAATTTTACAGCAAAAGAAATGGAAAAAATAGTATCATAAACAGAAAAATTTTATAGCAAAAGAAACTGAAAAAATATCAACAGCACCAAAATAACAAAAAACAGCAACAGCACCACATGCTGTCAAGTCCAGCATACCTTCGAATAATTAAACCTCTTAATGATAATAAGGTGTTTTAATATCGCTCACCTTTTCACCTACCGTAACGACCTTCTCGGCCATTTCTTTAACTATGTATTAATTTCGTTTTCTTTAGTATAAACATTTTTCTATTGTTTGCATTTGCTTTTGACGCTTTTGTTTAGTGACACACTTTTGGGTATTCTGTAATCGATATTCGCAGTGCAACAACAAAAGCTGAAAGCCGCTACAGACGAAGCAGAGCGCTGGCTGCCGCTTGGCATATTCGCTTGCTCACTGCAGAATACTACACTTTGGCTTTAAAGTGGTTAAGTGGCGCTCGCTGTGGCCTAAGTTCATTTGCTAACTAAGTCAAAAGGTCAGTGCGCGCTTCGCTCACTTTGGGGCTAATTAATTTACTGTTATCGCTTTCTTATTGTTTTAAGGGCGATTTAAAGCACGAGCTCAACGGCATGATAAGTGAGAGGAGTGGATGAAATAAAGTCATTTTGCCATTTGATTGACAGAAAATAATAGTTTTTTAAATTACTTTTGACCGTTTACACTGCTTTAAAAATTTAAAAAATTTTTTGTCTCAAAAACCAACTAAAAATTTTTTTTATTGCTTTTTTCTTAAGTTTTATGACCACACTGTGAAATTTCTGGTTTTGCGTTATGCACTTGACATTTCTGTTGCCATTTACACTCTTTAACACAGCTTAAGTATGTAGAGGAGATCAGATAGGAAGCTTGACAATCTCGTCAGGTAAAGTTTATGTGTTCGCAAGCGTGCTTAAGCGCTTGGAAAAGTTGACGCTTTCTTTGACAATGAATGCAAATTCTATATGTAAAGTAGTTTTTAAACAAATTTTAAAGAAAGAAAAACAAAAAAAACTATTGCTCCCTGTTCGCTCTTTGAGAAAGCAATATAAATTTCCCCTAGTTGACGACAGAAGCAATTTATTATAAAATATTCCACTTCTGTTATTGATATTAAAAATGTGGAAATTAACAGCAGAACCTTTCAAAATAGCGACATTAAAAGTAAATATAGTCGAAGAAACAGATTTTAGGGTATAACCACTTTGTACTTGTATACGTATATAGGACGAAAGGTACAACGAACTTTTTTCAGATAAGATTTTAGTTTTTATTTTTTTCAAAACAATCTATTCTTTCACGAATTTTTGTGTAAAATATCCTTGCTATGTCCTAAACACATTCTATTTTTATATAAAATATTTATTTTTTCTCCTTATACAGACATAATATCGGAAAAAATCTCATTTTTAATCAAAAAATCTCAAGTCAAAATATCAAATTGGTTTTTAGAAAGTCGGTGAACTTTGTCTTCGTTCAAATCTCTAACGGGGTTTTCAATAATAGCGCTACAAAAGTCTTTATTCCTGTGAAAGTACTTTCGATACCATTATGTATGGAACTCGATTATTTTTTGCATGGCCATCACGGGCTCGCTTGCAGAAGTCCGATCGCTGAACCCAATTTTCAAGCATAAATCGGCCGATTATACTGCAATTTCAACTTTGATATTCGTACGAAGTTCATCAATCGTCGATAGCTTGTCCATAGACTTGACATAGCTTCACAGGAAATGGTCTAACGACGTCAAAACGCACTATCGAGACAGCCAATTAATTATAAATCGATTACGACATTCGCTGTGTGGCTTGTGGTGCCGTCCTGTTGGAAAAATATTCGGTCATCACGGAGCGCTAACGATTCCCAGTTTTGATCATCACGGAAGAACTACAGCCCAACGACGCCGCCGGCACACAAACGGCACCAAAATGTAATTTTCTTGGAATGCAATGGTGACGTATGGAGTACGTGTGGATTGCTGACTAACTAATAACGCATATTTTGCTTTTGTCGAAGCCTTTCAGCCAGAAATCAGCCTCATCATCGCTGAAGATAATTTTTCGATGAAAATCCGGATCATTTTCAAGTTGTTGCTCAGCCCAATTCACGAACAAACGACGATTCTGGTGGTCAAGCGACTTCAGTTTTGATCTTCTAAGCATGTAAGCCAAGATCTTTCCGCAAATTGAGAACGACGTGTGAGAGACTGATTTGGGTTTTCCTCAATTGATGCGCTAGCGGCAGCAATAATCTCGACACTACGTACACTTCTTTGCCTTACTGGCACAAGAACCTTTTGTACTATGCCTGTGGATTCAAATTTGTCTACGAGACGCTCAACTGTTGATTTATGCTGTCAAATCACTTACGACGACCATAAATTGGACGTAGCGCTCTTACATTTGTGTAGTAAATTTTTATAATTTCGACTCGTTATTGCATCATACATCTTTTCATGCTGAAATGACAAATCTTACTGAAGAAAAATGTCATAATAGCAGGGAAAATTTCTTGCCGATACAACAACTATCTGTTTTTTGCGAAAACCGCTTTGTAGAGTTGAACATTTCGATATTTGATAAAATATCAAGTGTTGGTTTTACCCGAATAGTATCTGGTAAGCAATTCTCTTGAGTTCGTCATTTTGGTAATATAAACAAAAAAGCTCCGTTTAGGCACTAGATTTTCAATTATTTAAACTATTTTGTTCCGATTTGATTTTAGTTGGAGCTATATGTTTACCGTAAAAAGCTACGGTTGGAACTGAATCAACACCATTACTTTTAAAATCTAAATTTTTTTTTCAAATTTCTGTCAAGTCGGACCTTTTTTAATTATGCTGTTTTTTTCTAAAAAAATAGAATTCACTGTAAAAAAAATTAAATCAATAAATTTAAAAATATATAAAACAAAAAAAAAGATACGAACATTTTTTTAAAATAATTTTAGGATTGGTATCTTGTGGATAACCGCTATTTTTACACAAAAATTTGTTGTCTTAATTCACATAATAAAATAAACAATAATTATTCAGCAAGCCACTACACACACTTGTGTATTTTATATAAAAATATGTAAACCATGCAGCCAAAAACAAAATAAACAAATAGAGAAGTGTAAAAAAATAGATTACAACAAATATGAGAATGCTTAGAAAAAGCTCGAGTGAGAAAAAAATTTATTTTACATATAAAATACACATGTTTATATGTATGTAGTATGCGAGCATAAATAAAAAGATTATCAAATTGTTCAAATGCTGACAAACATATACATATACACCATAAATATGCCACCATAGCCGCATACACCACTGTTTCAAGCGCGCTTGTATGCATTTATATATGTATGTACATATGTGTGTATGTGCGCGCTTGAATATGTAAAAATAGAAACAAGTGGTGTTAATTTTCAATTTGTATCTAAACAGTCAGTGTCATTCACCTCTCCAACGGTGGCGGCGGCGGCACAAGTGACTGCCAAAGTCAGCAGGTATTTTTTTCTTGTTCTTTGTTTTTATGTTGCAAGCATGCTTACAAACACATACATATGTACATATACATTATGCGGTTTGTAAGCGTAAGTGGCAACAAAAGCATACTATATGTATGCAACATACAACATGCTACACGCATCACCAGCTATTATGCATGCGTAGCACGTGCAACAAACAACAAACAACACAAAAGGCCAAGCAGCAAGTGCAAAGGGAACGCTGAAGCGGATTCGAATGGAATGGACAGCAAGCATCGCTATGCAGAACGGCAGCATTGCAATGCCCAGCAAGGTGCACACAACTATTTTGAATAAAGCATGAAACAAAAGAGTGGCAGTCGGTGGAGGCAAGTTAGCATTTTGTAGGGAAAATGAGTGGATTATTGGCTGTGGGCTATAGACAAGTGCCTTAGCAGACAGCTAATCAAGCTAAGAATATTACAAAAACAAAAACAAATTAAGGGAATGGTGCATACACACACCTACAACCGTGCTTTGGCATACAATATGCCACATTTTGTTGCACCGATGTGTTAAACGATACCGAAATGACTTTGTTTTGACTGTGAACTCGGCGTTTACGTGACTTTCCAATTGAAGTATTATTATTTTATTTTTTGTTGTTGAAAATCAGCAATTTGAACTCGCACTTGACTCGCAAATGCCGCCGAGATATTCACACACTCATCAGCAATCAGCTGTTTCGCGGCAACAAGTGAATTTGCAAAATGGTCGGGCAATTGAAAAATTGCCACAATGTTCAATATCTTGTATTGTATACTAGCAGATAAGAAATTTTAGCATATTTGCGCTCACTTGAGGTTACATTAGAGCGGATCATTTTTTTTCTATAAAATCGCGTATGCGGAAAATGTTCTACAGATCAATCAGAATATTTTTTCCTAAGATGTATCAGATCCAAAACCGGTTTCGAGCAAAAAAAAAAAATCACGTATGCGAGAAATGTTCTACGGGTCATTCTGAACAACTTTGCCTAAGAGACTATGGGTCTAAAAGCGGTTTCGAGCCAGCGATTTTTAAGTCGAAGTTTAAAAAATCTGAATAATGTTGTATGGAAGTTATGTCATATAATTGTACGATCTGACCGATTCCGACAAATGATTAATATAATATCAAAATGCACTTTACATTAAATTTCATTCGGATATCTCAAAAAATTACGAAAAAATGTTTATGATAAAAAAAAAATTAGAAAAAATAGAAAAATTAAAAATTGCTGGCCCATTTTAGACCCACAGTCTCTGAGGCAAAGTTGTTCTCGCATACGTGATTTCTCTCTTTTTTTTTGGCTTCCTGTAAATCGACCCGCTCTAATATACATTTGAGACACTTGAAACGCGTTAGTCAAAATGATGAACTGATTGATTGACTTGCAAATAATTATTCCATTAAAAATTTTATCACTTAAAAAGCTGTTTTTAATCCACCGACTTTAACGCCTGACTCTTGGAAAATAGACAGACATTATTTAATTTTAAAAATAGCCTAACTCTAAATAAAAAAGCTTGGAAGTGAACTTGAAATAAAGACCTAAAAATATTGTAAAGAAGACTTAACTTCAGGAAGAAGGTAAACAGGGGTCAAAGACTTGGTAGGCGCCATTTATTCGTACTAATTTCCATCTTGGAAGGGTTGCCAGATGTAATTTAGTAACAGTAATTCCATGATTGATTGATTGGTTGATAGAAAAGGAAGGTGCAAGATTGCCAGACCGCAAGCAGCGCATTTAGACCCATTGTGCTCCCAAGTCAAGCCAATTAAGCCTTATCCAGAAACTCACTGGATTTAGGAAAATACCTGATTTTTTCCCCAGCTGGCCAATGTCTCTTAGGTAAGTTAAAGCATTGGAAACCGTGAAAGATATTCCATTCCAACCGGCTGAAGGCTGGGTAGTCGCAATCTTCCTCCGCGCAGGCTCTGCAATCCGCCAAAACCACTTTACCAATTTTCCGCAGGTGGGATCTTAAGCGTAGATGTCTTGTGATGATGACTATAATATTATAGCTAGAAGTGGCAGCTTTTTCGTCTGATCACCATCAAAACATCCCCAAAGTAAGTACTATATACTACTATGCCCTAAGATGCTAGTTTTCCAAGAGTCAATTGCTTCAAACAACATCTGGCTTTTAGTTTCCTTCTATTCCGAGTTACCAACTGAGAGTCTAGTTATTGCCTCCTCTCATAACCTAACGCAGTGACACTTAGTTTAGGCGCAACGGATTGCCTTAGTTGCCACTTGACTATTCCCTAGAAGGTTCATGGACTCACCGAGTAGAGCAGAAGCCAATTTCAATGGCTTAGAAAATAGTTAATAAAATTTATTATATTTTACCCAAAAACTCAAGAAAGAAAATAATTTTTTGTAAAAATTAAAACTAAAATCTTATCTGAAAGAAATGTTCCCACAAAAGTTGTAAATCTTGTTTATTGCCTAAAACTTTAATTTTTTCCATGGAAATAGAAATATCTAAATTATAAAAACAAAAACAAATATTTGCGCACGCACGCTTCGCTGCAAACCGATGCAGTAGTTGGCTCAGCGCTCAAATGCTCAAAGCATTAACCACTTGTTTTCACGTGTGATATCTGACGCGCTTGCCAGCACTCCAGCGCGCCGAGATAAGTATGTATGCATGAGCATCAGTTCATAACTACCGGTTTGTGGCGGCTAGTAAGAGAGTATTTGGCGTTTTACGTTTCGCGGATGTGGCACTTTCACTTGGGACCAGCAGCGAAGCAAACAATAAAAGGCAAACAAGTTGACAACAATAAATAACTGCATATAAACATACATACATACATATAGACGGGTATCTATCGGCTCTTTTTCAGTTAATTTGCACGTAATTTTCATTGGCAGCGTTAGTTAAAAGTCTGCCGCAATATTTATATATATATTTTTTTAATTTTCGCATTTCTTTCCTATTTCTCAACCGTCACCGCCTTAAGAAAGGCAGCAGTCGATGTGTTGGTTATAGGAAAAAGGTTAATTGATTTTAAATTGCCAAAACGTTTTGCTTTCGGTTTTGTAACTGTAACGATCGAAAGCGGCAGTGAGCAGATGGAGTTATTATTATTATTAGCACATGTTGTGGTCGCGAGAAAAATAGCGAAATAAGTAAAGTGAGATATAATATATTATATATTATTAGATATTATAAATATATATGAAAATATGAAAAAAAAATATATAAAAAAAAAAAATTTCAAATTTTATAAAAATTTAAAAATAAAAAAATTAAAAAAAAAAATATATAAAAAATAAAAAAAAATTAAATTAAAAATTAAAAGAAAATATAAATAAAAATCCAATAAGAATAAATTAAAAAATAAAAATTAATAACAAAAAATAAAAATCTAAAAAATTAATATTTAAAAGAAAAAATAAACAAAAAAATTAAATTAAATATTTTTTATGTATAAAAAATAAAAAAGTAAATTAAAAAACCAAAATGTTAATATAAAATAAAAAATATAAAATAAAAAATATAAAATAAAATATTTAAATTAAATTAAGTTAAATAGAAAATAGTATTAATATATCAAAAACAAGAAAAAATTTTATTAAATTAAATTTTTTTAAATGAACAAAAATAAAAGAAATTAATAATAAAAATATATATAAAAATTTAATATTAAAATAAAATTTTAATTAATATTTAAGAGAAAAATAAAAATTAAAAATTTCAATTAACTTAAAAATATTATTAACATATTAGTGTCTTAAAAAGACAAATCAAAAAATTAAATAAAATAATTTTTTTAAATGTATAACAAATAAAAATATTTTTATATTAAAATATAAATTTAAATTAGTACTTGAAAAAAATAAATACAAAATTAAATTAAATCAAAATAATATTTTTTTAATTGTATACCTACAACAACAAATATAAAAGTATGAGTACGGAAAATGTTTGTTTTGAAATAAAGCCTAAACAAATTAAATAATGTAGCGATTTTAAAAGATATATTAAAAAAAATTAATATTATATCTACTAATTTAACATAACTAAGCAGAAAAACATAAAAAAAAAATTATTTTTGTTTAGAGAATTCATAATGAAAGAGTAAAAAATATTGTTTTTATTAGAAAAAAATTCAACTGAAAATACTAAAAAAAATATTTATAAAAAAATAATAACACAAAAAACTTAAAACAAATCATATCAATAATTTTTTTTTTTAAATTTTGTACGAAAAATAAAAAAAAAGTAATATAAAAAAACTTATATGAACTGCATTGTAAAAACTTATTTTTCTTTAAATAAAAAAACAACAAAAAAATTAAAAAAAAAAGATTTTTTTTATCACTTTTATAGTAATTTTCCCATTTTTCACATTTATGTATTAATAAAAAAACGAACCTGTTAATTGCTAGCAACAATAGCGGTGCAACAAAAACAGTTTGATTGCTTAGCTACATATATTTATCGCTCACTCCACGAACACTAAACGATCGTTGACGGCAACCGATTTGTCAGTTAAACTGTTTGTACCCTCCACTTGACGATCGACCCGAATTGATTGCCCAAGCAATAAATTTGTGATTTCATTATAGCCCCCCATCCTCTTTGTATTCATTGTCGTTTTGTGTTAATTAACGCTTTCGTTTTCATTTTCGTTCAAATGCATTTCGTTTGAATTTACAAATTTACATATGTAATGCGATGTGTTTATTTTCATTGTTTGTTCGTCATTAATATTGAGTTTATTGATCCGTCATCGGCGGTGTTGCCTTCATTTCGACAGCATCTTCAATTCACCTAATTTTTTATTTGATATTTAATTTTAATGGCGTATTTTAAATTTGTTTTAATTATGCCGTTAGCAATGTTTGTTCGTGTTTATTTTTGGTTTTTGTGTTTATCATTTATTCACCAGTTTAATCAGGTTGAGGTTGCGGTTGAGACAAGATTTGTTTCTTCACATAATTTGTGGGGAATTTTCGATATTTTCTTGGAAGCAGCGCAGGTTTTGGAATTATTTGGCTTTTGTGTGGAGTATATTTGTTTATTTCTAATAATTTTTTTTTAAAAATTTGGAATTACAAAAAAAAAAGGAAGGTGGAAAGGTCGTTAGTTCCGTTTAGAACAATTCCTGTCCTTTGCTGAGAACATAGGTACTCTTTAATAGACTCCTAATTATGCAATTAAGAACAAATTATATTGAATTTATGATAAATGAAGCAATTGTCTTCTTGCTCAATTAAGAGTGAATGGTTAATTCATTTATCTCCATGTTACTCTTTGAAGAAACGCAAATTTTAAGTTGAAAATTGAAGCTAACATCATGTCTGGATCTAACCAATATACTGGTTATCCCGCTAAAGGACAATCCAAACATGAAACTTATCGGAGAAATGCAATATATCGATTTAAACTAATAAAATTCGTTTATAAGTCAACGTTTTCTGTTTGGTGGTCAAATATGAACTGACCAAGATAAATTGAGTACCTTTGAAGACAATTGTAATGACTTTATTCACATCTCATTTGGCACAGCTAATTGACTCGATTAAGAGTTTAATTGAATTTTAAAACAAACGAACGGCATATTTTATTGAATAAATACTCGATTTGACAGTTAAAAGGTTGGTCTTAAAGTGGTTTCTTCTTCAAGTTCAAAGAAAATTGCTGGCATTAATTGTAAAATACATATAGCTAATATAATGTTCTGAGATCTATCTTCTAAAGTGATCTAAGATCTAATATAATGATCTAAGATATATCTAATATAATGATCTAAGATATATCTAATATAGTGATCTAATGCTGAAACATAATCTTTGCAGTATTGTCAGTGATAATTTTATTACTGATTTAATATTTGGAATTCGAAATCTTTCAAGTTTGTAGAATATCTCAAAATCTTATAATTTACATCATGAGTTCACATATCTAAGCCTGCTAACCGGTTTGCTGATAAACTTATAAGCAAATTTACAAAAAAAAAATCGAATTCTAGTAGTAGTAGTAATTGTTGAAACCCACTTGACTTTGGTGAATCAACGAAATTCTTTGGAAAAATCAATATTTGTGGTGTAGAATTTGAGTATTTGTCATCGCTGCTGGTTAGGCAATTCATTCTTAAAAATAACTGGTTAAAAATTAGGTGAGATCATAGAAGTGAGTAACTATGTATATTGAATAGCTTTCAGCTAATAATTTTTAGATAATAAGTATATATAATTTTGAGTACTATCGTATGGAAAAACAACTTCGGAGGACTCGTAGAAGTTAGATTGGTAAAATAGTGGTTGCAAGATTCTTCGGTTCGCTAAATATTTGCTTCCGATCGAGATATGTACAGACTTTAAAACTGCTTTTGTAGAAACTGTAGTATCTGAAATTCCAGATCTGATAATTTATTCCATACCAGGGCAGATGAAAGTCGAAGTGTATACAAAAATCGACCCGGAACTGAACCTTTTGGAAAACCGACGTCGAGAAAAGGTCACAAAAGATAAAAATGTAGCTAAGGACGTACATTAATTAAACGGATTCTAACCAATGACCAGGCGGGGTCTATGAATATGACGTCCAAAAAAGACCCAAAACAGAGAAAAACCAAATTAGCTGAGGGCACTGATGACCATCCCAGGAGATGCTTATAACAAGTGTATTAAATTTTGGATTAAGCTCTAGGAGCATACATATTTCGAAGGTGATTATAAGGATTTGTATCAAAAATATTATAATATGAAAAATTACTATTTTTTGTCAGTCCGAGTCAAATTTGATCAGATGGTAATTTGGAATATTACTTTTTTTCGTAAAAATGGCGTTGTAAAGCAACCGTTATATGCGCTGTGGTGCCCACTAGTGGCTGTTTTCGTTGAAAATTATTATAAAAAAAGGGACTTCTCGCACTCGAAACCGCCCAAAAGTGTTTTTAAGTAAAAAATATAACCATTTAAATTAATTTAAGCTTTCTAAGCACTCAAACACGACTTTAAATGTTTCAATTTGGCAAATTTAGAAACTTTTGAAAATCATTTTCCTACATAAAATTACAACTTTCAGCGAAACTTCTCATAATTTCAGAAAAGAAAACTGAAAACTAATAAAAATAAATGTATCAAAGGTGCACTCAACTAGCATAAATGTGTTGTTATGGTAACACTAGTCCATATTTCTTGTTATACAACTAGTTTGCATATAAACTCTCTTATAATTACGTGCTTTTCATGACAATAAAATGAAAAATAAGACAAGCAAAACAATTACCGGTGTCATTGTCACCCGTTCACCAGTGCAACGTTGGTGACATAACAGAGGTTGCTATGCATATCACTACTACATACCTTGATACACATATACATATAAGTAAGTGTGCTTATAACTGCATACTTAATTACGTAAGTAGTCATATACTTTCCATAATTGTACTATAAAATCACTCAGTGCAGCGCGAGTGCAAGCAACTTTCTGGCATTGCATATGTTTTAGTCTAATATGGGCATGTAGATATGTATGTTTGCATGCTGGCTGCATATTTAATTTTCAAAAGCGGAAGTTCTACACTAATTATTTCCGTTGTTGCTGTGTGCTGCAGTTTACGCATGCGCCGGAGCATAGTGTGGCGGTCAATGCCAAATGTCATTAAGCGACGAAAATACGAACAAACGTACCATGTGTGTATTTAAATGTGTATGTGCATGTGCATAGCGGATGCATTTATATAATAATTGAAAATAATGTAAAACGCTTTGTGCATTTTAGCGCTGGAAATAGGTGGCATTATACTCATTATTAGAGAAAACTCAAGATGAACGAAGCTCTCAGCGCCTCACTTACAATGTGATTATTAATAAGTATGAGCTTGGAGGATGTTGCCAATTGTGGCAAGTGTAGTAAAAGCGTTTCTAATTAAACTGTATTTATGTATATTATATATCTTTACTGCTTTTAATAAAGCTTTGCTCGTTTTAATGAGTATGATACCAGCAATAAAGCATGCTATTATAAAAAAAAGAAATATTGAGTAATTTAATACGTTTATTAAAAAATTATGCTAAAATGATCAATAAACACTTAATACATATCCGCTGATTATCCGATTTAATACAGATAGCAAAGTCGTTGATTTCCTATCAGTAACAGGTCAGTTGAAAAGCCTCAGGTCTTACACATAGATGGCGCTACCAAAATTAAATCCATATGATTTTTAGTTAGTCCTAACTCAAAAGGCGCGTGTATAAATTTGACAGCTGTTGGATTATTAGTTAGTGAATTATATCATTTTGAGTGAAGCAACTCTTATCATAGTGAAAAAAATTGATAAAAAGGAATCGCGCGTTGCAAGCGAAAAACACGGTTGACGGGAAAAAATACAAAAACTTGGCCTGGTGACGAGTTTTCGAACACTGTCCCGAAAAAATCAACCATCAAGGATTGGTATACTAAGCTTAGATGAGGTGAAATGAGCACCGAAGCCGGTAAACGCAGTGGACGTCCAAAAGAGGTTGTCTACAACATAGCGTTATTTTAGTGTTCGAAGGGCGAAATCGCCGAAAAACGGCCTCTTCAAGGCAATATACCGTGTCACAAATCAGTGAAAACGATGGCAAAAATACTTGCATTGGGCTTGGAATTGATTCCTGATGCACCGTATTCTCTAGATTTGGCCCCCAGCGACTATTTTCTGTTCTCTGATCTTAAAAGAATGCTCGCTTAGAAGGAATTTTTGTCGAATGAAGAGGTGATCGCCGAAATTGAGGCCTTTTATCGAAGGACAAATCGTAGTACAAAAATGGTATCGAGAAATTGGAGGATCTCTATATAGTAATTAGTGTATGTACAATATGTGCCTTCGCCTAGATGCCCTTTTGCACCCAGACGCTATATTTTTTTTCAGGAAAATTTTTTTTCATTGCCTTATTTGACTTAATATTGAAAAAACATCCTAATTATACCCTGAACAGGGTATATTAAGTTTGTCACGAAGTTTGTAACACCCGAAGTTAACGTTTTTTCTTGTTTTCAGTCTAAAATAGCTGATTTTGTTATGAAGCCGGTAACATTTTCCTTCGTTGAAATTTCCACAAAAGTAAAGCGATTGCAAAAAATAGCTCAACAAACGATTCAAGCTCCTATTAAATTCAGAATAAGAATATAACAATTACCTACGCGAAGATAAACATCTTAGATGTGCAATGATTTCTAAGCACTCTTGCTTGAATCTCATAAAAGAGTTCTTATTTCTTGTATGAAGAAAAATATGAAAAAATAGACGACAATATCGGCTTCGTGAAATCTTGATTAAAATCATATAATATTAAATTAAATATGGCTGATCGTATACATATTAGACTCGAATTCCGATTACTCATATTGGTTGATATTGGGTTTATATTTTCTGAGATATACAATTTGCATTATAACAAAAATTGTAATACAAACGAAATCAGCTAGATAGTCAAATATACATGTTTTTCCTCCTACCTTACTCATTCTACTTCGGTAATAAAACGAAAAGTCACAAAAAACCACAAACTCATGAGTATATAAAATTGAAATATATATACATATATATATTTATATAAATTCCTTGTTTGAATTCACCAAAAACAATATAATATGTATAAATATACTAAATTTATGAAATCACCTGCAGATTCCTCAACGTCGCTGACTCATAACGAGGACAGCACAGATTTTTTACCAATTTTTTTTTATGTTTTAGAAGCTCTCGCGTAAAGCTTCGAAATTTTATTTGACTTTCAGACACTTATTGCTTTAAAAATTGCTTAAAATACATAATTAATAACATGAATTTATTAAACAAAAACAAATTGGAGGAATGTGTATACTAAGGGAATTTGTAGATGCAAAATTTTGCCAACCTTTTTTATTTTTAAACACTACTAAGCATGTGTCCATCATAAATAAATGTCACTTACTCTAGAATGCTGAATTTTTTAAGTCACGAGGAATTGTGCAATATTTTATAGGTGTGTCAAAAAACGGTGCGTTACACATTTACTTGTGTATAAATAACAAAATTTAAATATAATTAAAAAAAATAATAATAATAATAATAATTTAAATAAAAAACTATTTTTTTAATTAAGAAAAAAAATTAAAAAAGTAAAAATTAAAAAAAATAATAAAAAAAAACAAAAAACTCAAAAAAAAATTATAAAAAAAATGTAACAAAATAAATTTAATTACAAAAAATGATTTTTTTTTTAATTTAAAATTAAAAGCATAAAAAATAAATTAATTAACGCCGAAAGAAAGTGTTTTTGTAAAATATTAGACATTTAATTACAAAAAATTATTTTTTTTTAATTTAAAATTAAAAGCATAAAAAATAAATTAATTAACGCCGAAAGAAAGTGTTTTTGTAAAATATTAGACATTATGGAGACCAATATTTAGCGAGGTCGATCATTCCATGTGGTAGAATAAACTCATAAAGTATTATAAACTTGGTGAGAATTATACTTGTTAAGTGAGTCGAAGAAAATAATAATAAATACTGCACCAACAACATTCTATTATACATTAGTACAAAAAGAAACAATTTTAAACTCGAAGAAACTGATTCAACAGACATTCTTGAACAAAACTGTTTACAAAATAAAAATAACTTAAGAACCAGGCCCATTTCACTGTCTTTTTTTCAATTTTTTTTTATACTTATTTAATTTTTAAATTTTTTTTTACTTTTTTTCTTATTTTTTTAATTTAATTTTACATATTTGTTTTTAATTTCTTTGTTAGATTTAGCAAATATATTTAGTAGAAATACCCACGCGAAAATCGATTTATAGAGAGTCGCAGAGTTCTTTTGCAGTTAGATTACCTTAGAATTTGTTCAAAAGGACATTTTTCTATTATGTAAACGTTTCTAAATTTACACGCCTTTCAGAGGAAGATCTGGGATAATTTCATAAAACAGTAGTATATTTTCATAACATTTAAAGAATTTCGAAAATTTTAATTTTCATCGATGTTTTCCTTGCTCGCATGACCTTCTCGTCATAGTGCATCTATTTCAAGTTAAATAGAGTATGCTCCCACATACGTCATCAACATTGGCTAAATTTGAGGACACTTGCATAATCTCATGAAAACAACAAACGAAGGCTTCTATTTTACACAATAGTGTAGTCAAGTGTTTGCTCATATCAAATTGCTAAAATGCATTACAAAAGCGTCAATTCAGCCTTTGTAAAATATATAATTCTTTGGACTTGCCGGCACTAAAAACGTAACTTAATACACATACTCTGATTCCTACACAAATACACAGAAACACATATTCTACTTCTCTTTATGAGAGCACAGTGCCATTACCTTCACTATGACAATGAATTTGGTCAAGGTTTTAAGTTTTATATTCAAATTGAGTTGGCTAAATGACTGAATAAAAGCAAATTATAGAAATAAATAGTTTCATACATACATACATTGTATGTGTGTTTACATGTGCATGTAAGTACATATGTACGTCTAACATATATGACGTGACTTTACACATATCTCTGTGTGTGTGAAAAATGTCTTAATGGGCGTACAATTACAATTTAATTGAAGTAATCTGCGAATACAAAATGGAACAAACAATGCAAGCTCATATGTTTTGAGGCAAAGTCTGTTGTTTATCTACAACATACATATGTACATAAACACAGCGTAGTTATTTTTAGATTCGAAAATGTGAGAAAATAAAAAGTGAATGAAGTGAGCATATTTTTCATTTCACTTCAGATATCTACTCAAAAAACAAGATATGATGCGGAAAATTATTACTTAGAAAAAATAAGTAAGTAAGTCTTAAAAAAAAATTGAATTATCATTTATATTAAAAAATAATAATAAAAATTCTTTATTAAAACTAATCCTCAAATTTCTAGTTTTCAATACCAAATTTAAAAATTAAATTTTAATATCAAATTCCGTATTGAAAAATAAGTTTAGTTTAAGGTTTAGAAAAAAATTTATTAAAATATGATTTTAAATTTAAAATTTCATACTTAAACAATTTATATATTAAAATTTTTTATTTTTGATTATGTGATAAAAATTACAAAAATTTTGGATTAGAAAATAAATTTTCAAAAATTTGAATCTAAATCCGATTTTCTACTTTTGTTCCAAATTTCATACGAAAATTTTTTAATTAAAAATTTCATAACCCTGCTAGTAATGGACAACAGTGAGAATAGAATCTAAATATATTTGCTTTTAATATCTAAAATAAAAGAAAATCAATAATAATCAGGAAAATTAAATTACAAAATATTTTTGATTGTAACTGATCTCTTCTAGCGTCTAAAGTCACATTAAAAGCACCCTAAATGTAGGCAATGTTTATGCCCGGCGTGCCAAATAACAAAAATTCAATAAATATGAAACATTGCCTACAATTAGGCGCATTATTCACTATTTGTATGCATTTAGCAAAGTTTCACACCTAAAATACAACATTTTTTATTAAATGGTATCCTTTTTATTTATATGTTTTATAGATAAAAATTAAATCGAAAGAAAATTTGTGAAGTTTAGGAAAAGATTTTTTGTCAATAAAAACATTTTATAATAAAGCAAGAATTCTTTATAAAGGAAAAGCTCGTTTTATTACATGATTTTCTTAAAAAAAGACACAACAATTTTTTTTATTAAAATTAGATAATTGAACTGGTAGTTCAGTAGTTCAAATACAAGGTGCCAGGCCACAACGGAATCATGGGCAACTGTAAAGCTGACGATCTGGCAATAAAAGGCACCATAGCCACGCCATCAGTAGAAAGTGAACGAGGCGGTGACTCTCTTTTCTGTATTTTTTTCTATTGGATGGCTGCGTTTCACAGTAGCTTGGTCAGCGCTCGTTGAAGCGCAGTCGCAAGATCCTTTTGCGCCGAAATCGATCGTAAAATATATAATGAGCGCTTTGCTCTTGGTAAGACTAAGCTCTCTATAGTTGTGGAAGTTCTAACAGTCTTCAAAAGCTGTATGGAAGACGACGAGGTGGAAGCATCTCAAAACTTATGTACTTCTTCATTGCCCCGCATTTGTGATTAGGGCTTAACCACTTGGGATCGTACACCTTTAGATACCCCACGGAACAGGGCAAATTTTTATTGGCAACAAGGCATTTTGCTGGTTTAAAAGATCGTATACAGGAGTTCTACTTTTAAGGCTTCACAAAGGACTACAAAGAGTAGTCCAAGTCCGATAACTGGATCAGACATCAAACCTAACATAATCTGCACAAATACTATATATACATATATGACATGATTGTTTAAATTAAATTTTAATACATATTTTCCATCTATTAACTTACAATTATTAGGTACCATAAGCATACTATACAAATATAACAATTATATAGATTTTTTCAATAAAAACCTTTGCTCACACTGTTGTATTGTAATTACCATAAAAAGGAAAGTTGCCAGCGCGAAAGAAAACATGGATGTACAATAAATGTATAGCCGTTGCCTGGTACTTACCTAAAAAGAAAAATAAAAAAATATTATTATTACAAAAAGTTAGTAGTTGTTGTAAAAAAGTAAATAAAAGTTTTCCATCTAAACTGAAGCACATTAAAATAGATGAAGCGCAGAAAGTAAAATTTTTATGCCAACATTTCCAACACAAAACCATAAATGAAATGCGAAACAACAAAAGTGGCGTGCTAAAAAAGAGCAGCGTAATAGTGGCGGACGGAAGAAACTGCGCTAACCAGGTTTTTCTCCACATTATTATTTTATTTCTTCAAAATGCATTTTACTACTTCTTGCCACAATAAATTTAGAACCATAAAAAACGACATGAGATCGCTGCAAGTTTTCATAAAAAAAATGAGAAAGATAGTGAAAAAGGTGGCAGCAACGAACGTGCGCGTCGATAAGATCAGGCTTTCAACACCTCACGCATTGCAGTGCGCACAGCCGGGTATGGCACGGCACGTAGGCGCACGCACGCATGCAACGCACACACACACATGAAACTCAATTGCAATGTAGACGCGCATGCGCATGCGTCGCGCGCAAGATCAACTGGCGCGCAGTAGGAAATGCCAGTATTTTTGAACGCGCTGTGCTGTGGCGCTAATGTGTTGCATAATAAAAAACGCACTCAATCAGAAATGAGGAAATTGTGTTGCGGCGGCCGGCCAGCAGTTGAGATGAAACAAATTGCATTTAATGAAAATTTACTACTTTTTTATTACAAATTCAATTGAAAGCGAATGGAAAAACAATTTCAGTGGCAGTAAAATCGCATGAAGAACTCGGCTGTGGAAATGGAAAGCAGATAGCACAAATTGTGAGCGCGATAAGTCGGTGGAAAGTTAATTTTGTTGGTGGAAAAATGAGTTTAGAATAAAAACAATGAAATTAAGCCTAATTTTTCACTTCAAATTGGAAATATAAGATTTCTCGAGAACTACCCAACCGATCTTCATGAAATTTTACACAGGTCTTTGAGATACGATTCTTAAAGACTTGGATGAACAATTTAATAAAATATTTATTTTTTTATATGAGGAAAAATTGTTTAAAAAGCTGTTTTTTATCCGAGAAAATCCTGAGGAAACTTTAAGTATTTTTATTCAATGTGAAGTACAATGAAGGACTGAATTTCATGAAATCAAATTGTCGAGTACTGTTTCCACTAAATAAAGTCGTATGTCATGAACGACAAGTTCAATATTGACTTCGAACACTTGAAGAGAGTCTGGTTTATTGCTAAAGACCAATGCCTTTAAAAAACCCCACAAAAAGTTGTCTAATGGTGTTAAATTACAAATTCTTGCAGGCTATTCGATGTCACAATTTCTTGAAATGATCGAATATCCAAACCTTTCTCACAATAATTCGGTTCTTGTACGTGCTGTGAGGCACGTAACGCCGTCTTATTCGAACCAGATATTATCAAGACCAACTTCTTGAAATTGCGGCCATAAAATTTTGGTTATCATCGATCTATAAAGCTCTCTATTGACAGCAACGATGTCACCAGCTTCATTTCGCAAAAAAAAGTAAGGATCGATGATTCCACCAGACCAAAAACCACACCACACGGTCAATTTAGGTAAATGTTGTTGACTATTCATTAATATTTTGTGGATTTGCTTCGCACCAGAATCGACAGTTTTTTTTTATTTATAGCACCACTCAGCTGAAAATGACCCTCATCGGAGAAGATGATTTTCTTAAAAAAATCGTTGTGGTCTTCAGGCTGTTCCAGGACAAAATAGGCAAATTCACGACGTTTGCATTGGTCCAAAGCTGCAGTTCTGAGTGAGAACAATTTATACGGGTGCAAGCACAAATCCTTTCTAAAATCCTCCTGGTTGTGGTTTGAGATTGCCTCAGGTGAAGAAAAATTAGAGATTATGACATATTAAAAATGTCCGAAACGACACTTCGAAATCATATCATCCCTATTGGAAAACCTGGTGCATAATATCACTTTGTTCCTCCGTTGAATATCGAGTTTATGGTGTTAATTAAAACACTTAGTTCTTTCTTTTTAGTTCATCAAATAGTTTGATTTCAGTCAGAAAATTTCAATGGGGCACAAAGGAAAAAATGCTACTTTGGAGCAAATACAGTTGGTAATTTTTCATCACAAGAATGGAGAAACTGCAGAAATGGCCAATATGAACATTTTGAGACATTCAGCGTTAAAAAAAATGAAGGAAGAGAACATTTATTGAAACAACCGGGTAAACCAAAGAAGCTCAGTGAGAGATTGCAGAAGGCAAACGTATACAAATCGCCAAGGACTATATTTCTAAACCAAAATTTTGGTGGAATGACGTTTATTTTATTTTGGGTCGGATGGACGTGTAAAAGTATGGCGACAACCTAATGAAGAGCTACAACCGCAAAATTTGGGGTTTGGGGCAAAGCATGACAACGGTCACTTTATGGTGTTGGGCTGTATGGGCGTAAATGGGGTCGGGAAACTAGTTATTTTTTATAGGATTATGAACAAAGAAAGACTCTCCGAAAAAAATATTTAAAATGTAGCGCAAAAAACTTGGGTGTTTTAGAGCCATTCAAATTTTATCAGAATAACAACCCGAAACATAAATCGCGATTAGTGCAAGAGTGGCTTCTTTATAATTGCCACAAAGTGCTCCACCCGCCTTGAAAATCAGAAATAGGAACATAGTTGTTTTACTCGAGAGAAGCCATTATTAATTTCTATATTATTATTTTGAATATTTAACTTTGAATCCAAAACTTTTTAACTAAAAAATCGCAATCCTGATCAAAATAAATAACTTTTTATAAAATTTGGAACTAAATTTAAAAAAACTGCATCTGTCAAATGTGTTTAAAGGGTAAAAATATCCATAATTCAGCCATCTTAATTAAATAAAAATGTTAAATCAAATTAAAACGAAACTCTGAGTTGCTGTGAAACACTTTGGAAGAGTAAAAAGTCAGTTCAACGAGGAATTTAATTTCAATAAATAAAATTTACTTTCAAAATTCATTAAATCAGTTAACACCAATCAACTTTAAATTGATTAACCTTAAAGCGCAATGAAATCAAGCTAATAAAAATCAATTGAAAATTGTAGAATATGTGTGCAATTAACAGATATGTGCATAAAACAATTAAACACACAAACATGCGCATTAATGCACACACATATACATGTACACAAATGTTTATGTATGGACATTAATTGCTCAAACTCCACACAATAAACACTTTGCAAGCACATATGAACACATATCAGACGCAGCTGCGCAACTTGAGAAGTACATACATATATGTACATGTAGCAGTGCATACACACACACAGACAAAAGACATTAGCGATTCGCATGTAAAAATTATTTATATACTATACAGACATACATATGTATATACGACTATGTAAGTATGATCAATAAATATTTATTAACCCGCATGGTGGAGATCACAAATTAATTAAAGTCGAAAGCAACAAAGACATTGGCACACCGCCGCGCAATCGCGAAGGTCAATCATAATGAATGCTGCGCTGCAACACCGCATAAATGCCAAAGAAGAGAACGCCAAAGCACACTTCGATTGAATGTGGAATTTTTGATTTTTTGTTTTTTCTGCAAGACGCTAATCACCACTTTGGTGTGATGTATGTGGGGGATATCAAGAATTTTTATGACTTGCGGAAAACATTTTTGAAATTAGAGACTTGTATGCGGAATTAAAGCGAAAAATTAGTAAACAAATTGATTGTCGGATACTACTTTTTGTTTTTTCATTGAATGTAATATCAAAATTCCCACAATGTGAACAAAAATCAAAGAAAAACTAAAAGCTAAACGATGAAAAGGAGAATTTGAAAACAAAAAATAAAAATAAATATCTACAGAATTATTACAATTTTTTGTTTTTGTAATGAATAAGATGTTTTAACGCCATAGAAGACGCAAAATCTTAATAAATCTTATTGGAGCTTGGACTCGAACGACGCCAGTCATCTGCAAGGAATGAACCGATGGTATGGTCATTGATAGTAACTACGCACAAATCAATCAAAGGCTAAAACTCAGGTCGATAACGTGGATCCATAATTGAATGGATCGTGTGAACGTGCGATTTAACCGGAGCGGTTAGGCTAAGTCGTAATATTGATCCCATGGATGGATCTTACTTGGACAGCTGGTCCTTCCTGTTACCCCAAAGCTCCTAAATTTGGATTAACAGATCCTCATAGATTGGCGAATCACTTCAAGCTTACCACAGTCCCAGTCACTTCACTAGATTCGCCGAGATATTTCAATCGCAGTCTGACAGTGGAAAGGCAAAGATGATGACAACTGCTAACAACAAGTAAGTCGGCGTTACGAGTCTCCGAGAGAAATGTTGAGCTTTACGAGATATACGACGGCATTGACATAGCTCAGCGAATTAAGAGACAGTGGCTACGATAGAATCTTCAATTATCGTGAAACACTGAAAAGGAAGAACCACTGGCGCGTTGTTGTAAACTCGGCTATAAGAAGTTTTAAGCTTTCCGTAAATTTGTTGATGCGGTTAATATCAATCTCAGCTATTTCACTAAGTTCGCGAAAGGTGTACCTACCGACGTACTTCAATCGGGCAAAAGCTAGACAGTTGGAAAGAAATTGATTAGATGATTCCACCTCGCTTTCCTTCATACAGCTTTGACAAGAAGTTTCCGTCAAAATATTTATTACCACCACTTGTTCATTTATTGGATGGACAGTTTCTAGTCAGAAACCTATAATTGCGGTGAGGACGGCTTGCTAAAAGCAAATAGTTCAGAGAATATCTTACATCGCCAAAAGGATCTCGCAGCCGAACAAATTCTGGTTGTTAATCAACGGATCACGTGAGATACCAACGACTAGAACAAGGATGAAGTACCAACACGCTTTCTGTTCGGATGACATTAGGGTAAGGGTGTCTTCATCTCAGCCAAAGAAGGTCATTGATTTTGCAGTTTCCGGCAGTAGGATTTCGCAGACGCAAAACTTTTGGTTGCTGGCCAGCGCTTGTAGAGTTTAAAGGAGATCAATAGGTTCAGCGCTAGGACGCTAGAGGACAACAAATTTTGACACGTTCCTCTCGAATGAAATTGAGGTAAGTGTGTCCTGATCTCACCCTAGCAAGATCATCGGTTTTTGCAGCTTCCGGCAATTCCGCTGTGACAGAATACTCAAACGAGTCTAATATTTAAGAAAATTGATGCAATTGATAAGGAGATCAAGCAAACACCTTGACTAGTTTAGAGCACAGTCAGCGAGCTCAAAACCAGTATGCCGCTCTGCTGTCGAAGTGTTTGCACACTTCTCTGAAAGAATACCGCTAAATTGTTGGCAGACACCTCCGCTTGAAAGACCCCACTGTGGTCTGAGAGCTTGAAGCTAGAGTTGATAGAGCGGTCCCCAACAGAAGACTTCATATCCTACTCTTCCTTTTAACTTCGATCCATCCGTGAAAAAGCTCATTGCACCTCTTCTCCAATGACTTCATCCCGCACACAGAGAATATTCCGCGTAGCAGTGATCTAGATTATCTGAAATCCAGAATTTCAGGTAGCAGTGGTATAATTAAATGATAGAGATTACTTTGAGCGTAGGTAGGTAGGGTGGATGTCTGGAGGCTTTCTTGTTCATCTTGTTGAAACCAAATGTCGGCGATATCCCGAGTTTCACTTTTAGGCATCAAATAGTCGGTTATCATGGCGCGATAATGGTCGCCATTGGCAGTTACGTTCTTACCGGCATCATTCTTGAAGAGATATGGACCGATTATATTCCCATTGAGCCAGAAATGGGCTTCTTCGCAGAACAACATTTGGCGCGAAAAAGTCGGCGATGGCGCTTTGGAAGGTCGATCGGCTTCAGTTTTTTCAGTGGTTAAATTTGAAGTCAAATATAATTTTGATTCTCTAATAAATGGGCGAAAAAATTAAATTGAACTCACTTCCCTTAAATCAACTTAAGCTTTTTTACTTTATTGTCCCATAATTGAAATATTATAAGTTGCAAACATTCAACATTCTCAAAAAAAAAAAAAAAAAAAATTGTGTTATCCTAAAATGTCAATATTCTTCCACATCTTGATTAAAAGTTATTCTTCGCCACTAAGTGAACATTTATGTAAAATTTTAATTCATCGATCGATCATTTCGGGTCTTTGGTGTTCTCTCGCATATACTGATTACTAAATTACCTGACAAGTCGCCTGCCACAGCAGATAAATGAGCACACGCGCTGTATTAAGTAATCAGAAAAACGCGAAGACCGAAGACCGAAGAATTTCGTGCGATAACTCATGCATTATATCATTTTCATACTACAAACATAAACATCTGTTTATATCAAAGTGATGGATGGGCATTTGTGTTGTTGGTGTTTTATTCTCCACATATTATATATATTTAAAAAATACTTAAGAGCTTAATTTCCACCAAACAACACATGTGTCTCATCAGCTCAGCCGTCCTTTATCCATTAGCGCTCATTGATCTTGGCGATCTTGGTGAGCTTTGCACTGTCAAAGCGTTTCGTACACACAACGAAACAATGTCAGACGACAATTCTGCGGTTTTGACATTTCGGTTTATATTAGCGACGGAAATCTAAACCACAAGTTATTTTATGTAAAGTTGCCGTTACATTAGGTCAACAGCGTTCGCAACATTTGATCTTAGTTAACTGTTCGTGAACCGTCAGTAATGTAAACTACTTAATACAGTTAACTGTAAGCATATGTTGTGGTCGTTACCGACTTGTGGTTTACGCCATAGACCTCTAAGCGTCTGAGAAATTAACTTTAAGGTGAATGTGAAGTTTGTGCATCTTCACAGTTGATTGATCGCTGAACGTGTCAGTGATCTGCATCTCACCAAACTCGTAGAAGCCCACTAACTTACTATACAGCAACTATTATTAGGCTTGTCATTGCAACTGTGGCAAGATCACGCAATACAAGCGCTAGGCACAGGCGACTCAAGTTATAAATTTAATATTGTCTGTATGTTTGCATGATCACCCGGTGTTCCTACAAAGTAATACGAGCAGTAACAACTTAACTGTTTGTTTATGGGCGGCTTATATATTTTTCCATAGAATTTTATGCCTAACTACATATCTGAAATTCAAATCTGCGTCATCTTCTTTACCCTTTTCCGCATTTCAAAGTGTGTTTGCAGGGTGTGTACGCTGACACTTTATAAGCAAAAAATATGATCTTCACATACCTACAGCTTGTTGTTTTGCGGCGTGACATTACGCAACGCTCTTGCGAGTTCGTCTTGAACTACAAATAAATGGATATTTGTATAGATAAGGTTTGGGCAAAGATCTTTGAAATTATGTGGCGATTTATAGGCATTACTTTTGTTTAAATTTAAGCAACAATTTTATGAAAATTTTCCATATTCTCTAAGGAATGTGTGAGCTGCTATCTCGCGAGATCTGGGTGTGTGTAGTACAGCTGCGGTTGTGCTATTTTTATCTTCATTCTTTCTTCGATGCAGCCAAACCCAGTAACATCTTGATGTGACCTTTTCATAATTTTTTACGCAAGATCTTAAGAAAGAGGGCGTTTCCACCTAAGAAACATAGTCAGTTGATTCCTGCTAAAGCTTTCGAATATGCTGAGAAACAGACGGCAATCTAATACAGTATACATATTGAACCTAACAGCATGACAGCGATTGCAGCAACGTAGCGATCGAAAAAAGTAGTAAATGTCTCCTATTTCCAACCAAAAAAGAAAAAAAAGTATAATCGAAGGGGATTTATGTAAGGTCGAAAAGTAGTTCAAGCTCAGAACCAACCGTCTTTAAGTTCCTTGAATTTGTAGATTTATAACTGTGTATTGAAAGTATGACAAATCCGCAGACTTTGGGCAAAAATTGTATACAGTTGAAATATTGTTAAGGTATCTCTTTGCTGAGGCCACAATTGATCGATAACTTCAGATTTCGAAAAACAAAAACTCAAATGGGTACTTCGCTGTTGCTTTTCTATAACTTCTGATATGATATTTTCAGTAGTGATCTCAGCCATGATTAGTTCTCTATTTGGATGAAGTTTTTTGGAAACATTTTTAATATTTTGGACTATGTTTGATTTTTTCATTACATACAAAACTCTTAGGGGAAAGGCGAGGAGAAATTCTTCAACATTTGATGCTTCCAAAGTTTTATGTTCTTTGTTCAAAGATCTTAAAGTACTCAACTGATCTATTTATTATACCTGATCTTCCTTTATATCTGCAGCACGTATATTCATTGTGAATCTAACACGCACTTTGAATTTTTCCTCATAAAGCCGGCCTGTGAGTGGTGCTCGTAATAAAATAAATACTTACAACAATAATAATAAAATAAATACTTATAACATATTGTTATCGATAAATAAATAGAAATGTCATGCATCACTGCGAGCAGCCAACGCCCAGGCAGTATTGCATTTCTTGGAAATATTATTGAAATACAATTCTGTGAAAAATTTTCTTTGTTTAACTGGCATTATCAGATACTCGTACATGTATAAAGATATGCATAAACTTTGTCGCGAAGAAAGCAGTTGACAATGGGCATTGCATTACTTTTGCTTTATGTGGACAGACTAGAGTCGAATAGCCGAAGTGTCATCGATCGAATTCTGTTTAAGCAGTTGGAACGAGCGGGTTTCAGTTAACATATTCATTCAAGTATATGAAGGTAATTTTCGAGGATACATGAGCAATAGTTTTGAAGAATAACATAATTTAAAAATCCATATGGCTAACAAAAACCAATTTTTGGCATTTAAAGTTAGATTTTTAACACATGACGATTTTTAAACGATCTAGAATCGAAGAGATCGTCACTTGTAGAAAAATATGAATTTTTTTAAGGTATTGAAAATAAAAATCGATCATTAATTTTTAAACGATCACGAATGCCAAACGTGTCCCAATCACATCATCTATCTGTTTTACTCACAGTTTTCCGATCAATATGGAAAATAGTGCTCAAAATCGTCAAAACGTGCTAATTATCATGATTATGGGTTTGAAACATTACTAGGTATGTAATCCTGCTAAATTTTCTTGTGGAAGCTACGGATCTCGAATTTGTATTCTTAAGAATATGATGAGTCTAGACCATTATATAGGGTTTCCTTTCTGATTTCATTAATCAAACATTATATGTAAGGTGACTACCACAGGTTTCCTAGTTCGTTAGTAGAGCTGCTTACCTTGGCCCACGAACCTATCATAAAAAAATAAGTTTATAACGCGAGTTGCTTGCTCCAAGATAGACGCCGGCTGTAGTCGTCACTAATCTTTGGCCCATCGCTCTAACCGGAGTTAAATGAAATACTATATATCATAACGGGTTCATAAGTGGGATTCTTGTTTTAACGAAACTTCTTTTGTAGAAACTTGTATGACGCAAATGATCACATGAAATATAACAGCCATATTGGATGCATTCAGACTTAAGGGATTATATTCACTAGTGTATTTCGAAACATCTCATCATTTTCGGATAGATTTTTAAAGAACTTTTGAAGAATATTCTCAAAAATTTTTAAGATGAATAGTTTCCGAGATATGAGCGTATTGGTAAGAATTTTTTAACATTGTGTAATCGGCTTCCAAACCTTCCACCGGAAACGGTGTGAAAAATTTCTCGAAAACGATTAGACTGACCAACTTGAGATTTTCACACGCCCTATCCTATTTGCAAAATAATGATCGGGCGAAAAAGATTTTTGATAATCATTTCGATTTATTAGGTCATTCTGAAGCGGAAATTTTTACACAAAAAACTACTGGTTTTCGGATGCCTAAAACTTAACAAAAATACAAACATTGACTGGTCTTGTCCTGCGATCATTAATTGGATTAATCTATAGTAATATTTTTTTTTTGTTTGTGGATTTGAGAAAATTTTAAGCAGAAAAATCCTCCTTACCGCTGGATTTTGATTTTGAGGCTCATTCATACATATAATCATCTTTTTCTACAAATCTGTGCAGAATTTTAGTGTACAAATGATCTGAATTAGGTTTGCAACTTTGCTAGGTTTCTAAACATGCTAAATTTTCCTGGACAAGCTACAGATCTGAAATTTGATGACCAACCTGTATTATGTCCCAAGACATGTATTTAGTGTAAGATCAGAATCTTGTGCCATCTAAACGAAATTCTGTTGTAAAAAGTGTTGTGACGTCAGATCTAAATTGTTGTAGATACCATTCAGACTTAAGCAAAATTATAACTTTCAGAGTTTTCTTAATCTACAGTTTGTTAACTTTTCGTTAACCAAAAATAAATTTCGAACCCTTCAGGCACCTTGAAAACAGTTATTAGGAACCCTCCATTCACACCAAACTCCAAAGGCGGCATTTATTTATTTACTGTTTCACTATTCACTTAAAGCGTCACGCCTTTACAAACACCTACGACATAGAAATACAACAACTTTTCCACATTTCCTGTTAGCTATTTGTACATTAGACAAATCCTCGTAGACAAAGTCTATAAATCACCTGAGCAAAGAGATATATTTCCTTTTTACTACCTTTTTATTTAAACTACCATCTTTTTCTATACAAAAATTCAGAGGGGAGCAGAAAAAGGTGCGTAAAAAAAAATATGTTAAGATCTCAGATTCTAAAATTTATACTGAAACAGACGCCGTAAACAGTTTACAAAATTTATTTCAACTACCGCCCGCACTTGTCGCTACTTTTCGCTCAACTGCCTGTCAAAACGCATCAAAATTCCAACTCCCAACTTACTTCAGTGAATTGCGTATGATTTTTAATGTCAGCGATCAATTACAAATTTCTATAATTCATTCGTTTCGCGCCTCACGCACAAACATAATACAAAAAAGCGGCATTAAATTGCCTTAAAATTTTTGATAAGCCCATCAAATGGTTGGTTTTTCCTTTTTGAATGCTTTTGAGTCGTTTTTGTTTTTGCTTTGCTTTTCACGCATGCCTGCACGCAACGCATGCAACGCTGACGGCACGCAGCTAATATATGCTCAAAGAAATATATCCAGAAATGCGTGTCTGTATTGCCGGTTTGTGCTTGTCACCAATAAATCATTGTTATTCTGGTGCCTCAGCTTACCCTGCGCATCCAACTTGGCTCACTCGCTCGCTCACCCTACCCTTTTCCGTGGCATGCCTTTTTCATTCGTTTTTTTATATTTTCTTCTCCCAATTTATTATTCATGCATCGGCGTTTAATTGTTTTGCATATCGCCGTAACTGACAAACAATGCATTTTTATGCGTTTTTGTTGTAGGTGTGTGTTTTTTTTTAAATTCTTATGAGAATTTTATCCGAATCGGTGTTTTTCTGGCTTAAAGTCGTGCTCTGTGGCGGTGTAGTCTGTGAGTTTTGTTTTTATTTTGTAACGAAGCGTGCGCATTTTTTATGTTGAAAATATTTTAACGTAATTCATCGAACTGTCAGAAAGTGTTTCCAGAGACAATAAAAGATATTAACATAAAAAAATATTTTTGTTTTGTAGCGATTGTGTCAAAATGTGCAGCCGAAAGTGATGGAATTTGACCTTCAAAGTCTGAAAAATGAATTTTTGGGACGGTTTTGTTTTATTTCATGAGAAGTTGAAGAGACAGCGAAGTTGTAATTACTTTAAGTAATTTCTCGTCTCGTAAAAATCTTCTCTTAAGGTTTATTATAGTGCAATTTTAGTGTGAAGTCAATCAGTTCAGTGCTTGGAAGCTTTTCTGTTCAACATATTTTAGTCAATATTATTGCTTATTAAATTATTTCATTCGAAGTAAAGAAACACAAATTTTTTTGATCACATTGAATGTATTATGTAAAATTTTTCCGATAATATTTAATCGATTACAAATTTCGATAAATTTTACGATATCGATGTTCATGTTTAATTAGTCCTTTCAACATATTTTATTCAATATAATTGTTTATAAAATTATTTCAATTCACAGTAAAAAAAACATTGTTTTAACCACATTGAGCGTATTTTGTAAAAGTTTTTCGATGACATTTAACCGATTATGTTTAATTAGTCTTAGTCGACTTTAGCTAATTTAAGTTAATTTTTTCCACATTGATCGTATTATTAAAAAAAAAAATCGATAATAAATATCGATAAATTTTACGATATCGATATTAGTGTTTAATCAGTATTTTCAACACTTTTTAGTCAATATTATTGTTTATTAAATAATTTCAGTTTACAGTAAAAAAAAAACAAAAAAAAAATAAAAAAACAATTTTTTGGACCACATTGACCGTATTACATACATATGTAATTTTTTTTCGGTAACGATCGATAATAATTGATTACAAATTTCGATATCGATATTCATATTTAAGTGGTCTAAGTCGATTTAAGCTAATTTTACAAATACCTATTTTCTCGCATTTGAGGCTTCCACCTATAAAATCTTGTTTAAAGCAGAACTAAAACTCAAATTTTCTTCCTTAACACTTTGCGGGGAAATATGAATTTACAGTTATTCGGGAAATTAATAAGCCAGGTAGGAATAATTGGCACAAAATAATATCAGATTTAAAATACGAGTTGAAAGATTTAAGCAGCTTGAGATCTATTTGAAATTCATCTGTCGATTTATGAGTAAATATTTGAAATATTTTTCGTATTTTAAATCATTTACCATTTACTTTATGAGTCAAATTTACTTTTTTCTGAAATTTTCCAGCCGTTATACAAAAATTAAAATATTATTTCCAATTATATGAAGAAAAACATGACTCATGACAGTTTCAATTTGACAACTCAATAGGCAATACAATCGGCTAATAGAAATAACTCTCTAAAAGTAAAAAAAGGAGTCACAGTAATTCCACTTATGTATGTACATATGTTTGTAAGCATTTGATATTACACATATATCCTTAGAGGTACAAAAACTGGTCAAATTTGTACAAGTAGGCAATCTTAAATACCTGACAACTCACCGGCCTTATTACATCATTTATATTAATTCGCTTCAATGAGCAAACATATATTCTCATTTTCTACACTTAACCTTTCAACAAATAGCAGCAAAAAAAACCATCCCTAAAAAACAAATTTTCTCAGCGATTTCTTAAATAACCACAAAAGTCAGGGATTAAATAACGGAAAGCAAAAGCAAAAAACTGAAAATTACAACTAATCATTAAAGGTGCATTGAGGCGCAATCAAATTCCAGGCATACTTAAAGAAGGATAAATTGATGCATTTTTTTGAAGAAAGATAAATTGATGCTGGTAAGAGAAGTTAGGGGAAGAAGGGGAGAGGAGAATTTAAGCGCCGTTTTCTTTGTATTCGTACGTAAGGGTGAATCTGTGATACGAATGTATGCAGGTAACTCACAACGACGAGGTAAGTACCAAATTAATTGCGTGTGAACGAGGGATTGTGACATTCCAGTGATTCTTAACAATAAGAGATTGTAAAAAAGTAAAAGAAGAAAACGTTGGAAGCAAGACAACAGCGTGAGTAATATATGTACACAGGAAAATACATATGTACACAATGCAGTTTTAATCACGTGAAAAACCGTTTCGAAAAACTTTGTTTTGCTAGAAACTCCTTTAAGGGCTGAAAAAAGTACATTCTTCCTAGACATTAATGAATATTGAATTTGAGTGAATTTAACTTAAAAAAAAAAAAATATATTAATAAAAAAAAATAAAAATTTATTAAAAAAAAAAAATTATTTAAAAAATATATTATAAAAAAATGTATTTAAAAACAAATTAATTTAAATGAAAAAAAAATTTAAATTATTAAAATAAAAAAATTATAATTATAAGAAAAATAAATAAAATATAATTTTTCGTTTATTTAAAAAATATCAAATGAAAAATAACACTTTTTCAATAAAGAGTAGCTATTTTTTTTAATTTCTCAACTGTGTCCTTATATAAAAAAAAAAATTTTAAAATATAACAAAAATTAAAATAAAAAAATTTTTAAATAAATTAACAATATTAAAACAAAATTAAAAAAAGTATACATATGTATATATTAATTTAAATTATTAAAATTGAAAAATAAAAACACAATTTTCATTACTAAAATAAAAACGAAATAATTATTATTAAACCCATGTGTACACATACATACATATGTATGTATATTAAAAAATAAATAAATATATTTTAATTTATTAAAAAAAATTAACATATGGAGATTAACATAACTGAAAAAAACGATTTTAAACATATGTACATATGTATAAACTTTTAATGAAAAGGAGCCAATTTTCTCCTTATTCAAAAATTAAAACAAATTAAAAAAAAATATTAAAAAAAAATTAAAAATTAAAAAATATAAAATAAAAATTAAAAAAGTAAAATTAAAAATTAAATTAAAAAAAAATAAAATAAAATTAAAAAAACATTTAAAAATATAATTAAATAAAAAATAATTTTAAAAAAATTAATATTAAAAAAAATAAAAAATATATTTTCATGAAAAGTAGCCAATTGTTTTAAATTTTCTTCTTATTTAAAAACATACATAAAAATTAAATTAAAAATATTTTAAAAAATTTAAAATATTAAAAAATAAAAAATATATATTTTAATTATATTATTAAAATTAAAAGAGTAGTTTAGATTATTAAAATAAAAAAAACAAAATAATAATTATAAAAAATATATATTAAATCTTTCAATTTATACTAAAAAAATTTTAAGGATATAAAAATAAATATAAATGCAAAATAAGATTTCAATGAAAAGTAGCTAATTCTTTCAGTTTTTAAAATTCAAATAAAATACAATAATTAAAACTATATATAATTAATTTATATTTAAAATATATTGTTTTTTTTATTATTTTAACTTAGAAAGCGAAAAGTAATAATTAAAATTTAATTTTGTATTTTTATTAATTTTATATACATTTTTAATTATTGCGTTCATTTAAACATTAAAATTTGAAAATATTTGCCTACATTTTAATTAAACTTAAAAACATTTCTATTGAAATTTTCATGAATCACTAAGGCACTTAACGAAACACTCAAAATTACAACCAAAAACAAATGTACATAGATCACCACAAAGTTGACCATGCCTAAATGGGTACGCATGATGAGAAGAGATCACTTGACTTTTTAAGTGTTGATCTCAAGAGTTTGCCATTTTACGTTGCTTTTTCGATTACACAACACCATATAGAGACAAGTAAGCAAGCAAATAAATCGAAATGCCAAACAAGATGAGTGACAGTTGAGTGGTTAACGGAAAAAATTACAAAAAGTGGGCCTCAAAAGTGTGTATTATATACTAGATATGTAAGTATGTATGTGTATGTGAAAAGCTAGCTTAAAAGTACATCCATTTCTTATAATTACCGTTAACACATTTTTTTATACAATTTCAAAGCAAAGTAAATTGTTTTCATTCGTATTTTTTACAATTTATTAGGCTTTTCAATGAGCAGCCTACGCCAGTCATCTTTTGAATGAGTTACTTTTTGGGTAATAGTAGAAAAGTACTATTGACGCATTCGGCATTCGTTCCATCAGCTCAATTATGAGTTTTTTTCTAAATTTATCTTATGTCAATTGTCACTTTTTGCTACTCAGCGTGGAGAAGCCGTTGACACTTCAATATTTACGTTGTCGAATTTTTCAATTTATTTTGTGATTGGTTTTTGGCCATTTCATGACAATTATTTTATTCTGCCTATTCTTCTATTGAAAATTAGGTGAAATATCAATAAACTCGGAGTGAAGTGTTTTTGACGTTGTTATAGAAAAAATAATTGATTTTTTATGCATGCCATTTTCGGTTGAAAGTTGTGAATAATTATAGCAATATACCCATCAGAGACATTTTTGATTTAATTATACAAATTTAATATAATTAAACTGCATTAACGGTAAAATTTACTTTAAAACCAGAAAACACGTTACACCGCAGTTGTTATACCCTTCACGAATAAAAAAGACCTTGATTCTGATCGATCAGTTTGTACGTGAGTAGTACGTGCACAGAACTTTAGATCGATATCTTAAAATCTGAAGTATAATTATCGAATGGATTATCACACTAGTCCAAAAAGCTTGACATAACTGGAAGTTCCTTGGCAAAAATGATATAGTCTAATAAGAACCAGCATTTTTTTTTATTAATTTATTCAAAAATTATACTTATCAAATTTAAAAAAAAAAAAATTAATTTGGTTTACTTATCATTTTATTTTACTATTCGACAAAAATACAAAAAATTTATCTAAAAAAAATTATAATATTTATTTGTAGAAAATAAAATAATTTAAACAGAATGTAGTACTGAATTTATTTTGTAAATTTAATTGAATCAAATTTTACAACCAGGTGGCAACACTACTCAGGTACGAATTGCATAGCAATCTTTCGCAAGTCATTTGGTGATCAGATATAATATTCCTTTCATTTTAACAATTAAATTTAAACAAATACTTAAAACAGGTTGCAGCACTTCACAGATATAACTTCGGTAGAACAAACAAGTTTGTTCAATTTTTGGCACAAACTTTAAACCTAAGTTTATTTTATTAATTAAATTTAAAAAAAATGATCAAATATTTTATTCTATTAATTTAGTTTAATAAATAATTAAATAGGTGGCAACATTTCACTAGTACAACTTTGATAGAAATCTTTCGCAAGTTTGTTAAATTTGATGCCCCAATACAAGATTACGTTTATGCCATTAATTCATTTTAATAAAAAAAATCAAACAGGTGGCAACGCTTGCACAAAAAATTTCAACTGGAAGCTGTCAAATCCCTAATTTCTTCATCCTTTTTTTTATAGCTTTTTTGACAAAAAATTTCTAAACAGATGGCAACCTTCAACTTCAAAAATCAAAGTATTTCGAGAAGGGCTTTTGCAAATGTGAATAGAAAAAGCTGGAATCGAATTTTTCAAATTAAGCTGTGTAAAATTAAGTTTTAAATTTATCTTTCAATGGAAATTTTACTTTTCCCCAGCCAGCAGAATAATTTTAAAGCCTTTCTGAAGCTTCAATAGGTTCTCTACATACACATACCTAGAATGCCACATAGAATAATTGGCAAAGCAACAACAAAGAATACGCGAAAAAATGCCGTTCACCTTCAATTCCGCTGCACATAACAACCTAAAACGGTTTTTTTTTTATTTTTCATACTAAGCAATTGAATTAGTTTTGTTGTTTTTACGCTGCTGTATCAATGTGGCAGCATGTTGCCACATTGTTGCCTCGTTTGCTTTCATAGTTCCAGCAGCTGTTTTAGCTTTGGTCACTGCTTATTTGATTTGCTTTTTGTTTTTGCAACTTTTTTTCACATTTTCGGAAACAACATAGCAACAAAAAGAACAACAATAAAATATACATGTACAAAAGTACCGTTAGAAACATTATTGTATTGCAACTAGTATGTGCTTGTGTGTACTTTTACCTCACCACTTTTCGTTGGTGTGCCATGGAAAAGTCATTGCAGTTCGTTGTGTTTGAAGGAGAAATTGTACGCACCTTCTTTTACGCCTCTCGTCGGTTCCTCGGACTTTCCAAAGCTACAAACACAGCCACAAACTAGCAAAGTCACTTTGTACCATTTCTTAACGGTTTTTTACTATTTGCAATGTGAACGATTTCGTTATTTGTTTAAGTAGGTAAAGGCAACGGTTTTTCTAAATTCAAACGTGCTTTTGTTGCTGCTGTTTTTGGTTTTTATACTCGGCGCTTTTACTCACGTAATTGGTTTAATTTGGTTTTGTGCGTACAAACTGATTGACTTTTAAGTGTACGGCCATGCATGCGGCAAGTAGCGGCGGCACGGTGTCGCCAGTCCAATTGGCATGACGTTGCACATTCAAAGTTGCCGATTGAATTTCTATTTTTTTCGCTTTTTAGAATGTGCATTTTTGTTGTGAAATAAAGCGCTATGTGAAATGCTTGCTACAGCGTGTGATCCTGACCTAATTGTGTATTAGGTAATGACATTACCGCACAAAAGCATCAAATTGACATAATAAAATGTGGTAAGAGGCTGCGGTAGACTTCAGAGATAAATTTTCTGTGAACTGAGGAGTTGAACGTTATACATTTTTAGGCTAGAACGAACAGTTTTGAACACCGGTATTAAAGATTTCTACTTGTAGTCTCTTTGTAATGCTTGTAAATAGTCGTGTTGGCATCAGATATATAGCAGAGGACCATAAGCTCCCTTACGAATCGACTCAACACTTTTTAAGTTAACGTTTTGGCTAGAGAGATAGATAGGTAGATTTAATTGAGGCATGCACCGCGACCTAAGGTCTATTGTGCCCTCCCCTCAGTCAAAGTGGATCACATAGGTCCAGCAAGCTGATAAACTCCAGTATCCAGCTGGTTGCTATTGAGGCATTGTGATCCCTATTCGGAAACATAGATCTAAGGGTTTCTAACCTGCATCTACAGACTGCTGAGCAGTCTACCAAAAGGTGCTATAGAGTTTCCAAGAGTTAGCACAGTGGGCTATACCCATGTTAGATAGGTAGATAGACGAAATTTGTCCCTTAGAAGGTTGATTACACTTTTAAACCTCGTGAGGTTGTAACTACCCGTTAACAGCTATGCCTGTCGCATGCCTGTGAGTTTTTGACAATACCTTTTCCTGCCCACTCTCTCGTCCTTGCGGAGCAACTCCTTTATGGTATGGGGGCCGACTGCATTGCAGCTTTCCAGTCTCACCATCCAGAAGGCACCTGCCGAGCAGGCAAGCTCATCTGTCATCACCCAGTTCATTACCGGCTGCATCCTTATGACCAGGCACTAAGATCAGTTGCCCTCGGATGCGAGCTAATAGGTTGTTCAGCTGTTCTTTAAACTCTTGCATAAATAACGATTTAGTCTCTTAGCTTAAATCGTTGCGAGTGCCACATGTCTATCGCTGGGTATGGCGATATTTTCATTGCAACAGTTGTGTTGGGGGTTTATCTCTATACACTGACTTATAACAAAGACTTGGAAAATATTCAGAAAACGCCGCATAGGTATGGAAAGTTTGGTACGCAGTTCTGTGACATCTGCACCAATATCTTCCGAAGTTTTCGATCCGTCAATGTACCACTTAATAGTGCTTTCCTTCAGCAGTAGGTAAAGTGTGGAGTTACTCCATTCAACCTAACAGCGGAGGTTAACTTTAAACTTCCTTGTGAAGTTTACCCTTTCGGTAATGCTATCCATCGGTAGAAGATCCATTAGTATTTCATAAGACCTTCGCTTGCTGGGACAAGATTACCTTCCCTCTACCATACCCGTTTGCTGTCATTTGAAGCATAGTATGTATGTATAACTGTTTGTATTATCACAAGCTGAAGCGGTGTGAGTTCGAACCGGATGCACAGTCACAAGCAAGCCTTTGAAGTTTTGATAGTTGTAGCCCCACCAAAATCTGCAATGCTTTCAAAGCCCGAGCTACCGTTTCAAATGTAACGATAGGTCCACATTCATGTTGGCCATCCAGCTTGTATTTGGGTCTGAAGCGTATCAATGCTAGACTCGTACCAAAATAACTTATACATTCATAAAGGACATTATTGATGCTGACAAGACTTGGGTTTATGAATATGACGTGGAAACTGTCCAAAATTCTAGAAGGGTAATCCAAAAATGAGCCGAAACAGAAAAAACAAAAATTCGCTAAAGGCACTGGAGGCCATACCAGCCGATGCTTATAGCAAGTCTTTGGAAAATTGGTTGCATCGTTGGCATGCTTGTACTGGCTGCAATTTTGAAGACGATAATACAGATTTGTATTAAAATACGTGAAAAAGTATTTTTTTTTAGTCCGCGCAAAATTTGGTCCGATGGTATTCTACTAATCACCCGATAAACAGTTAATTTTCAAAGCATTGTCATATTCGGTTCAACTCGGTTAGGTATGGGACGAATCTTGCGCTAGACCTACAAGAACATTTGTTATACTCTTTCGACGCTTTATGCAAATTTGAAAAGCAAGATCGGTCTTGAGATCGAGAATATTTCAGAATTATAGCCATTCGAAACCAATACTGTAAGAATTAATCCAATAACTTTTGGCTCAGCTCGGATTGCTATAGTACGAATCATGCTCCAGATATACAAGAATTGATATAGCAATATCAGTCTTGAGTGCGACGATATTTGAGCAGTATATCCATTCCAAAACAAAATTCTAAAATATTTAGTTCAAATAATTTCTTTGCTTTGTTCAAAAAAACTTTAGTGATAGTGTTATAGACCTTCATGAAGGGTATATTGGAAAGCAAGAAATCCTTACCGTTTAAGCAATTTTATTTCGTAATTTCAATACCAGAGTAGTACATGTGTATTATTTAAACAAAATACCCAGAAAACAATTTTTTATATAAACTTCTAACCTCAAAATTTGGTATTCTACAGCTAAGCTTCGCGCAAATCGCCAAAACCAAGCTCAAACCAACGCTGAAGTGTTGCGCATAAATTTATGGCTGACAAGTTCATTGGATATACCAGAAAATAACATAAAATAGGTGAATAAGACAACGAACTGACACATAACATAGTGTCTACAAGTGTAAGCATATTTATGAAAGCCATAAAGGCATGTAAAGAACACTCTTCTTACGACCATGTAATACATTGGTAGGTGCATAAATGTTGTCACAACAACAAAAGCACAAAAAGGCGGACAATATGTGTTATCAACGGTTGTTTATTACAGCATTCTAGAATGTTTCTGCTTTTTGAAAATTTAAAATTAGTTTCGATAATTCTTTAGAGCTTTTTCTACTCATAAGCTTGCCACAAACAAGCTTTACTGATCGCTTATCAACAACCTCAAATTGCATTATAAATTGCCGCATTAAGTCGAGCGGAGAAGAAGAGGCTTAGTGCCTTATAAAATGCATATTCATTCTTTTTTTACTTTAGTTTTTTGGTTCACATTCGCTACTTAAGGCTTTCATGTTTGTTTGCCGCTGCCCACTTTGTATCAACAACATTTCCTTTGCTACAGTTGTAATTCTCATAATTCTCAAATTTATATTCTTGTGGCAGGTGATATCGCCGACTAGGAAGAAATATGTATTCTTCCATGTCTTTGATGTAACCTTTCTATTTGCATTGTTTACACGCTTTACCGGCTTACGCTTGCTGCAAAACAACAACAAATGCATGAAAACAAAAACAAGCCGCAGTGTTTCTTGCCCAAAAGTTTCTTATAGAACACACCTAACTTTTTCAAAACTATTCTGAAATCAATGTGGACCCCTGCTGGCACAGGTTTTTTCTCTCATCTTCACTTTAGGTCTCGCTTGCGGCTCTTGACCATATGCTAATGAGTTAGAATAAGCCAGCACACTTGTTCATTTCTGTTGACCACCGCTTACAATTACCGTTACCGCAACACTCCAACTTAGACTCAGTGGGATGCTGAGTTGTCTGAGACGCCTGTAACAGCATATAAGGTAGTGAGCCGCTATGTAAACAACTGCTCTCTCTCTTAATCCAAACTAACATTTCGACTATGTGATTATTGGTGATTACTATTTTCTTTTTGTATAATTCAAATTCTAGCGCTAGCGGCTAGAATGAGGTCAAGTTATATTCTTAATGCATTTTGTGTTGTTAAGTGTTGCTCATTTACTCGTATCTTTGGGCTAATATCACCATATCCGCTCTTTCAATATGTAATAACCGTTTTGTGGACGATATTACTTTTATATTTGTTGATAATATTAAAATTGTATTTGGTTAAGAGAAGCTTAAAAATAATAATAAAAACTTTTTTATTTTAAAAAGTTTTTTTTTCTGTTGTATAAATTTAGTGTTATTAGTCTAGATAAAATTTTATAGTGGCGTAATTCTAAAGTCTTCAGTGACAATTGACATTTGATGAACAAAGTCTCATAACACTGTTGCTTTTTGGTCGGTTGTCTATTTTAGAAGAGGTCATATAAGCCTTTAAGTCTGTTTTGAACAACTACCAACTACAAAAAACCGTTAGAATAGTCTATATGTTAGTTTTTTAAGCGTAATCATCAGCATAGCTCAACATTAGATCCCATAAACATCCATTTTCACTAAAAAAAGTTTCCCACGATGTAGTCATTTTGACGATTGCGTAGAAAATAAAGCGACTTCAACAAACCTCTTACAAAAGACGTAAACTTTACCCCTCCTTGCAATCATTTGCTTTTTTTCTATGATAAAAATCACGCGAAATTTATGTTTTACAACAAAAAAGTCTATGAAACAGAACTAACTAGTTGGCAGTACACTTGTTGGCTTAGTCACAGGTGAGAACTTACTGGCAGCAGGTGCGAGCCGCAAGGTCATTCTTAGGTTAGGTTAGTCTGTTAGTCTATTGAGCCACGCATATACCACTTTTAGTCCTTAGAGATTCCAGATGGAGTTCAGTTACTAGGTCCATGAGGAGTAGTCATGCCTAAGTATGCCTGAGCATGACGCTAGTTTCAACAGACTCTGCGACCTCACTATCGATACCTCTTCTAGCGTATCAAACCGTGGGGACCCCAGATACTTACAGAGTAGTTTTGCTGGGACTACACAAGAGATACTACACAAGTACACAAGAGATACTCCACTCCTGCAGTCGTCTCGATCTGTTAGTTTCATTCTGTGGGCGTGTGTCGCCACCTCCGGCATCATTTACGATGACACATGTAGAAAATACAGTGCAGTAGGCATGAGAAAGACGTGTATTCCAAGCTCTGCTTATGTCCAGCATTCTCTAGAACTAGGCTTAGAACATCGCTTAGGAACTTCACAGTTCCAGCGACTGGATGAAGTATCAGAAACAGATACTAAGTCTCTATTTAACGTCACAAAAAGCGTTCACAAAATGAGGACACAACGTAAACTTCGGTTGGTATTAATACAACTGATAGTACAAAGGACCTGTAGGTCTATGTATCGCTTAACAGTTAGTCAGTGTAACCTAACCTAACCTAACATAACCAACTAACTTAAAGCTATAAAAAAAATCAACTTTACCAATATCTAGATCAGCCATTTTCTTTTACCTAAAGTATAGTCCCAAGAGAGAAAGATATAAGGAAAGCTGGTAGTGTCAAACCGTCACCCAATTTGAGGTAGTCCTCTGGTAACATGATTTGCAACCAAAATGGTTGGATTAACATCAAGGACTATAATCATATCATATACTGTTTCTAGACCACTTACCACTAAAAGAATCGAAGGTTCGAAACTCTATTTATGAAACTAGTTTTCCAGCGTTCTATTGAGAGAATATTTCCGTGAACTGCTAATTTCACGTTTTGTGCTGGTCGATTAGCCACCAAAATCGTATGATAACACAACGTTAGACTTTTTTCTGTGGGAATATATAAAGTCTAAAGTCTATGCGAACAATCCCGCTTCGATTCAGGTCTTGGAGCAAAACATCACGCGTGTCATTCGCCAGTTACCAGTCTAAATGTTCGAACGAGTCATCGAACATTGGACTCAACGAATGGACCATTTGAGACATAGCCACGGCCAACATTTGAAAGAGATAATCTTCAGAAATTAAATGCCAAAGAATGTTCTTTCGAATGATAATAAAGATTCTCCTTTAAAAAAGTAGGGAACCTCGAAATGGATCAACCTTTTTAAGGACATTTAAATGAAGCTTTCAACACATCAATTTTACCATCCTTTCAGCACAAAAAAATATCGATTTTCAACAAAAAAAAAGTCAACTCGTGTGCTGGTAATTATTTGCGTCGAACTCAGTCAATGAACTGCGTCACCCACAAGTGCCAAGTAACACAAATTGTTGTTGGTATTTTTTTTATTTGTTATAAGTATTCGTACTTATATACTTATATGTATGTGGATTTAACTACTGGCACATTTGGCAAACGCGCAAATACATTAAGGCTGCACGATCCATATAAAATATATACTAAGTATATATAATGTACATCCATACTATACATATGTATATGCATGTATAAATTGAAACAGACAGCACATTTTGTAAAGATGGATAGAAAACACATTTGAGAAACACATTTCGGTTTCGAAAATAGACAATATTGAATTGGACAGTAAGAAAATATCGAATAAATAGGCAACGAGATAAAGACGAATTACGCACGAGTCGCAGGTAATAAATGCAAAACAGCTGTTCACTTATTTTTTTGAGATTTTTTCTGCTTTACGGCTGCTGAAACAAGTCAATCACGCTTTTCAAATAGAAATTTACGCATTAAAATGCAAAAAGTCGCCGACATGTCGCACAAATACCGTTACACGGTTAGGCAAATGACAACAAAGAAAAGGTTGTACAGTATCTGGGTGCCTACGTGAAGGAGGACTTGCTTTTTAGTGCATGCAAGTACTTTTTCATGCGGGTATACTAATTACATATATACCCATATGTACATACATATCAATGTACGAGTACTGCTACGCACAGTGACTTTGATAAGTCCAAGTTGGCTAATGATAAAATTAGCTATGAAAGCGCACGCAAAAACGCCCAAAAGCAATTAACTGAAAAACAATCCAATGACACCTCAAAACAAAACTAACAAAAACTACAAAATAGACGCTAACAACAGCTTGAAACACGTTAAATAAATAATTAAATCTAACGTGTGTACGATATGTGTATATACCCTTATACATATGTACATAGGTATGTGTACACAAATCAAATTAACCTAAATAGCTGCACATGCGCCTATCATAGAGGCACCGTTGGGCATAAATATTTGTGCATGAAAATATAAGAAAAAGTTTGTACCGTGCTAAGAAATGTCACCTAAGGTAATTTCTCTTTTGCGGAAAGTCATAACTTGGACTTATGTACATAAGTACATAGTACATGCCTATAAAAGACACAATTTTCATGACTCGCCTTCACGTGTAATGAGAAACATTGTATTTTTTTACTTCCGAGATTGGATATTTTTACTGAAGTTGTTGCTATTTACGTTGTAGCGTTTCCTACTTTAATAATTACATATTTTCAATACCACAATAACCCTAAAATAATCGGGATTCCGAATCAAAGTTTCGGGATTAGAAAAAATTTACTTCCGAGATTGAAAATTTCTATGTGTGTTTTTAACTATAAAAATTATTAAGTCCCGAAATATCCGAAAATATTCGGGATTCCAAATCGAAGTTTCGGGATTAGAAGAACAAAAAATTTCGAGATTGGAAATTTCTAGTGTGTGTTTTTAACTACAAAAATTATTAAGTCTCCAAATATCCCGAAAATATTCAAGATCCCAAAATCAATGTTTCGGGATTAGAAAAAAAAAAGTTCGTGATTGGAAATTTCTGATTACGTATTTTCTTTTAGCGTACTAAAACGCTGTATGCTGGTGATTTTTTATTTGAAAAATCATTAAATTCCGAAATATTCCGAAAATACTCCTGGTGTCGATGTCTCGGGATTGGAATAAATTTGCTTCCGAAATTTTAAGTTTCTACTGAATTGTTTGCGTTGCAAAATGTATTTTTTACTTTGAATAATATTTTAATCCCGAAATGTATCGAAAATATTCGGGGTCCCAAATTCAATGTTTCGGGACTAGAAAAAAATTGCTTTCGAGATTGGAAATTTAAAAGGAAGTATTTTCTATTAGCGTGGCAATAACTGTTTGTTACTTTTAAAAGTTATTAAATCCCGAAATATCCCGAAAATATACGTAGTCCTCAAATCGATGTCTCGGTATTATAATATATTTGCTTCCGAGTTTGGAAATTACTATAGAATTACTTTCTATTATCGTTGCAGTATGTGTTTTTTACTTTCAATAATTATTATATCCCGAAATATCCCGGAAATAGTCGCGTTACCGAAATCGATGTTTCGGGATTGCTTTCGAGTTTGGAAATTTCTATAAAAAATTTGAATTAGCGTTTTTTCTCTGTATAATATAGTTGTGAAAATATTTGATTTTCCAAAGTCGACATTTCGGGATTAAAAAAAAATGTTCAAGAGATTGGAAATAATTTTCTATTAAATCCAGAAATGTCCAGAAAATAGTCGCGATACCGAAGTCGATGTTTCGGGTAATGCTTCCGAGATTTGAAATTTCGATTGAAATGTTTTATATTTGCTGTTTTTACCGGATGATATGTATATGTAGTTGTGAAATCCCAAAAAAGGTTTGGTGCCCCGATGTCGACGTTTGAGAATGAGCAAGGAAATTCTCAGTAACAAATACAGGGTTTTGAAATATTAATTCGTACAAGCGACGGTCATCGTTTCTACCTTATACCTCATCTACAAGTCATTTCCTTCGAAATATGACTCCTTTGCATAAGCGAGCCATTTTTGTAGAGCTCAGTAGGGATTCTTTATTTTTTTGGGGAAATTTCTGTTTGAGGTACATTTCTTGAATCTTTCAAAGTAGTCACGGTGAACAAGAACAGGTCAAATTTAAAATGTATATATGTACATACTAAAAATTATATGTATGTTGAAGTTATCACCCGATAGCCGAACTTATCGGTTTCATTCAATACTCTTTGGTCTATTCGTTCGTAGAGGTGAATATAGTTTTTGAATATACTAAACACATTGTTGTCAAAAAAGTGGTTTTGAAGTCCGTTGTATTGAGAGGAAGAATTGTGGAACAGAGCTGATACCAAATTTCTTACAACCTTCGATTTTGAACACATTTTTGAAGCGGACTACCAAAGAATTTGAAGATAGTATAATCGAAAACTTGAAGAGACCAAAACAGGTTCAGGTTTCAGGTTTAACAGAGAACAAAAATAACAGTGGTTTGAAGTCTCGCGTTTAAAGCAAATATTCAACACTTCAAACCTCAGTCAAGAGGTTGAAGAAACGTAGAAACTTTTGATTTAAACATTTCACAAATTTCTAATTTGAAAAATGAAAAATTCATAATCAAATAATAGTAAAAAAATACTTGGCTTACAAACAATACCGAATTGTGCAAAATTTTCAAAATTTGTTTACAAAATATTCGTGTTATGAGTTTGCGCAAATAAGTGTGCTGAGACTTGAGGAAAACAAACAGTGGATCTAAAGACAAATCAAATTTTCATTAAATTAACTGTGTCAATACTGAAAAGAATTGTTTGCAAACAACATGAAGATACCATTCCTCAGCAGCTCTGCGCCCAAAGGTAGGCAAAGTGTTATTTGTTTTTGAAATTTTCGAAACTTAACTGTGGCAACAAGCAGAACTGTCAAACTGCGAAGCGCTGTAACTTGTGCTTAAAATAAAATTAGAGATGTATGTATTTGTAAAATAACGGGAATCTTTAGTTTATAATATAACTAGAAGCTAGTTACTGAACCAACTTCTAGGTTTTCTGACCAAAGTAATATATATATATATATGTATATTGACATGTTTAAAATACAATGCTCATAAGTACATACTTCATATCTTGCTTGTTGCCACAGAACTGCTTAACGAGGAAGATATCGGTACGTGTGGTTGTTGTTCACTTGCAGAGCCCGAACCCATATCATACGCATCGGAGTTTCGCGACTTTCTGCAAAACAATGCGCCACTGGATTTCGAGACGAAAATGGCGCGTGCACGTCCATTTATATTCGCTAGTTTTATAGCGTGGCCCGCTTATTGGCTTTATAGAGGCATGGATTGGAGCAATCGAGCGCATCTGGAGCGCTCGCTTGTCACTTACATCAATCGGGTGAGCGTTAGAAATGGGAGTAGAAAGAATCACGGTTGCATTTTTAACGAAAACATTTTTTCTCTTCTCCACTACAGACCTTTCACCACGCAAAGCTCATGCAATTCACCATACTCGGTGTGGGTCTCATGTTTGCGGTGTACGAGGAGAGTCCACTACTGCTTAAGGTCAATAATATGCTGCAAGGCTTCGACGAAGAGGACTACCGTGCTAAAAACACCGTTGTAGATTGAGTTAACGGAGAGCGGACGAGATATTAACGAATGAGATTTAAGAGTTCTGGTATAAAGGGCAACTTAAAATATGACAATCTGCAGAAAATGTCGTATAGAAGATGCGTTCAATCAAAATTATCAAAATTATTTTCTTACTTAAAAACTCGTAAGAGCAAAACCACTGTAGTTTCCGGCATTGAAGGTGGTTGTGGCAAACACTTTACATTTGTGATAGCTCACTTTTGACATTTGTTCAATAAAATCTTAAAAATATATATTGAAATTTTTTGGTTCCAAAATTCGAAAACAAATTTTTGTATTTTCTTCAAGCCTTTGTAGAGCTGTAAAATTGCATTTTCAAATTATGGTGTTAACAATTGCGCGTGCGTAACTGCATATTTGAGATTGAGAGGACGAGCGCTGAGTACGCCGAGTTGTGTGTGAAAAATCTAGCATAGAAAACTAAAAATTTATATAAAATCCCGTGCTTCGAGTAGAACCGAAACTTTTTACGAAACCTAGTATTTCTTAGGCAACGTGCTACCAGCAAAATGTCGCTATTGAAAAATCTCTTCCAGAGTAAGACCGCCCAACCGGCTTACAGCGAGAATGGTGTGTTAACTTGAAAATAAAAGCACAGAAATTGTAAGTAAACATTATCTTCCCATCTTCTCAACAACACAGTGCCACGTGAAGTCAACATGGGTGAGGAGGTGCGTCGCTTGATGCACAGGCAAGATATTGAAGCGGCTATGGAGTCTGCGAAGCCTTTCCTACTGACTGCCGCGCTAGCTTGGCCCACAGTTTGGCTGTATCGCGGTTTCGAATGGCATACAAAACGGGGTAAGGAGACGCTGCCGCTCTATATAAGAAAGGTGGGTCTCAAAATAGCAGTTGAACAGGAAGGTTGACCTTCAATATTCTTTTCTATATTTTGCAGACCTTTTTTGCCGCTAAAATTACACAGCTCTCGGTGCTTCTACTTGGTCTAGTTTATGCTATCGGCAGTACACAGCCACGTCACTTTTAATTTGACTCTTATTTTCTAAAATACGGAACGAAAAGTCGGATAAGATGCTCAAACCAAAAGCAGGGTCTAAAATTAAAAAATGCTGCTTGTGTTCGTCTTCGTGTTACGAAAATGTCATCCACAAAAATCGATAAAAAATAATTACAATTTATATAGTATCGAGTTAGACAAATAATTGTAGAAAAAATCGAAAATGAACAGCTGAAGCATATGTAGAAGAAATAATTGTAACAAACCAACCAAGAAATTATTAAAGCAGAGCTGAAAAGTTCAAATTCCAATATAAGCTATTTTGAAAATTTATTTCTGAGTGTTGAAGAAAAAATTCTTTACTGGAAGATATTGTTGATAAATAAAACTGATCTTAGTGCTTCTTTTCGCAGCCAACTTCCTGCTTAACCGCTTTATCGTCACATATTTGAACAGCTCATACAGCAGTCAAAAATCTGTAAATCATTTTCGAAGCGTATTGTTTCTGTAGACGAAAAGTGGGTTATTTACCAGAATGTAAAGTACAAGAGATCATGGTCTGAAAGCGAGGAATCAGATCGAAACACCTTTGAATGCCGCTAGTCATCATAAAAGTTACGTTGTCTGTTTGGTAACCTTCCAAAGGGAAAGTACCTTTTGAGCTTTTGTTCGACAATATCACGATTAATTATGAGGTGCATTATGATCAGCTGGACAAATTGAGTCATACACTCAATCAGAAGAGACCAGAATTGATCAATAGAAAAGATGTAGTGTTGCACCAAGACAATGCGAAACCTCATACAAGTTTTATGACTCGCCAAATTCGCCAGACTTAGTACCTACGGACTATTGCTTCTTTCGGTCTCTACCAAACTTTTTGGATGGTGGAACATTCAACCCAAATCAGCACCGAAAGATGACAAAAGGTATTACATCGAAATGGAGAATATACATATGTATATATTTTCAGTATATTATTTCAAATTCAAATTCTATATTCTGAAAAAAACACCCTTTTTAAAAATTCATAATAACTACTTTATCATTACTTTTCTGTAAATCACTTCCATTTGAATTTACATATATGTATGTATGTATAATTCAATTTCTTTGACCCACATATTTTGCTCGTCAGTGTAATTTAAGTGCTAATTAACACCCTTTCTTTGCAACCATTTCTTTCTTTACAATTTATTTCAAGGTCGCATTCCTCCAGTGCCGTCAAAATTGTGCTCATTTCGCTAGTGAAATTTTAAATATTTATGTACATACTCAAGTCTCTTGTGGAATTTTTTTACGACATTGCATATGAAATGCAAAAACAAAACAAAAAACTTTTAAGACAGATAAATTGCAGGAAAATTTATCTTGTAAAATTTAAAGTGTTGTAAAAAATTCACTTAAAAATTTACTTTTAGTTGTTGAGGATTTTGTGTTATTTTTAAATGTCATTGACACGAAGCACAACACTTGTCACTGTCGCTGTTGGAGCGCTGTAAAGAAATGGGCGACGAAATACACTTTTTTTATAGACACACATATGTACATATGTACATAGCGCGAACATACTGACGAACATGTGTTTGGATGTGTATACAGAGACAAAAATTTGTACTCATTAATAATTTTATGTCACAATATTGTGATTATTGTAATTTATGTTGAGTTTAGAAATTTCATGAAATTAAAAATTTTGAATTTTTTATGCCACTATTTATAATATATGTACATATATTAAATGTTAAAACAATTTCTTATTATAAAGAAAAATTAAAAAATATATTTTAAAACTAAAAATTTAAAATAAGAAACACAAATATTTTAAAGAAATGTTTAGCATTTAAAATAGAAAAAAAAAAACAAAAGAAATATATATAATTTAAAAAATATATAAAAATTTAAAATACAAAAATAATCAGCATGAAATTTTTTAATTATAAAAGCAATTTAAAAAATTAAAAATTATAAAAATTTAAAATAAAAATAAAGAATAATTAAAGAAAATTAAAAAAATACATGAAATTTTTTTAATATTAAAATCAATTAAAGAAAATTAATTTTTATTAAGGTATTTAAGTAAAAATAAAAAACAATTTTTAAATTAAAAACAAAAATTAAAATATAATAACAAGATTAAAAAAAATAAAAAAATATAAAATAGAGAAAAAATATAAAGATAAAAAATTAAAAAAAAATTTATTAAAAGCAATTTAAAATAATTTAAAATTTAAAAGACAAAAAGTTTTAATAAAATAAATAAATTTAAAATTAAAAATGATAAATATATTTTTAAAATTGAAAAATTAAATTTTTAGAAAGTAAGAAACAAAAATATTTAGAAAAAAATTAAAATAAAAAAAAAATTTAAATTAAACATATTAAAAAAGAAAAAAAATAAATAAATAATGTAAAAAATATTTAAAAAATTTAAAATACAAAATAAAAAATCATTACAAAAATATAATTATAAAAAGTTTTAATTATTATGAATAATTTAAAAAAAAATTAGAAAATAAAAAAAGTATTTACATTTTAAAAGTAAAAACACAAAAACAAATTTTTAAATTAAAAACAAAAACAAAAATATACACAAAATTAAGAAAAAATAAAATAAATATTATATATAAAATATATAAAAAAAATTAAAACTAAAAAAAAAAGTTTTTAAATGTAATAAACAAATTTAACCTATTCATGCCCATTCTCGCTTCATTCTAAAACCAAGTGATCAAAATGAATTAAAGAAAAAAATATGAAAATAAATAGATAATTAAAAATAATGAAAAAGTGAAGAGTTGTTCAGAATAATTTTATAAAGTTGCCTGTATTTAAAAACCTGTATCCAGCGAACCAGGGCGCCAAGGACTTGAAATTTTTATCATTTCATATTTGCATCAAAATACTTGATTCATTGCAGGATTTATTATTGCTACAACTCGTTTAACATTTCCCCAAATATTTTCAATTGAATGCAGTTTCAGTGCCTGCGCTGGCCAGGATATTAAATCTAAACTCTCTGATAAAAGCCACGACTTAGCTAGTTTGATCGTATGTTTGGGGTCGTTAACCTGTTCAAACGTAATGTGCTTTACATTTCCGTGATGAAAATGATAACATAACATCCTTCGTGCTTGATTCATGATCTATAATAAGTATGGTGCTATATATCAAATATGTAGGAGCAACAGCATAGTACGAAAAGCAAGCCCATAGCATAATGATTAGACCACCATGTTAAAAAACTTTGTTGATGTACCTGATATGATCTTATATGTTTGATAGTGGATGGACATATGCACTTCCTGGACCCTGTTCCTGCAAAAGTAAGCAATCTTGCTTTCATTGGTCCACGATACATTGCCCCATCGAACTTTATTCTTGCACTCACATATTTCTTCGTCAAAAGCGTTACTTTCGGGGTACTTGTTAACTATATTAGCAGAGATCTTCTAATTTAAGAAGCTGTTACTCTACTATTTTCATGAACACAACTGTATATTATCTTACTTAAAGCCCGTTAATAAGCGGTTGGACTTCAAATTCAGTCGACCCAACCGTTATTATCTCAATGCCAGCAATAATATTGATATACACGTTTGCATTACATTACAATACGGCACGATTATTATACACTTAGATAATGCAATTGCAGCTTGTCATGCATGTAATCGTGTACATATTGACAATAAAATTCACTTCCCTGCAATCGTTGAATGCGCATGCGCAAATGTATTTCAAGTAACGTTACAGTCGAATAAGCAATTGCTTGATGTAGCATAACAGTTTCATAGCTATTTGCATATGCATATACTCATATATATATAAATTGTTACTAAGGTAAAAATTAATTGCTGATAAGAGAAATATTGTTTATTTTTAGTAAAAGATATTTCCGTGCTACTCAAGTTTGCACCGGTTCAACTTGTTTTATGTACCAAGAGTTATGACCAGTAATAAAAATGTTCAAAAACGGTACTTCCAGAACGGAAATTTTGGAGAACAAACAGATGGTTTACACCAGATTCTCTACAACTTCTTATACATCTAGGAATAAACATATCTATCATATTTTGACAGAATCATATAATTCATAGATTATAAGATCTCTACTCTTCCAGCGAATGTCAAAAGAACGCTAAACACAGTTAAAATTTTATTTTCGATGTATCAATTATACAACGGCACTAGAGCGGAAGGACCACCTTGTAGATCTGGTAAAAATAACTGATTTTAGGTTGCTCACTTCGCTGGTTCAGCGACAGTTATTTTTCTATTTTCTTAAAGAATTACATGGCTAAGGTTATCAACTTAATGAAAGTTTTATTTTCAGTTGAAATTATGTTCTGAGAGAGGAAGTGCAAACTGTATTAAATTTTTAATACAATCCAAAGCTATTATATGGAATTTCCGGAAAAATATCTTAGTTTGATTCTCTAAACACTAATATTCTTCACAGCTGAATTTTTTATAACATAAAAGGGTATACAAAAATATTTATCTTGATTTTCATCAATCACTTTGTATGACAGCTACAAGGTGCGTCCCAAAGTAAACAAGACTTAAAAAAAAACAGAACAAATGGTTTTTTCGGCAAAATCAATTTATTTTATTCAAAATAATCTGCTTCAATACAGCTTTTTGCACGGTCCAAAAGCATGTCGAACGAGTGTTTTAGCTCGTTGGCCGGTATGGCCGCCAGTATGCTGGTGCAAGCCTTTTGAATGGCCTCTACGCCTGCATAACGCTTTCCTTTCATGGGCAAATGCATTTTTCCGAAAAGGAAGAAGTCGCACGGTGCCATATCAGGTGAATAAGGGGAGTGGTTAATGGTTAAAATGTGAGTTTTGGTAAAATAATTGTCCTTTGAGTGCTGGATTCTCAGCAATATTTGGTCGTCAGTCAATTTGTGCGGAACAAATCGTGCACGCACCTTTCGTAAGCCCAAATATTTGGCCAAAATACGATAAATCGATGTTTTGGAGATGTTCAATTCCATTTCCATGAATTTCAATGATGATTTTGGCTGATTTTTGTTGAATTCACGCACAGTTTCGATGGAATTTCCGTTGATCACGGATTTTGATTGGCCCACATGTTGATCGTCATTTATGTCCACTTGGAAAACGTTGAAACCACTCGTGCACCCTGCTACGGGATGGGCAATCATCGCCATAAACTTGTTTCATCAATTGAAACGTTTCGATAAAAATTTTGCCAATTCTAAAACAAAATTTAATGATGGCTCTTTGTTCGAAGCTCATTTTCGCACCGATAACACAAACATACTGACACTTATAACGCAATAACTTCACTTCCAATCGATGAAATGTCATGAAATTCTCACTGCACAATCGATAAAGATAGCTCCAGTCGACATATAGATGGCGCTACCAGGGGCGCTAGATTCAAAAAGTCCTGTTTACTTTGGAGCACACCTTGTATGATTTTGAGTTGAGAATATGTTCAGAGAGAGGAAGTGCAACCTCTAGATTTCTTAGCTTGATTCTCTAAACACTAATATCCTTCACAGCAGAATTTTTTATAACATAAAAGGGTATACAAAAATATTTATCTTGATTTTCATCAATTACTTTGTATGACAGCTATATGCTATAGTAGTTCGATCTGAACTATATCTTCGGAGGTTGTAGAACCGGTTTGCGAAATAATCTAGACCAACTTTCGAGAAGATATCTTGTCAAAAAAAAGTTTTCCATACAAACGCTTGTATTTGATCGATCACTATATATGCCAGCTATATTCTAAAGTGGTTCGATCTGAGCAATATCTTCGGAGATTGTAAACCTGGCTTCGACAATAAACGATGACTAATTTCCTGAAGATTTCTTGTCATATACAATTTTTTTCCATACAAGAACTTGATTTCGATCACCCAGTTTGTATGGCAGCTATATGCTATAATGGTCCGATATCGGCGATTCCGACTAATAACCATCTTCTAGGGGTAAAAAGAACATGTACAAAAATTCCGATCGATATCGCAAAAACTGAAGAACTAAATCGCATATGTATAGAGAGAACTTCTAAACTTATGGAAATTAGTGCATCAGACCTGCTAAAAATCCATATATTATACAAGCATTATATGAATACGAATTAAAATGTTTAAATTTTACGAATGTGCAACGATAACCACTGGCCCGGTGTGCCAAAAATCGTTGAGCCATGCAGCCGAACGCACTCGGCTATGCATTAGTTAATATCGGAACACGCAAACAAACAAACATGCAAATCGATAGGAAATTTGTTTAGCAAATAATTCACTTGCATAAATGAAAGAAAAACACGAACGCGGAATTTTACGGCGAGTGGCGGATTTGGCACGTAAAACGCGGCGAACGTGTGAAAGAAAGCCAGCGGGCAATTACAGATGCTTGCGTGTGTGTGTGTGTGGGAATAAAATGTGTAAACATTGCGTGGCTGCTTAAATTTGCTTATATAAATGCAAAGGTAAACAAAATTTTATTTCCACAATTTTTTGAGGGGGAATGCATGAGTTGGTATGAGTGTATAGGTGTGTACGAATGTAGGTATGTGTGTGTATGGCTCACCTGTATCAGATACATTTTGTATGATTATGATGTTTTCTCAGCAAAAATTTGCTAGTTGAAATTGTTTGTTGTTTTTGTTGTAATACTACACTGCTGCGCTGTTCAGCTTTGCGTGACTTTTTGTGAAATTAATTAATTTTGGTTTAAATTATTATTTTTTGGATTTTTTTTTAAATTTTTTTTGATTATTTTTTAACTTTTGCTTGTAATTCAGTATATTTTTCTTGTAATTTGGTTTATTTTTGTTATAATTTATTAATTTTTTGAATTTATTTTTTCAGTATTTTTTCGCTGTTGCTAATGTTGCAGCATGTGCATTCACGTTTGTTGCACGTTTGTAGCACGAATTGTGTGACACTTGTCGCCGGAAATATGCACATACATACGTTCAAACACAAAGTATATTATGCACAATAAATATGTATTTTTCAGCGCTAACTGACTTTACCAACAATCGCCAAAGTTAACACTTTGCACTGAAATCCCTTTGGCTTGTATTGATATTGCTTTTGTTGTTGCTGTTTTACTTATGGTCAATTATTGAGGGCAATGTTGCTGTGTTTTTATGCACAATTGTTGTTGTTGTTGTTGTTATTATTATTACACTTGCTTTATGCACTGCCTGTTGCGCTCTGAAATGCAAGCATGCCACACTGTTGTGGCACTTGTTGCAGTTGCAATTTGTTATTGTTGTTGTTGTTTTCGTTGTAATGCAATTGTTTTGCTTATATTTTCACAGTTTATTTGCTTTGCAGCGCATTCAATTGCAATTATCGCGTTTGTGTTGCATGCAACTTTGGCGTTTTCTTCGTTGTTGCATAAAAAATTATTAACTTTTGTTGCGCTTTGTGCGCGGCATGGCCTGTTTGCCTTTTAGGTTTAAGTGTGCACTGATTTTAAGCACAGTTTCTCGCGCTGCAGTGTTGCTTATGCGATTCGTTATTGCTATTTGGAAAACTATAACGGCAAATTAATAAAAATTAAAAAGATAAAACGGTTTTGTTTTGCTTCAATTATCACTTTGCCTTGGCGGAGCAAGCGATTTAAGCGTTTGAAAGCGATTTTGTGTGCCAATCGAATTTTTTTCTTCAATTGAATTTTATTTGTATGAGTGTGTGTGTGTTTCGAATTTCAATTAGAATTTTTGCTTTAAACTCGTATTTCGTAATTCAACTGGCGACATTAAACGAAATTATGCAGACGTGTATAATTTCGGCAAGTCGCAGCGAACAGTTGTTAGTGTTAGGGAACAAAAATTAAAAAAAAAAATATTGAGTTGTTGTTTGTTTGGCGAATTTGATATTTTTGCGAGTAGAAACTTTAAATTATTTTAAAATTGCATGTTTATTATAATTAAATTTTGTTCAAATTATTTAAATTTATTTAATTTTTTTCAAATTATTTTAATTTTTTCAATTAAAAGTTTTTAAATGTTTTTAATTATTTAACTTTATTTAGTTTTTTTTTTTTTTTAATTTTTTTAATTATTTTAATATTTTTAAATTATTTTAAGTTTTTATTTTTTTCATTTTTCGAATTTTTGAAATTTATTTTATTTTTTTTAATTTCGTTATTTAAAAAATGTTTTTAAATTTTTTTAATTATTTTAAACATTTTTTCTTCAATTTTTTCAATATGTCGTTTTTGTGTTTCGCTTTTTGAATTTTTATTTTTCAAATTTGAATTTTTATTTTATCAATTTTAATTTTTTTTATATTTTTGCTTGTGTTCTAATTGCTTGCTGACCAATTGGCTTTCATCTAATAGCTTCCGGTCTGAGGGCTTTTAGCAAAATTTGGCAGCTCAGTTGTGTGTTCCTCCATATTCGCACATTATTTCTTTGTTGTTGTTGTTTTACTGACTTGTTTTGACATAACATTAGCACAAATACTGTTCGTTTCACTGTCGCTGACCGCTATTCGTTTATTGCAACATACAACAGATGTGGAATCAGGCTAGCCGGCTACCTCAATAAGGCACGTATTTGCCCTGTACTTTTGTTGTTTTCTGCAAAAATTGTTGCTTTTCACTTGAAGTGTACTTTAATGTAATAAATTAAAATTAATTTTTAAATTTCTTAATTAAAATCAATTTTTAATCTTTTTACTTAATTTAAATTAAAATTAATTTTACAACTTTTTCATTAATTTTTAAATTTCTTAATTAAAATTAGTTTTTAATTTCCTTAATTTGTTTTCAAATTTTTTTAATTAAGTTTAGTTTTTAATTTCTTTTTATTATATTTTAAATCAATTTTCAATTTTTTTATTTATTTTAAATTTTTTCCTTTAAGTTTTTATTTATTTCTTTTTAATTAAATTAAATTTTAATTACCTTAATTAATTTTTAATTTTTTTAATTAATTTAAACTTTTCGCTTAATTTTTTCGTTATTTCTTTTAAGCACAAAAAATTTATTTTTTCTGCGTTTTGATTTTCATGCGATTTTTGACATATTTTATGCATAATTTCGTCTTAATTTATTTTTTAAATTATATTTTTCCACTGAACTTGCTATATTAAGTTTTTACTTTTATTTCCTTAATTATGATATTTTATTTTTAATTATAAAAATGATTAATTTTAGCGCTAAAGTTAATTATTTTATCTCGAATTTTTGTTTTTACATCAACAAATGGCTGTCACAACACTAAACAGTTACTTTGTACATATTTCAGATTTTTAACTTTTTTCCCAGCAATTTTCCACGCTCATTACTATGCATGAACGCAGGTGAAATTCCCTTAAACACATTTATTATTGATCAAACTGTGGTAAACAAGCATTGTTTTTGTTTTTTCTTTCATATGTTAGCCCGTACAGGGTTGCTATGCACTCTATTGTCGGCTTGTAAAGGCATTTATGCAAGACTTTCATTCACATTTTTGTTTGTTTTGCATCATATTTTTGTTTGTTTTGCATTTCTTAAAATATTCAGTAATTCTTCACATTTTTAGCGCGTTTTCTTTGACTATTTCGCGACGTCTCTTAGTCAGTTACTTGATCTGTTGGCATCACTAACTTTATCACCAACTTCTTTACACTTTAATGCTTTGTATTTGTTTCTTCGCTTTCTTAACTTTTTTCAACATTTTATCAGCTTTTTAGTATTTATTTTGGAATTTTAAAATGATTTTTTATTAATTTTCTTGCGTCTACTTTCGCTCGACCAACCTTTCCTTACCGCGGTTTACTGTGGAATAAATTTCCAAATTTCCAACTCAAGTCAGTCGCGCCAACAAGCAGCGGCGCGGCAACCAGCCCCCATTAGCAATTGAGTATTTTTCTTTCGAGTCGGACGTGTTGCAACGGTTTGCACTCAAACATGTTCGGTCAGGTTCGAACGCGTTAAAAAGTGTTTCGCAGTGTTTATGTGATTATCGTTTTAAATTTTGAAGTTTTGAGGAATGTTTGGAAGCCTAAGTGATCCTTTGATAAAACATACCTTGATATTTAGATAATTTTTTTTTACTATTTGCTTCTCTTTTTTGTGTTGTATAGCCACGAGAGTATTGCATATACTTAAGTATGCACTGTTCTGTTTGCTAAGGAGTTGGCTGATATTTTCCACAGAACATTTTTTCATGCATCATTTGTTGACTAAGGCATTTAATTGTATGTCCATTAGCGTTAATTGCTTGTTGATCCGCGATAAGCTGCGTTGCTTGGCTGTAATATTTTTGTGATTTTTTTCCTGCTTGCTGTTGTTGTTTAGTTTCCGACGAATATGACATAATCCAGATGATAAAATTTTATGTTTATTCTGTTTTTGTTCGCTATATTCAAAGTCAATATTCATCGCAACATAATTTATAGTGCTTGTTTGAACTTGAATTAGTTAAGAGCAGATGTAGCCGGCACGCTTTCGATATTATATCGATATTATATGTATGTTTGTGTATAGGCAGACAGATTTATTAATTATAATTTTACTTACAAAGTTGCATGCATTTTTTCAATTTTTTTAGAATAAAAATTGTATGTTCGTCATCACTTTTCTCGATTATTTTATTTAGTATTGTATTGTTAGCATCTGATCAAAATTGATTCGGACTGCTTCATGGGCACACCAACCGAAACGATGAATATTTTTTTTTATTATTTTCATACTTTCTCGACATAAAAAAATTGCAGAAAGCACTCAGTACCAGATGAAAACATTGTCGCCATGAGAAATGCAAATTTTAGCAAAGTTTCTAAGCAAGCTTGTGAGATAGTAATACCGCATTAGTCTATATATAATTGTGATCCTAAAATTTATATGGAGCTATGACCTTATAGCCTTTCCTTTCGACAAAGTTTTCTTAACGAAAGACTTAAAAGTCCCAAGGTATTTTTTTTGTAGTCTCGAGTCAATTTCTAAAAGAACCAGCTAATTCCAGTTTTAAAAAAGGCTTTCAATCAATTATGCAGAACATTAATCGATACATTACAGCTAGGTTAGATATTGAATTACAATTCTAGGATTAACATATGGAAAATATATGTGAATAACATTCGAAAATAAAAAACTTATCGAATTCTTCCCAAACGACTTATGAGAAGTTTTTGTAAATTAACGTTAATTTCAGTAAATGCAGGTTGTGAAGTCATTAACATAAAACTAGCGTCTTGCGAGTCGGCCCTTCACCTCTGTTAATGACGATAACATCCAAAAGTTAAAACAAACATTGCTTGAAAATCTTCGCGAGATCATCTCTATGGATCCACTTAACACATTCTGATTTATAGCGTAGCTGAGAACGCTACATTCATCAAACGCACCATTATCGGTTACAAGACGTGAGATTATGAAGATGACAACGAAACTGTCCAATAAAGCCGAAACCGCTGCAATCGCTGAAACAGCTGATCAGCATTTTTTACTACCTTGATGTGGTTCTCTATAAAATCGTTCCACAGTGATAAAAAGCTAATGAAAAAATACCACTTGACCGATTTGAGGCGTCAACGTGAACCAATTCCTCACAAACAACTGAATTCGTAGGCAGAAAATAGTTGTAGTAGGTTGTGCACCGTCACACTCTAGCATGATTGTGTCTGATTTTTTTACCACACACGAAACGAGTGTCATCTCTATCGTTCTTACCAGATTTGGCCGTTAATTTTTTCTGCTTTTGAAAGTGAAAAATCCGCTTAAGGGAATGCGGCATGAGTCTATTAAAGTCATTAAAAGCTTTTCGGTGAAATCACTAAAGGCCATCCCAGCCAAGGCTTATGTCAAAAGTAAGGAAAATATAATTAAGCTTTGGAATATATTGGCTCAAAAGCAAACTATTTTGAAGACGATAATAAGCATTTATATTAAAATACATAAATGTGTTTTTTTTTTGGTCAGTCGGTGTCCAACTGATGAATAATGCTTTCAGGATCAGTTGCCGATCAAAACCAGGTTGTCAGAAGTAGGGTATTTTTTTATTCCACTTTTTATGGAAGCTACTAGCTTTACTCTATTTAGAAGCATAATTAATGGGGGTCTTCATATTTGAAATGGCACTACAACTCACACCTTACAAGCTCAAGTCAAAAATTTGAGTCTTAAAAAATTATCAGTTTTTATCTCAATTAAATACACAAATTTTTTTGAGTGTACTTCATTATTTTCATAGTTTTCAAACAAAACACAACCGGCAACATGTTCGGCGCCTACCAACGAACTGCAATGTAAACAAAAACTGGAAAAATAACACAACCACTTGTTTGATGAGCGGCGCAACATGTTGCGAGGTAACAATAAACATTGTTGCGCAACAAATACTGCAAATATTTGACTTTTTTGATACGAAGGTACTTTTTATTTGTTTATAAGTATATTTGAAGGTAAAATTTGGCAACTGACTTGCGATTACGTATTTTTTTTATTATAATATTTTTTGTATGATATTTACCCATATACATATATGTACATATATCGGAACCATTGAAGAGTCGTAAGTTTAAAACTAAGTGGAGAATAAAATAAGCTCCGAATATTACCAAATAATTTATAACAACAATAGGAACATATCTACTACAACGATGTATATAAAAAAAAGAATTCAAAAACCCTCCCTTCTATTAATCGCAAAGTATTGCATGCACAAAGCCACCAGAAAGCGCGCCACCAAACAGCAGTGTGTTTCGCAAGCAGCATGCACACAATACTGAGCACCTCCAAAGTGAATACTTTCACACAAAAAGTTGCCGAGGTATAGGCAACACATCCTGTCTTGCCATTCACCGCATGCTGACGGCATTACTGTACGCATGCGGCATGCCACAAACTAACCTACCACAAATGACACATTTACGCTATATACATAGGTGTGTGTACAAGTAAGCTTTCGTAGGCCTAAAGATCTTATGAATGATTGAAAAAAGCCAAGGAAAGAGTAATAAGAGATAAATGTAAAATAAAAAAGAGTAAAAAAACTAGAAATTATATTGTCTTTGCTAGCACAAAGTGTTGTAGCTATTGTTGTAAGCTATCTTGTTGTTGTTGTGCGTATGTTTTAGATAGCCGGCTGGCACAGCACACAGTGAAATGAGAAATTTCCGCAACACGTACAACAATTCGTTGCGGCAAGCCACTTTTTTCCTCCTTTTCCAAGTTTTTTCGAGTTTTTTCTCATTTCTTGCTGTGCCTACATGATGCTTATGGCAGTTAAGTGTGGTCCGCCGCATGATCGCAACTGCGGTTAATCGCGATTGTCTTATCGCCAACATTTCACTTACAAATTGCCAATCATCGCTTTAAAATGAAATTCGCAAAATCATGAACATGAATGGGAGGCAAAAAAAAAAAAGCACGAGCGCAAATGCAAATGTATGTACTTATAAAGGTGTACACGTGTACTTCGCATACATTTTTGCTTGCAACAACAGCAAGCAGCAACAAACAAGTGAGGCTGATCATGGTTGGCTTTGCCGCCTTCGGCGAATTTCCTGCATTGCACACACACGACGCTTGGTTGCTTAAGTAACTAGTTTGGCAACATGTTTACTTGCAACAACAAAAACAAAAACATAATAATAACAACAACGATAAAAATAATAATAACAACAACAATAAAAAATAATAATAACAACAACAATATCAATATAACAACAACAACAACAATAACAACAACAATAACAACAATTACAACAACAACAACAATAACAACAAAAATTCACTACATGAAATTCACTTATGAATTTCTACCAGAAACCTCGATACAGACATACCTTGATTTCTGCAGGCAGTCAAAACAACAAAAACAATAAAACGAAACGTTAAATTCGTCTGCATCGTAGCTACAATACCCTATACAGGTGAATTTTTATAGCAGGAAAAAAATCTTTATCCTGATTTTCGTCGGCCAGTTTCTATGGTAGCTAAATGCTATAGTAGTCCGATCTAAACAATTTGTTCAAAAATTGCAGTATTTCATGAGGCAATAATGCGTGCCAAATTTCGTGAAGTTAGCTCGTCAAATAAGGAAGTTTTTCATATAAAGACTTGAGTTTGATTGGCCAGTTTGTATGATAGCTATATGCTATAGTGGTCCGATCTGAACAATTTCTACGGAAATAGCAGCGTGGCCTGGGAAAATAATCCATGCTAAATTTCGTGAAGATATCTTGTAGAATAAAAAAGTTTTCCATACAAGTATTTAATTTTCAACGATCAGTTCGTATGGCAGCTATATGCTATAGTGGTCCGATATCGATGGTTTCGACAAAAGAGCAGATTCTCGGTAAGAAAATGACGTGTGTAAACTTTCATATCGATATTTCAAAAACTAACAGAATAGATCACGTATAAACAGACTGACCAAGCCAAATTGACTCAGCTCGTCACTCTCATCATTTATATATGCACTTTATGGGGTCCCCGGCGTTTCCTATGAGTGTTACAAACTTCGTAGCAAATGTAAAGTACCCTGTTGAGGGTATAACAACAACAACATAACAAGCAAAGCGATTCTTCGCACCCTCCCACCAACGAAATGCCACAAAAGGCATTTCATTTCGTTTACTTTTCTTTGCACGCATTCAAGGCGTTCCGATCGAGAGTGAAACTTGGCCAGCAGGCCACACACTCACACATATATATATATAACTTTACATATAGTACATACATATAAAAGCATTTATACGTCACATTGTTGCGACAAACTGACTGCCTATCAAAGCCCGCTTTTCGGTCTTCATTCAGTTCACTTTTTTTCATAAATTTTCTTTTATTTTGAATTTTTTTAATTCCAATCTCATCTCAGGAAAACTGGCTTCACCGATCTGGGCAGCGCGCTTTTGCGCAATTTTATGCGTCTGGCTTGGCTAAAGAGGCGGAAACTGTGGCAAAAGTGGCTGTCAAACCTGCCGTCGGAGAGGCGGATCGCGCTGTCTGTTAGCTTAAGGCAAACGCATTGGCTACGCATTGCAGGCTGGATTGGTAGTGTTGCCAATTTGCTTCGGAATTGCTAAGCACACACTGGCGGCTACGAGCGCGACCGAGGCGAGATGTCAAAATAGTTAACGCCATGTTGCCCAACATGTACTCACTTACTCTGACAGTGAAAAGGGAATAATGCATTTTGATAGTTAGAGACGTCTGCAAAGTGGGAGAGTAATCAAATGCCGCAGTTTCAGAGGTTGATAATTGTATTTGAGAGATATTCGTTCCGATATTATATGGATCCTATCTAGTATAACTGATAATATGGTAAGGTTCCAACGAATCAGAGTTTTGAATTCTTCAAGTATTTCTTCAAGTGTTTTTTCGTTCAGGGCTCATCTGAACTCTTCTACTCGAGAGAACGTGTTTTCTTTGCCAGTTACGCCACTCAATAACCTTTATGATTTCTTTTTCTGGTCAATTCCCACGACAACGCCTTCTACGATACCACATTTTGTCTTCCGAAGTACAGTTTTTCGACGATCTAACCTTATTACGATTGGAACTATGGTAAATATTTAACGAAATGATCAAATTTGAGCCGGACTGGCCCAGAGACTCAAGTATTTGACTGGTACAAATCTTTCGGTGAAGATCGTGAAGTCGCCGAAGTCCTGATTTCTACTAGTTATCATGGTACAAAGCGTTCGGTGCAAGTTCATCTGAATTTCCACGACAATGAGTTCTACGATAACGAAATTGGCCCATATTTTGTCCTCCCAAGGACTATATTTTTCGAGGATCTAACCTTATCAAGATTGGGACTATAGTAAATATTTAACGATATGATCAAATTTGACCCGGATTGGCCCAGGAACACAACAGTTATTAAATGGCAGAAAGCATTGGGTGATGAAGTTGAGGAAAACTTGCTTCCTACTAGTCGTCCATCCACCTCTATTAATGACGATGATGTTGTAAAAATGAAAAAAAAAGTGTTTAAAAATTGTCGTGTTGCGATCAGAGAGATAGCAGAGGATCTCAAAATCTATTATGGACCGACTCAACATATTTTGGTTAATGTTTTGGGTATGAAAGTTGTCAATGCTAGTCTACTACCAAAACTCATTAAAAAAAACGACGTCGAGTAGAGGTCGCAAAAGATATGTTTGACAACATAAATGAGGACCCTAAATGCATCGAACGCATCATTTTTAGTTCCGAGACTTTATTTTTGAACATCATATCGAAACTGTCCAACATCAAGCGAATGACGCTCCAAACATGAGCCGGATTCGAAAAAAACCCGAAATTTGTTGAAGGAACTGAATGCCATCCCAGTCTAGGCTTATAACAACTGTGTGGAAAAGTGGACTAAACGTTGACATTTTTGTATTGTCTTCGGAGCCTCTTTTGAAAACGATAATAAAGCTTTGTATAAAAATACATAAATCTGTAACTTTTTTGTCAGTCCGGGTCAAATTTGATCACATGATAAATTGAGGTTTCATGTGGGCAACAAAAAATCACTTCCCTGAACAGCGTGTTGAAAACATTTTTCAATTAATATTCGCGATATTTTTGTGCCTTTTTTATATCAGAAACAATTACTGATATTCAAAACTTTTGATTATATGTATGTATGTATATCCACGCAACTATGTAGACAACTGCAAGATGAGATCTCTACTTACTCTGTATATAAGTATGCCGTAATGGCTATGTCGCTACAAAAGATTGAAAGTTATTTATACAAAGCCGAAACAAAAAATATTTTTGCCGCCGGCGTTTAAACGAAAGCGAAACCATTGTTTTGGCGCTATAAAATTGCTTGTTATTATAGTTGTTTATATACACAAAAATGTTGTTGTATAGATGTGTGTGTAATGTACACATACTCGCACTTGTATAGTATCTGTGCGCAAGTGACCTGAAGACGAGCAAGCGATCGTCTGCTGCACCGAAGGGGAGCAATTAAATCGTCAGCTCGTCGAAGATCGTCAATGGGTTAAGGCAAGTATTATAAAGGTGGGGTGCAAGTAATGGAAAGTGAATATAAAATACACTACATACACGCATACATATATACATATTTATAAAAGCCTTTAAATAATAATTTAGCCACGCCGTACGTGCAACATTCCTAACGAGTTAGAAGAGTATGACGAATGGAGGATGGAAACTGCTGTGTGTCAATTACCATTTTTGCCATACGCGCCGCCAGCCAAACAGCAGTGCGAAAAGCGGCAGCAACCGTCATGTGGCATGCCACAAATGTCTCGAGTAGTCGATTGTGGCAAAACCGGGTGAAGCAACTGATCGGCAACAAGCAAGCTTGTCTCTAAGACTTAAAGCGTGCAGCGCATAGTCGAAGACTGCGGAGAATATATTAGTAAACAAAACTATAAGACTCTGTGGCAACTGGTTGCAAGAGTATAATAAAGATCGACAAAGGTATGTAGAGGAATAAGGCATTGTCGAGTGTGTGGCGAATTCATTCATAGGCAATCACAGATGTTAACATGTGTTTTTCATGTTTATATGTATGTACATATATCTTTTTTAGTACTACTATATAGTACTTTGGCAGTCGCGACAAAGCAACGATTTATATTTGAAGTCTGTAATCAGCCTATTCCGAAGAAAAGCTGTTTGTTGCTGTTAGATGTTGGCAGAATGGACATATGTATGTGGTATTTACGAGTTGTTGTGTGTAAATTAAGCAATTTTTTTATTAATCATAACAATTTTATTTGTCATATGTATGTATGTATGTATGTACTATTGATAAATGCTTCTAGTCGTGCAATTTCATATATAAGAAGTTCGGGTATAACCGAGTATTTTATACTTGTCTTATACGAGGCGTCTATAAGCCTCTGTTAATGACGATAACATCAAACAAGTTAAAGAAACTATGCTTGAAATTCTCGTGTTGACAATAGAGAGATAACAAAGGATCTCAACACCTCTTATGGATCGAGTCAACACAATTTGGCTAGCGTTTTGGGTATGAAGCGTGTCAAAGTTAGACTTACCTAAAGACCTGAATCTTTTGCAAAAACGGCGTCGCCTACATTTATCAAACCTATCATTACTGGTGACGAGGATTTTTGAATATATGTAACATCGAAACTGTCTAACGAGGGAGCTGCAAAAATGTGCCGAAACCTAAAATACCAAAATTCCCTAAAAGCAGTGAAGGCCAACACAACCGAGGCTTGCAAAAAGCATATGGAAAATCGGATTATGAGTTGGCTTGGTTAGATTAGTCTAAGCTTATTATATTAGTAATAAAGATATGTATTAAGATACAGGAAAATGTAGTTTTTTGTCAGTCCGGGTGAGTTTTGATAAGATGGTGTGATTCTAATCGCGCAAGAAAAGTTGCTTTGAGAAGCCCAACCCTTGGACTTATTAAGCAGATCACAAGGTTTTTCTCACAAATCTTAGTCAAAGCCCAATTTATGTAAACTATCATACTAAGGGATTAATTTGAGATCGATAGAATCATTTCCACGTTGGAAGGGACCTACTCTAATATGCATATTTTGAGAATACCACCTAGTAAGCGTTCGGCTACAAATTTTCTTATTTTCTAACAATTCAAAAATGTGGAAAAATTACAAAAAAAAACAAATTTTTTCATTGGCTTAGCACCTTAGATATCGATTAACTGTCAGAATAAATGTCAGCAACTGTCAAAGTGTTAAATGTCAACATTTATTTATCAAATACTGACTTTTATACCTTGACCTGACTGTCAAAAAATATTAAAAAAATTTTATTGGGCATTTTTGTCGCAAAATTTCAATTTTATTTTAATCTTTCATGCGATCCAGCAATTAAAAAGTTCATTGAACGCTGTTACAATTCTTGTTCGCTATAAATTACATTACTTAAATTTTAAAGCGACTATATTTTCGTGCATATTTTGATTCAATATTTTTTAACAAAACACTCGTACAATGTACTAATTTTTAATTTTTATTGTTTCAGAAAAAATCACATTTCAAGCAGCTTAACTCATCAAAGATATAAATGATCCCATCTTTCTTCCGCGAAAATATACAGACCAACCGCAAAAAATAAAAAAAAAAAATATGTTCATTCTTCAGCTGACGTCATTATTGTGAACGAGAGAAAAGCAGATGAACATTTATTATATTAACATATTCGAATGCGCTTATATACTTATGTATAATGTATAACTATGTACATATTAAATGTATTGTGACTAAAAAGTACCCGGAAATTGTAAAAATTGCTAAAATATGGTTTGCTAAGTTGATAGGACTATCCTTAATTTCTATGCCAAATATGAGCGGGATCGGTCTACCAGTTTATTCACAGCTGCTGCTTAAGTCGGTAGACCTCAACGAATAAAAATATCGGACAAAGAATTTGCCTCAAATTTTGTATTTCTAACCAAATTTCGAATGCGGAATCGTAGCAAATGTAGGATAATGCTTACGGTAATTTAGTTTTTTCAACACAAGTACAAATCGTTCTGGACGATCTTCGACCTCTTTAACTGATGAAAATATTAAAAAAGTGAAGGATATGGTGATTGAAAATCAAAGGCAAATGGATATTTTGGGTAACGCGTTCTTGCTCGACTCGTCTTGATAAAGCTAAGTTTTTTCAAAAAGAGTAAGACTGTGACCAAATTTAAAGCCAAAAACGCAGTGAATACCATCGATCAACAACCGTATTCAACAGATTTGGCACCGTGTGATTTTTTCTTGTTCCCCAAACAGAAATTACCGCTCCGTGGAACCTTTGAAGGCGAAAAAATTAATAGTGATGAATAATTAAATATTTTGAGTTTTATTTACAATTTCTAGGTACATTTTTGTCATAATATTTAAATTCATTATTATCTCATTGCATGTACATACAAATTTCCAAGAGCTAATCTCTAGATCTCTATGTTAATTCAGAAAAGAAATGGCTTCTACCATACGGTTTTCATTAATCGATAGAAATAAATGCATGTGTAGCTCTCATTTTTCGATAAATTATATAGTGCAGCAGAAGTTCGAAAATTATAACTTAAACATAAAAATACGAGTCAAATCTTAATGAGATGGAGGATTGAAACACATAGCACAACATTAAATCCTGGATAACACCCAAAAGAAAACGTATTTAAATGATATATGATCCATTTACAATGTATATATGTAAATAATCAGAGTGAAGAGCAAAGTCCATTTAGCCATGCATGGACTGTCTGTCCATCGTCTGTATAAAACGAACTGGCCTATCAGTTGTTAGGATATCGATATGAATTTTTCCTTAAGTCCTTTTTTGCCTAAGAAGCTGTTAATATGTCGAAATCGTCGATATCCGACGGCTATAGCAAATAGCTACCATAGAAATCGATCGCTCAAACTAAAGTCCTTGTATGGAAAACTTTTTTTGTTTGACAAGATATCTTCCCATGTCATACAAACTGATCGCTCAATTCAAGTCCAGGTATCTTCACGAAATTTGGCATGGATTATTATCCAAAGCGTTCCTAAAGTCTTCGCACCAATTGTTAGGATCGCACCACTATAACATATAGCTGTCATTCCAACTGATAGAGCAAAATCAAGATGAATATACACTTTTATGCTAAAAATGATCCTGTGAAGGTTAACGTTTAACATTTCTTATTTTAATATTTATCTTTAAATTCAAAAAAAAAAAATTATTTTCAATTGTTTTCTCGAAAGAAGTTATAATTTGTTGGCTTCCACTGTACCAGAGACAAACAAAAAATATTTGCCGGCATACAGAGCACAATAAATATATATATTTTTGGCTTCTGAGGAAGCACTAACACAAAATATAAGAAATTAAAAAAATTTAAAAATAATAAAAACTCAACGGCCTTCAAAAAATATTCAAAAATATTTTGTGCAGTTGCTGTTGAAAAACACGTGTTTAGCAGGCTGCTAAAATAGTGCTAAAAACTAATATATGAACTATTTGAACAGAATACGAAGCTCATGCGTACTTTGATCAAGTGTTTGGATTCTAACGGATTAAGTAAAATTTCTAACTTAAAACTTAGAATTAATAACTTTGCTTCTAACTAGTGAAAGGATTAGGATATATTAAAGCCATAAAGGTCAAACAAACCATTTCACATCTATATTTGAATAAGAAAGTCATACTACCGAAGATGACCTTAAAAGTCTGTTTCCCAATACTTTATAGCTCGATAGAGACCTGACAAAAAAAGGCAGTTAAACGAAAAAACAAAACAGCCTTAGGAACACCACTTCAACCACTTATACATTTTGCAAACTCTAACAACTCACTCAATTTCATTATGGTTATGCGCCGCTCAGTGCGTGAGCATAAAAATGCCTACTCCGTAATGCGTCTGCTGTCATTTGAGGTGTGCGCATATTCATAATATTTCAGCATTGCTTAGCGGACGACGTGCTAATGCGTTTTCACTGCTGCACAAGCTGAGCGGGGTGTCTGCAGATGCGTGCCACAGGCTTGTGGCAGACAGGTTAAAGATCGTTAGGCGCGTCATCAATGCTGCAGAGAAGCGACGTATGTATGTATGTAACAAGTGGTAGTTGCTATCACCGCCGAGGGCATTTCTTAAGTAATGTTTACACTTTGTGCGCGAACTACCAAAAAACAGGTAATGCAAACGCAAAAATATTGCGGTAATTAAACGCATAGAGAAATAGGCAAACTCAGCAGGAATCCGGGAGTGTTTGTATGTAAATTTGTGTATATTTCTTTACTCTAAACCTGAAGAACCATAAACAGAGCGCTCACAAATGACAGCAAATGTAACTGTTGGCTCCAAACAGTGATTGTTGTTGCTTGAGGGGTTGATGTAATGCATGCCAGAGCGTGTTGCAACTATAAAATTACACTGCATCTTTGCTAAAAGCTTTTTCCAAACCATAACTCATTTTACTGCGTGCTGAACAACTTGAGCAATGATTAGTGTTGTTTAGATTATTCGTCATTTTATGCAGCAGCACTGATTAGAGTGTGCATAAGAGTATATTCGACTATAAAAACGCTTCATAATTAAGATGTGTTAACAATAATGTTTTCATTTATAGCTGAAGAAATTTTTAAGTCGAAATAAAGGCAAATTTAAAGCGGGTTTAGGAATTTTTACACAATATTCAATGGAAACCCTGGGAAAATGTATTAGTTATATATCTGATCTGGTGGTCTAACATGAACAATTTGTTCCCAGATTGTCGCGATGCCTAGGATAATAACCTATTTCCAAACAAAAGAGTTTTCCATACAAGGATTTCATTGTGATCGGTCAGTTTGTATGATAGCTGTATGCTAAAGTGGTCCGATCTGAAAAATATGTTGGGCGAGTATAGTGTTGTCTCGGATAATAATTTATGCAAAATTTCGTCACGATATCTTTTCAAATAAAAATATTTTCCATACAAGGATTCGATTTTGATCGGTCAGTTTGTATGACAGCTATATCCCCTAGTGATCCGATCTGAACAATATTTTCGGAGATTGTAGCTTGGCTTTGAGCAATAATGTGTGTAAAATTTCGTCAGGATATCTTGTCAAATAAAAAAGTTTTCCATATAAGGATTCGATTTTTAGCGGTCAGTTTGTACGATGACTGTAAGCTATAGTGGTCCGATATCTGTGGTCCTGACAAATGTAGAGCTTCCTGAGAGGAAAAGGACATGTGCAAAATTTCAGATTGATATTTCAAAAATTGAGGGTCTAAATCGCATATATACAGACAGGCATGGCTAAATCGACTCAGCTGACCATGTTGGTCATTTACATATAAATAAATGTATATTTTATAAGTTCTCTGGCTTTTCCATAAGGTGTGATAAACTAAATGGCAAACTTACTATACCCGAAAAACCAATGTACATAACTAAAAGCAAAAATATCCCTTAAAAGATTTGAAGAAATTTTTCGTTAAAACAATTAAATTTTTACTACCCAACCGACTTCGTTAATAAGTAGAGTGGCGTCGACATAAAGCGAAAAGCCATAAAACGGAAAAAGCAAAAAACAAAAAAAAAACACAAAAGTGTAAGTAAATATCCTTTCAAATTGATTGGAAAACAAGGAAGTCATTGCAGGTAAGCAATTATCGGAAATTTCGTAGAGTCCTCACTGCCTGCGTAAGTCCTCAGCTCTGCTTTGCTTTTATTGTGTGAAAATGCCATCAACTTGTTTGCTTAGCGAATTTGGGCCAAACAACGGAAGTGATACTTAAAGGCACTAAGTGATTGACGATTACGTCACTTCCGCACACAGGTAAGTACATAATTGCGGGCGTCCAAATACATAAGGTATTTACGCGCAATAATTTTTATGCGAAAATGAGTCAATGTTTGTCTGTACTAGTTTCGGGTTTCTCCTTCCTTTTCCTAAATAAATAAAACTGTAGAAACTTGTATCGTAATAAGGATTTGACTTACGCACGGCCATTAATACATGTCGATCAATAATCAAATATGTTTGTTGGTAGAAGAGTAAAGGCACTTACCTGTAAAGAGATAAAAAGAAAATTTAGTTGAGAATATTATTTATAGGAATGTTTGTAAATAAATACATATGTATGTATATCAACATATCTGTTTACACATACATAAGTATTATATAACATTTTGTTCAGATTCATTTTATCCGGAAATAAGTAGAAATTTGAAAATTGACCGTGAATTATCAAATCAAGAGCGAGGCTGCGGCAGATTGAGTTATTTCGTTAAAAGAAAGCAACAAATTACACGCAAATTCGGTGCATAGCTCTAACTTAACTGTATTTAATGGAACGCTATGCGAATTTATACTCGGAGCACTTTAACCAACTTTCCACTCCCAACGGCAACCAGCTGATTAAGCAAAATATTTTCACGTTACAAAAATGTTGCACGTGTTATGCTGCTTGCAGCAGTTTTGAAAAATTAGTACTGAGATTAGCGAACGTGATGCTCGAAGTTGAGACGAGTGTATAAACGCTTTGTAGGAGGTAAGAGACAGAGTAGTTTCAGAGAATAGAAAAATTACTTTTTAACAGAAGCTGGAGATGTGGTAGATCTAGGAAAAGTCTTAAACCTGTTAGTGCGGACAATTCGGGTACTATCATCTATTGAGTTTAAATTAGCACAAAGAAAAATAAGCTAAAATATACAACACAGCTGCATTTCTTGTGGCGTAACAAAAAAAACGTTAATTTTAACTGTACTCTATAGCATTTTTACAACCTTTTTCTCATCTAGCCAAGTCAAAAAACTTTGGGTTATAATTGGGGTTATAACCTTTTTGTTAACATTTGTGGGGTCATCAAGCCTTTTGTCTACATTTCGCCAAGTCTACAACTTTGGTTTACAATTAGCCAAGACAACAACCTTTGTTCACATTTGGGAGCCAATGACCCTTTTGTTTATATTTTATGAGGTCAATGACCTTTTTGTTTAAATTCAGCTAAATCAACAACTTTTGTTTATATTCGGTATCAATTACCCTTTTGTTTACATTTTATGAGGTCAATGAGTCCTTTGTTTACATTATGAAGTCAATGAGCCATTTTGTTTACATATTGTCGAGCTCAGTGACCTCATTGTTTACATTCTATGAGGTGAATGACCCTTTTGTTTACATTTAGCCAAGTCCACAACTTTTATTTCAATTCAGCCAAGACAAGAACCTGTGTTTATATTTCTGGGCCAATTAACCTTTTTTTTTCAATTAGCCAAGACAACAATCTTTGTTTACATTTGATGAGATTTCTGAGAAATCCTGATGTTATTATTAACTTAACATAGACACACCAGAGACATAACGATGCTCTTGTTTTAAGATTCACTTGGATCTCGAAGTCGTGTAAGAAATTTTGTAGGATGACATTAAGAATAAAGGCTATCCAGAAAACTCTGTAAAATGGAACTCTGCCTATTTATTGTTTTATAGAAGCCAAAAATAAGGTCTAGTACTCTAGATCATTTTACTGGAAATTATTTTTATTATTTTAGTTTTATTTATTTAAGGAAGCGGAGCATTTACGGAACTGGTTTTACATTAGATAGCTCACCTATTGAGTAAACCAGATAGGCAAACATTAAAGAAAAGAAATACCGATCCTCGTAGTTTACAGCGACCAAAGCAAAACGCTGCTGAAGAATGTAATTTTAGTAACTAAAAATCCTTATGAGCATAAATAATATTCTAAAGCTTATAAGAAATATTGAAAATGTACAACTAAGCGCTGTTTTGAGACCACATAAACGCATAAAAATAACTCAAATCCATTCTTTGGCTATCCATTGTGCATACAAATGCTGAACACGCCTTAAAAATGTTACTAACCTATCCAAACTGCGTGCCACAAATCTACTGGAACCACAGGTGCAAAATTAGCGTTTGAAAGAAGAAACGCACGAACGGACTTTGAAGTATATAATAGAACTTATGGGTATGTTATGCATATGATTTGTGTCGATAACTAAGAAATGCCCATAAACATAATCACTCGTTGGCATTGTGGCCTTAATGCCGCCGCAACTTTCTATGCCTTACAGTGTTTGGAAGCTATTAAGCTAGTATGTCACGTTCTAGGCTTTGCAGTGCAGGCGAATGCAGAGTTTTAGGTGGAGTTATGACTAAGCTTGATTTTTTTTTAATTTTTTCTCTAATTCGTTGTGCTTAAATGAAATGTGTATGCTTTTGGAATTAATTTTTTAGTATATGTATGTACATTTTTATGAAAACATATAAACTGCAACGCTTTAAGCTTTTTGATTATTTTATGCGCGCGAGTTAATCACTTTTTTTTACTATCAATAAAATATATTAAAATGCATGAAATGCCTTTAATGATTATCCATTACCGAACGTCACAAGGCTAGCGAACAGACAGCCGACGTCAAAGTTTGATGTGACGTGTAAAATATGCGGATATCTGCAGATAAACAGTGAGGAGTTCAATACCGAAGGCATTTTTTGAAAACAAACTTCGGGATGCCGGGATTTTGAGATTTTGACTTTTGTTGGCAAGTTTGAATTATTTCTAGAATTTAGAATTTTTCTACCTAATTTTTGGATGCATGTGTTAGTGAAACTTTGTTAATATTGAATTTTATACATCGGGATCCCGAATCACAAAATTCTTAATCATATAGAAATATTTTTAGTATTCCAAACAATAAAACAACAACAAAATATTTAATCCCAATCTCGAAATTTTCGGGATCCCGAATAAGAAAACTCTTAACAACATAAGAATAACTTAATAGTATAGACCAATTAAAGAATGGCCACATATTTAATCCCAATCCCGAAAATTTCGGGATCCCAAATCACAAAGTTCTTAAAAACATAAGAATAACTTTAGTATTCCAAACGAATTAAAGAATAACAATGTATTTAATCCCAATCCCGAAATTTTCGGGATCCCGAAAACTAAAAGGTTTGCGTATGCAACTGAAACGCCGCGAAAGACAATAAATTTCAGGGATAAGCATTAATAGGCACATAAGTAAATATCTCCATACATACTACATATGCATGTAACCTATGTACATATGTATGTATGTATGTACGTTGATGTGCTTGGCATGCGTGTGGCTATTTCTACGGTTATTGCTGTTATTGTTTTTTAAAATGCATTGTTTATTGTTGTCATATCTTGCTTAAGCCTCATCAATTAATTGACAAGCAAATCACGTGCCGACATTGTTCAAGCTGCCACAAACGCCCGGGCGCACATTGACCAACAGCAACAACAACGGCAAATAGGCAAAGGAGATTTTTTGCCGCAGCAACAACAAAAAGGTAAATTCAATCAATACCAAATGCAATTGAAGTAACGACTTTTTTGGTATTTTTTACTGAATTTTTATTTATTATTTTTTGCATTGTAAATTCCTTAGCGCACACAAGCTCTTGTTTTTCTTGCTTTGCGTTTAAACTTTCTCGTACAAATAAGAAAATAATAAAATTTAAGTAAAAAAAACTTTGCAAAATTTAGTAAATTTTTACCAGCGAATATTAGCTTGGTATGCATGTAAAATAGGTTTTTTATGTGTCGTGAGTTATTGGCTAGCCATTACAATATTTGGGAGGAAATTTACAGTTATTTTGTGTACTAGCTCACACAAACTTTCACTGCTGTGGCAAATTTTAGTGACAAATAAATACGAATCCGAAAATACTTCCTCATAAATTAAGGTGTCAAAAGCCATACTAAAACCATATGAGGAAGCCTCTTATGTAATAAAAAAACTTAAAATAAAATAAAAAAAAAAAAAATAAAAAAAAAAAAAAAAAAAAAAAAAAAAATAAATAAATAAAAAAAATAAAAAAAAAAAAAAATAAAAATAAAAAAAATAAAAAACCTGAACTCTGGTTGTATAGAATACACATCACAAATACGAAATATTCCTTATAAGAGCTTGATTCTTATCGTTCAGTTTGAAGGCAGCTAAATGATATAATATTTCGATATTGGTGGCTCCGACAAATGAGGAGCTTTTTTGGGAGGTCGTGTACGGAATTTTAAATCGATATCTTAAAAACCGGCGGACCAGTTCGTGTATATGTATATGGACAGACAGCTAAAACGACTCAGCTCATCAAGGTCTATAAAGGTGACAAATAGAAAAACTGAAATATGAAAGCAATAATTTTTAAAACCTGGCATCTCTAACATTTTTTTACGGTTTCTTAGTTAAATACATCGTTCTAGAGTTCAGTTTTTTTATAACCAAATTTATTCATTGAACCGAAATCGATGTGAGGAAAGTTCTCTGAGCGCCATTCACTTAAGAGTGGCCAGAAACGATTTTTTTTTAAACCAAGTATCTTCTGGTTAACCAAAAAAACATCCATTTGAAGGCGAGCTAACGTGAGATGGCGAAACACACAATTGAGCCGAAACCAAAAGAACCAGATTTATTGAAGCCACAGAAGGCCATTGAATACTTAGATCGTTAAAATAAAAATTCGCGCTGAATAGGATCATCTACACCAATATTGTAAAGATGTTTCAAACAAGATTTGTTTCCAATCAACACTTAGCCATCTTGCATGATAGCATGGCGCTGAGTCATGCTCCAGCTTAGGCGATCCGTATAAGGATAATGCTCTTCAATTGCGGGCAATACAATAAGAACTCCAAAAATTGAAACCTTTCAGATTGAGTACAAGAAAACTGGTGTATGGTTTAAGGTGGTCAATTTGTTCTTCAATGGTTCTAACCTTATTTTTTCGTTTTCGTCCGGCTCTAAGCTTCAGTAGTTATACCTATATACATTTCCATTCAAAAATTGTCAACACACTCTCAAGAACAAAGTTTCGTTATAAAATCAAAAATATAACAATTGCAAACTTTTTCTCGTATCTGTGACAATTTCACCTGTAACACTTACATAACTTTCAGCGAACATTATTCATATCATTAATCAAAATTTTACATTTTTCGAGTCAAGCTAACGGTAAACTGGTGCTAACATATTACATGTGTAGCTAATGAATAATGATCCCAAATTTTCGCTCGCAGGCATTGAACTCTCCTCAGGCCTCTGTGTACAAAACGATCGACACGAAAATCATCACCAATATTAATTATAGGCTTTATTCTTTCGATTACTTTTACTGCCATTATATTACCAATAACGGTCATTATCACGTTTACAATATAATATTTACAGCATTAAATTTCGAAATTATTACATCGATTAGTTTTAGGTTACGCTCATCACTTTCTTCGCCTTACCTACTTGAAGCGTGATCAGTTTGCAACAACAAAATGAAATTTGTGAAAAAAAAACATATTTATTACGTTACTTTACGTCTTCTCTGTTTTTGCTGCATTTTCTTTGCACTTCTTCATTAATCTTACGAATTCAATTAATAGTAAATGCAAACAGTGAGCAAAATTGGTGGCGTTTATGATTGTGTTGTTTAATGATTGGTAGCACACATTCAGTTTAAAGTGAGGTTATATACGAACGTGTTTGCATGTTTGCTTAATTTACCCAAATATTTTGCTTTATGAATGAAGTTGCTTGCTGTCGGTGAAAGTGCCGGGGTTAAACTGCAGCTCAGCTTAATTTGACCTTAATCTTGGCGTGTTTTAACAAAATATTTGAATTTAGTGTCCGTTGAACTTCGGCAAAAAAAAAATATGTAATCATGTTTTTCATTATATTATATGTTTTTTTTTCTTCAAGTTTTTCGAAAATGGTGGGAAAATTATTTATGCCATACCAATTTCCAGGGGGAATAATATTACTAATAGTTTGAATACAAACCATAAATGGTTATAAGGATTGCAGAAGTCTCTTGGGACATTACACATTGGTGAATACATGTTGGGTTCATTAATTCATCCATATATTGGGTAGTCGAAAAAGTCGTTTCGTATTTTGTCAATAGATGTCGTTGCACTCGTATATGTGCTACCAAGCACATTGTGTCATACCATATAGTGTTGGAAAGGTGAGATTTCATGTTCAATTTAACCAAAAAAAAATTAAATTCGGGGAAGTTGAAAAAAGGTTACAGCTGTTCAAAAATGAGTGAAAATAATATAGAAATTCTTTAGCATAGAACATGTGTTTATGGTAAAATACAACAGCTCAAAGCAAATTCCCTCTGAACGATCTCCCACCAAATGGTTATATCGGAATATTTTACTTTTCCACCAAATAACCTCATAGCTGCTATGTGGAAGTGATTACGACTTTTTCTTTTATTTGCGGTTTTCGACTATTATGCTTTACTTTACTATTTTCCGGTGCAGAGAAAATCGCAGCACTCATATGAACTAAAAAAATCGCACGGCGCTTACGTTTCTCACACTTTCGTTGCGTGAAAATTGATTACAAGCATATTTTACAATGATTCCATCGACTTTGATTGGTGCTTTATTGAGACGAAAGCATTTCACCATTAATTACAGCGATTAAATATAAAAAGTATTGGGAAATCAATTTTGACGTAATTACAAATGAGTTGTTACAAAATAGGAAAAACCATAAAAAATATATATACAAAATATTAGATAATAAATTGGAGGTAATAATATATCTAACAAACCAATTATGCCAACACAGGCTTTAGTCTTTGATATTCAGAGGGAAAACTAACGTATAAATAATATTAGACAAATCAACGAAGGGAAAAAAATTAAACTTTTGGCGATGAAGCTCCAACAAGAAACAGTGTTTACCGATGTTATGGTGAATTCAATAAAGGTAGATCACTGCAGAACGATTTTAGGCTTAACATGTTGACATTAGAGAACTTACAGAGGAACGAAACATCTCTCTGGATCGGGATCTTGCTCTGTTCAACACATTTTTGGTTAGTGATTTGGGTATGAAGCAAGTATGTATATGCTATGTGGATTTATGAATAGGACATCGAAACCATCCAACAGTCTGGCAAATGGTATTAAAAAAAAATACACCGAAACCGAAAAAACCACGCCAAGGTCGGTTGTTGTTGTTGTAACGGTTACCTAATCAAGTCAGGATGATAAGGATTAGATAAGTTGTCATCGAGGAAATCCCACGGTAAGCCGAGGAAACGTGCTCTTTCGACGGGGTCGGATCATAGGCAGAGGGGTGTCAGATGTGTAGGGTTAGGCATGGCATGCCAAAATATGGTCCATGACGGCCAGAATTGACCGTAGTAGGAGTTTAATCTGCTAAAGTAGCCAGAACGAAGCTGCGCAACTAGGTCACTCTCGATTCTCGCGGCAATTCGAGCTCTTCGTCTGCAATGTGTTGTGGTTTGACTCCAAGCACGCCATTCATAGAGAGCGAGTCAGTGAAGGGGTTAAGGACTACACTGTTGCTTCTGGTCGCCGTATTGTTTTATGTCATCGACATAGTTGAAGAAGCACGTCTTGACGCTGCTAGGAGGCGGTTCCGCTACAAGCAGGAATCTGCAGAGCTGATTTCTGCGAAAGCACCCCAGCAGAAACTGCTTGGAGAGGAGTCTTTATGCTCCTTCACTGACAATATACGGGCCACACTATGCAGGTGTTCGATGGGAGACATCAAAAGGCATTCCGTTGTGGTCCGGAGTGCAATATTCTGTCCTGTCTGTAGCTTCATGGTATGCGTTTTACTACATCCAGGCGACCATATTGGTACGGCGTAGTTAAGGACTGGCCCCCCAATTGCCTTGTATGTTGCCAAAAAAGTTTCATACCGGCTAACGACTTGATGATTTTGTTGCGGCTCTGTACTTTGGCAATAATCGCGGTTGTGTGCGGCTGTCGAATGTCACACCTTAAAGTTATTGACAGTCGAAACTGTAACGCCATCGACTGCAATATTAAGGTGAAGTCTGTACTTCTTCGTCCAGTCAGTGAATATGGTCCCTGTGGATTTAGTGGGTGACAGTATTAGGTTCCGTGCAGCAGAAAGATCGGAGTCGGTCAAAGTGAAGAGTCAAACGGTCAATAAAGAATACTACTTGGCCGTTTTGAAGCGTCTTTTCGGTTAAACACGAAACGAGAGTCATCGCCCAGCCACTGTAATCGCCACATTTAACACTATGCGACTTTTTCTTTTTCGAAACTGAAACTTTTTTGTCAGCCCGGGTCAGATTTCATCAAATGGTAAGTGTGTATACACCCATTAACATAACTGCAACTGCAAGTAGTGCAATTTTTTAAGGCTGTCTACAGCGAGGAATTTTTAAAGCATTTTTTATTGCCTGAACGTGCCTTGAGGTCCACAATTTTTAAGAGTAAAAAGCAAAAAATAGTAATTTAGCATTTTTTCACAAGCTGGAGAAATTCCAACGTATTCGTTGAACGATATGCCATATGCTCATAGGAAATTCAGAATCGAATGAGAAAGTTGAGAGTTTGAATTTGAGTTGGTAAGTCTTTTATCGGTCAGTTTGCAATCCATGCTATATTTCGTGATCATACAGGTACCTCGAAATACTTGATGGCTATCGTGAAGAAACCTATTGAAATGAAAAAGTTTTCCATAAAAGGACTTGATTTGGATAGGTCAGCTCTACACTATAGTAGTCCGATATCAGCAGTTCCAACAATGATGAGCAGCTTTTTGGGGAAAAAAGGACTCCAGCAAAATTCCAGATCGATATCTCAAGAGCTGACAGATATCGGTAAATAGACTCAGCTCGTCAGGTTAATCATTTATAACTGAATTTGATTGAATTTCGATGTCAACACTGAACTATAATATAAGCATATGATTTTAGGCATTCACTTTCTAGGTTATTGTTGCTCAGAAACTTACATACAAAAACGCAGTCTTTCTCCACATCGAGAAGATCGCATCAAATTGTAATAAACTAGTAACTAATAAAAATAAATCAAAATATGCATAAATGTGTTTTGTGGAAATTTAGTAATTTTGCGGTTTTGCTGCGGTTAGAAAATCTGTTCCAGCTGCACCTATTGGAAGTTTGCCATAAGTAGCTCCGCACGAATAACTGCAGCTATGCACCTTCGTATTTACATACATATAAATATGAACTTACGAGTGCGTCAACCAGACTGCTTACATAGTATGCACCCATGTGTCTGTATCTAAATTGCTTTGGAGACGTTAGAAACTGATCTCATTGTGGCTTTTGTTCGGAGGAAAAAAAAGCAAACGGTAAATCAATATGCAGTGATGTGAAAAAAATTAGGTTAATGTGTTTGTATTTTAACTCGCTTAAGCTTTTTCGCTTTGGCAAATAACAAATGCCAATTTGGAGATAGTCCAAGAAATTTCAAACAATTCAATTCAATTTTGTGGCGATAAGACAACAGCAGAGCAGACTGGACTGGCAATTGAGCAAATTTAGTAAAGCAACTCATTACATAATGTAGTTCTGTACGTAAGTATGTATGTAACAATGAAAGTGGATTATTAAAAATTCTGCTATTTTGAGTCACTGATGTGGTTAATGTATGTATGTATTAATTTGCGTGGCAGCTCTTCAATTAATTAGCACACTCTCAAAAAAGACAAAGATGACACTGCTCTCTTAGCGCATTCAGTTTTTATGAAAATAAATTTTAAAATGAAAACCAACAACACAATAATTAAGCAATTTGAGTGAATTAAGATTGCATACATTCTCCTTTCGACATTTCCATTTGGCTTTTAATTTACTCTGCCCGATTCGAGTACCTAAAAAATTCGAGTGAGCAAAAAATAGTAAGACTTTGTTCATAATTTTAAAATTTTTAGTTTATTCTACAAAATCTATATCATCCCCCCTCAATATAATCATCCTTGGCCCCAACACACTTGTGCCACCGTTTTTTCCAATCTTCGAAACAGTCGTTAAAGTTAATTTCCGTAATAGCCTTCAATGAAATAGTCTTCAACTGACACAAAACGTTTTCGCTGAAGCGGTCGTTTGAGCTTGCTGAATAGCCAGAAATAGAGATAAATCATGCGAATACGGTGGTTGCGGCACGATTTTGGTTGAAAATTTCTCTCGAAAACTTGTAACTCCATCCTCCAAAACTGAGGGACAAGTTGCTATGTATACGGATAGATGGTCAGATAAACAGACATGACTAAATACCGCTGATCTCTTATATCTGTATGTATATAATTTATAGGGTCTCCGACGTTTTCGTTTCAAAGAAAGGTGCACTTTCTAAGGAACGGTTGTCTAGGCGTCCTAACTAGAAACTATCCCATTGGCACTCACTGTGTGCAGCTTAAGATTTTGGAGTACTTAACTTGTCAAACTTGTAATGAGGAAGATGAGGCGGAAACATCTAACCACTTTCTCCTCCACTGTCCAGCTTGCGCCAGACTTGAAGTTGAAGCATTCCCGTTGCCATACTTTTTAGGAACCTGGCGAATTGGCTGGAATTAATATCAGCCGTCTCAATAAATATGACAGGCTCTAAGCGTTTTGTTGATATCCGACGATCTTTTCCCTCCAAACTTAGGAGTTCTGGCCATCACAACGGACAAGCATCTCTAGCTGTCCAATTGGGATTATTCGTGGTCTCAGGAGTAATCAGCCGACTTATCTAACTTAATCTAAGTAGTGCGGATACAGGAGATCTAAATAAAAAATTCCTGAAGCCTTAAAAGATGTTTGGTCACACACAATTGTTTTTCGAATCAATTCCTTTTATTCCTCAATAGAGCCAGGATTGGTATTGGAACCTTTGATTTAAAGACATATACCACAAAAAAGAATTTATTGGAGTATAAATATGGGAGAGGAGGTGCCTACTTAATTTCACTTCTTGTTTTCTTTCCGTTATAATCGAGAAATCTTTATGTCGATGGTATGGTATGGTCATATGAAAGGCGCCGATTGTGTTTACTAAATTTCCAATGGCTGTTTGTTTGCCTCTTAGCTCTTCCATTCGACCACGCATTGACTTTCGACTCAATTATCTGTACAAATGTTAACGGATTTTTGACTCACTCTGTATATATCAACCCTTAACTCATCACAAACTGGTCTTTGGACTGCAGATGAGCTGCGAATTCGAACAATACACTCTTCTTACCAGAAAGTAACAGCCATCAACTGTTGATATCCTCAATCAGGGATGTTCTATACCGTCTACTTGTAAGAAAAAAGGATTGAAAACTATGTATTTATTCGCAGCGGACCGGAACGGCGGGTTAAATGTGGGAAAGGATTAAGACTTGCACCTCCATGTCGTAGATTTGTGTATCCATAGTCAGCCTGGTGTTCGATGACATATCCGCAGAAGGAATGTATACAGTCCGGTCTGTGTAAACGGAAAGGATACGGATTTCTATCCAACCAAGGACTGTCAACTCGGCAGCCTTCCTCAGAATTAAGTACAGAATATTTTTTGCAACTGCGAGACCAACAACAACAATCATGACAATCTAAAAATCGCTTTCTTTCACTCAGACTTTTTAAATTGATTAGAAAGTGTTGGCAAGTGGCAAGAAATTGACAAGATTTGGTGAGTTCGGGCATTTAAGGTATGTGAAGGCAAACTTAAGCGAAAGACCAACAGATCTATAAACATTTACAGGATTAATACGACAAGCTTTACTTGAATATGCTAAGTTGTCCGGACACTCGAAGGAAAAACTCAAGTGGAATCAGTGAAGCAATCAATTATTATAAAAAAAATGTGAAAAACTCAATTATTTAATTAAAATCATAAATTTTTTATGCATATTTTTCATTGTTAGTGCACCGTTACCTGTCACAAGGTACAGATTTCATATTAATTACACTCACCGATCAAGCGCAAAGGTGATTGCACCCAAAGACAAAAACAAAAGAAACAATAACACTGGCCAAGCATCCGCACAACTTTTCCTTTCATTTAACCAATTGGACGCCTGTGGCGTGCTACACACACACATACATACATAGAGTGATTACAAGATCAGCAGCCGAAACATGCCACTGACCATGGACAACAAGTGAGTGAAATAGTGTTGTTAGTTGACGCAAATGCCAGTGTTGTTGTTGTTCTTATTGTTGTCACCCGTGCGCAGTTGTTTTTGTGGCTGCTTGCTCCCTTTTACTTGCCACAAACGGGCAGCTGTCGAGGCACCGACAAGGTTCCACAGCGACAATGGCTTCATCTCACTGGAACAAAGCGTAACCACACACACACACCCATACATGCCTGTAAATTGAATAAGCAATTGCGGCGAATGTGCCGTTGGACAAATTATTTACTGCTGCGGCAGCGACATGCAACATGCAACTGGCAGTTATGCCACAATGCGGGACGTTTGATCATGTTGCCGCACAAACGTGCAACATTGTTAGGCCTTTCTGTTAGTATTTACACATGCAGGTGCTTGTGTGCGTGTGTAGTTGTAGGAGAATGCCGCGCACAATTGGTCTCCTTATGCTGCGTTTATGCGGACAAGCAAATAGCTGCGCCGAGTGCCAGCGGTCAGTGGTGGACAATATGATGCTTTGGTGCAATAAAAGTATGCTTTTATTGTTGTTTTTGTTTTCCTTTGACAAACATTTGTACCGAATTGAATTTCAAGTGCAAACAACTAACTTTGTAGCTGTCGGGCGTGCTCGAGTGTGCGCATGCGCGAAAGGTTTATTTGAGAAAATTGAAAAAAAATAAAGTAAAAATGCGAAAACAAACACATGATATATACATAAACATATACATATGCATGTGTAAGTATGTCACAAGTCGTATGCTTGTTCCTGTTGGGCTGCGTTGCGGTGAAAGTTTTCGGCGAGACATGAAAACGCCTCTCCAATTTACTTTAAAAATAATATTATATGAAGATATTTTATGAACTACGAAGGTGTGTACTATGTACATATGTATAAGTTCAGTTATAATCATATGCATATACTAATTTACTAATATACCTAATATACGTCGCTTGAGACCTTTTTAATGTTACTTAGGCGTGACTCTGCCTCAAATTGAAGTTACTTAATTTACATGTGGCAATACTAGCGGAAGTCATCACACTTTGGTTCACTTCCATAGAAAACTGGTAGTTTGTTATAACAAAAATAAAAAAGATATAAAAGTCTCCAAAAGTATTTTTTAATATGTGAAGCCATATCCTAACAATTGTATAACACTCGAGAAGTATAAATCTGTGTCTCGAACTTTTCAGAACTTGATCTACTTTTTCTTTTGCATAACAATCTGGTTTTTTTTTTAACTCAGAAGAATTATAACATAAACCGTTAAAAAAAATACATATGTATGTAAATAAAGAAATGTAGATAAGGAAATCAGACTCATCTCACAGACTCTGAGAACAACTTTTCAAGAAAAAGGTGTTAAGAAAATCATACAAATAAAGTCATATCTCCAAAACTTTTTTTCGAATCAATTTTCAACTTTCGTTTCTGGTGCCGAAACGTTCAGAATGTTGGAAAAGGCCTTCAGTGATAATTGTTTGTCGCGTGCAAGTACTTTTCATTGGTACACATTTTTCAGAGAAGGTCGAGAACACGTTGACGACGAACCACATTCAGGATGGCCATCAACGTCAACTGATGATTAACACGTCAATAAAGTAAAGGAATTGGTGCTTGAGAATCGACGATTAACAGTCAAAGATCTTACTGGTATTGTTGAAATATCGGAAAGATCAGTGAAAACCATTTTGAAAGACAAGTTAGGCCTAAAGAAAGTGAAAGCATGTTCGGTTCCAAAATGACTCAATTTTTTCGAAAAACGGTGTCGCGTTAACGTCTGTGTAACAATGCTTTCCGAGTACGACGATGTCATGAAACGTGTTATTACTGGCGATGAGCCTTGTATCTATGCTTACGACCCAAAAACAGATGATCAATCGGCCGAATATCGTGGCAAAATTGAGCCGAAGTCAAAAAAAGCATTTCAAAGCAGGTCAAAAATCAAGGTTATGTTGACTGTTATCTTCGATTAGCGAGGTGTGGTACACTCTGAATTTCTTCTGACTGGCCAAACTTTCAACATGGAATTCTATTTGAGTGTTATGCATCGTTTGCGCGAAGCTTTTCGTAAAAAAGGTCAGAATAATGGGATGACAACTCTTGTTTTTTGCACCGCGATAATGCACCTTCGCTTATTGCATTGATTCTTCGCGAGTTTTTTTGACAAATTTTCAACCAATATCGTAGTGTAACTACCATATTCGCCTGATTTGACTCCGTGTGACTTCTGGCTATTCAGCAAACTCAAACGATTGGCCCAGGAAATCGTTTTGAGGCAATTGAAGACTTAAAAGTGAATCGCTACGGCATTTAAGATTATTCCGAAAACTGACTTTAACAACTGTTCCGAGAATTGGAAGAAACGTTGATACAAGTGTATTATTAGACGGCATAGCTTTTGTAGAATAAATTAAGAATTTTAAAATTATGCACGAAGTCCTAATATTTTTGCTAATATTAGTATATGGGCAGCTAACTTAATTTGTCAGCCAAAGAACTTCCAAAGTCTAATATCATTAGAGGGCCTGTTAAACATGACAAATCAATACCACGAAGTAAAGGAAGTCGTTCCTGAAATATGTCAGATTACTTTGTCAGATTGTTTTGTTTTGGCATCGCGTATATTTTGCCAACTTAAGTGAAAAATTAGAGAAAATGAGAGAGCCTCACCTCAAGACATTCCTGCCATCGTAGGCATTACAATTCTGTAAAATGATTCTAACTATACGAAGATGGATCGGAGGATACAAATAAAAAAGTTACTCAATCTTGTAGCAATGGAAATAATTAATAATTTTGAACTTTCAGTGGTTTACATGGATTTTTCATTTTTATATATGTGATTTATAAAATCCATGACTTTTTTCAAAAATCTTTTTTTTTTTTATTCAAGGGTTTTATTGCCTTTAAGGGTGATATACTGATTATAGCGACCTTCCAACTTTTTCATAAAATTTTTGTAGTACTTTTTATACTTTGCTTAAAAATTTACCTCAGTTTCGGCGATTGCCTCTTCATTCGGCGAAAATTTCTTCCCAGCGATCATTCGATTCAGACCTGAAAACCGGATACAATTGCTGGGGTCAGATCTAGAGAATACGGAGTTCTTGGGGTTTTGCCATCGTTTTCAATGACTTGTGACACGTTGCATAGGCTTGGTGTTGGTTAAATTAGGTTAGGTTATATGGTTGATCTAGAGATTTCGTACGTGGACTGTCATATCTAGTCCTTCGTGAAGCCATAGAAAAGAAGAACTCCTGTGTTTGAAGGCAAGCGCTCCCAAGTGTTTAAGTTTTGAACTCCCAAACGGGGGATAGTCAAGAAGGAAATGTTGAGTTGTTTTCACCTTGTCTTCTTTCATACAGCTTCTGCAGATAGTGTCGGGTAAGATTCCCAGCCTTACAACATGGCAGCCAATAGGGCAATAACCTGTTAAAAGCTTCACAACTAGGGGGAGGTTAGCTTTATTGAAGGCAAAGAGATCACGACATCTCTTGCGATCGATCTTCGGCCAAAAGGTTGGTGGTCGAGTGCTGGACAAGCTCCCGCGAATCTCCGCTATCCAATAGTAAAACACAAGAGGATACGAGTATTGGTGAAACAGCGGCATAGCTAGACGGGAAGAGACCGGGACATTTAAGAAGGCTTACCACGACCTCAGAGCCAATATCATCAAAGCGAATTTGTATATTTATTCACTGATATTGAAAATAAGAAATTCTAATTCATTGATTAATTAATTTTGAGTTCACTAAAGTGCTCGTTAAATTTTTTAATTATAAATCAACCTGACATTCACGTTCCTGCCGAACTAAAGCGGAAAGCTTCAATTCATTCCATGAGGTGTGCAAAATTAGCACAGAATCCTAATGATCTTATAAAATAGTAAATGATCCAATGCGTAAATATGCATGTTTGTATATGTAGATTGCGCAAAAATATACATACATACCTACATAGATATATTATAAGCAGCTGTTCATAAATGCATAATTTGTTTATGAATTTTAAGCCAAAAATCGCTTAAAAACACAAACAAATCTTCATATACAATCTCAACGGAAAACAGAAGACGCCGCCGTCCGCTGAGAGAAACCACGCAGGCAACTGACAGATATACTATATAGTATACTATATATGATGCCTTCTCAAGCACATGACGTTGGTGACAAATGAAAATAAATGATCTCCAACCCGCAGCCGGCAGGGATACAAGTTCAAATATTAGAGAAATAAATGCAAATTATTTGAAGTGAAATTTTCAAAACCAAATCAAGCAGGGGGCATGAAAGAGGGTGAAAGAAGGCGAGTTCATTGAAGACACTATAGCGAAACGTGGAAGATTGCCTTGAGGCAACGAAATCAGCCAAGTCGTTAATAAAGCGTAAAATACGAAAATAAACACTGACGACATCAAATGGCAGCAGGGAAATAGAACGGTAAATAGAGGATATTGTGGTATATATCTATATGAGATATTGAGAAGAAAAAAAGACAAAAAAATCAACTTTGGAAAATCAAAGAGCAGCGCAGCGATGTGCTGACATATGTGCGAAAAATAGAGGTTAACGATAGAGTAGAGGCACAAGCATTGATGAGTACACAAATTGGAAAACGCTATGTTGCGGGAAAATTATCGAAAACACCGTTAGATATATGTATGAAAACAGTGGAACTTCGTAACTTAGTTTTCATAACCTACAAAAGTACGCATATTTCAACGTCAGCGCAAAACAAAGGCAAAGTAGGTCAGGTGGGCAACTGGCAAATTTCATGCTATGCCATGCCGTGCCGTGCCACATAGCAAGCAATAACATTGAAATTAAAACTGATATATTTGGGTTATATCGCTCCACAACGAATCGGCTGGGCGAGCACTGAGCAAATAAACAAATAATGGGCAATAACTAAACGAAAATTGAAAATGAAACGTTGTGCAGGTGATAAAAAAAATTTTTTGGCTTTTTGGCAACGAGTTTATGCAAATTTTACTTTCCGTATTTTTTACGAATATTTATGTTCCTTAGCGTTTATGTCTGGCAAACAAATTAAGTTTGACTAAAAAGCATATTTGTATGCAATATTACAGTGGCGCGAAAAATATTAGTATTGTTGGAAATAAATAGGATTGGTTGGTGATTCGACTCTAGTTTTGGAAAGGGATCACACAGTGAAATCAAAGTATGCTTGGATGCGGCCAAACCATCAAGAACTGGTTTAGCAAGGCATCTCGAAAGAGATATCCGTTCCCACGACTGTCAGGTCTGAGAAACCCCGGACCCGGATTTGTATCCGACCAAGGACTGTCAACTTAGCATTATTTCTCGAAATTACTTCAGGAATACTTTATGCCGCTACAACAACAACATTGTCATAAATATTGGACATGGAAAGGCTGTCGTCGTGTTGGATGGCACGTTTACTCTCTCTGACCACTGAGATCACTTCACAGCAGAGTTTGGAGCCATTGAGCACAATGCGAAAGTGTTTTGAAGCCGTTTCAGGATCGTTGGGAAATCTTGGATACAGTGGTACACAACAGAGACCAAAAAATATTCTAAACAATGCTATTCGGCTGGTCACCTTACGGCGAAAAAGCCGTAGATTGTATACTTAATCGAAAGAAACATGATGGGTGCCGTTTTTTAGGATTCACAAGAATAGAAAAAGACTATCTGGAGAAGGGCCTATCACTCTATGCCGATTTATTGGGACGACTTGATACCGAATTACATAAAAACGGCCTAATTCGGGGGAAAAAACAAGTTTATCATGACAACGCAGAGGCTTCCAACTTCGCCGTCACTTGGGCTAGCTCCGGACCTTAAGAAACACACATTTTGCAGACGAATTAAAGCAGTTGAAGCATCACTTGCTATCGAACTGTTGCATCGAGCTAAAAAGAGACTAATTTTAAGATTAGATTAAGTTAAGTAAGGTTAAAAGGACAATCTTGTTACATCTGCTGACTATGATCTTACTTGGACTATAATGCAAGAGGACAACAGAGATCCTACCCGTTTCCACTCTGATGTGAGTGAAAGAAGCTTATTCCATCAAGCCAATTTATTGGCTCTGCAATTTCCAGCGATTCTGCCACGGTCAGGCATCCAAACTAATGTGATATTAAAGTGTTCATGACGATAAAGACTCCTTAACTAACCTTAAGCGCAATGAGCGAGCTCAACGCTGGTATCGCCGCTATGCTGTTGGAGTGAATGCTCACCTACCTGAAAGAGGATGATCTTCAGAGCAGTACGTCTGCTGCTACCTTAATGGTCCAAGTCCGAATCATTTATTTCATTCTAAGAAGTTTAAGTCTGGTCAACAATATGTCATGTGATTTTTTGGCTTGTTTTAGAGTCTCCCGAGGAGTACGCCCTTGGGATATTCGATTGGACAAATGTAAAACCCCAAAGAAATAATGAGTTGAGATAAACTCTGCGGTCATCTGCCGTAAAGAAAGGATATGCGACTTTTATAGAACCCAGAAAACAGTTAGCGCTTGCTTGTTACCATAATTTCCATTATCCTATATTGTAAACAATTAAGGATATACATATATCAACAACAATTTCTTTAAATAGTTTACAATTTTATTGATTAACTAACAGCTACCTGTACATTATCTAATAACATTCTTTATATTTCCTCTCTTTACTATCCATTTACTTCGTCTTTGCTTCGCCGTTCACTTTATTAAATCAATGCTCTTAATTGCCTATAAAATGTGTTGGAAACCAAAGTAATTTCCAGCGCCGGCCGATTACACTAGCTGCGTGCCGATGTTGTCACAGTAATACAACAATACCAACAACATTCTGAAGTTGTAACGATTACTTAATGCGTGCGTAACGGTGGTTTGATTTTACCACCGACAATTTGCAATTAGGTTGCTGGTATTTACAGCTTATCAGCCACGAACAACTGCTGGCTTGGGCATTTAGAGCTGCAGTGCGATGAGGTGAGGGAGGTCGGGACAGGTGATTTCGACGGGGTTAACAAGTGACTAAAGCATTAGTTGTCGTTGATGGCGGAATTTATTGATTGACTTTAAATGAATGATGGTTGAAATATGCTTAACGAGTAAAGATAACAACGCTCGTTTAGTGGTAGTTAGGTAAAGTGCTTGCGTTGATTGGAATAGAGTTAGTAAATGATACAAAAATTACAGGAAAATACGAATCGCCATTGTCTTTTTATATTAATCCAATATTAGTGCTTCCAACTAATAATCAGTTTCTTGAGGACTTGTGCAAAATTTCAAATCAATATCACAACAACTGACAAACTAACAGACGAGTAAATTTAATTCGACTCAGTCCGCCACTCCGACCATTTATATAAACAACTTATAGGATCTCCTTCGCTCCTTCTGGGCGCTACAAACCAATATGTTCATGCACGTGAAAACCCACGTTAGGTATGTATGTAAGTCGAACGCTCCCATTAAACGTCGCAGCCGATCCGTCAAAATTGTTGGCATATTTCCGTATCGAACATGACATGAAAAATATTTAAGGTTGACGTGACATTTTCTGAGGTTGCCTAACCTGTGTAAAGCACACTTCTGCGCTACGGACCATTTACACAGTTTTCAGGCGCCAAGGCATGTGTGTGTTCATAGATTTAGTTGATTGACAGCAACATCATCTTGGCAAAGAGCAGGCCACGCTATTTTTCGATACTCAAAATACAAAATTGGCATTAAATTGCATGCGCACTAAGAGTGTGCGGCATTTTGTTGCTTTAAATAGGGAAGCACGGAAAATATTGTTTTGCCAGACGTATTTGCTTTTGCATAATGGATCAGCTGTTGGATTAAAGAGTATTTGTAGGTCGGTAAAGAAAGAATAAGTGTTTGAGGTTTTTGTGAAATTTGGCGAAAATATATAATTTGTTGAAACAAATTGGCAAATTAGTGTATTTTTGTATTCTTCAATCTAAGAGAAACATTTCACCAACGATCAATCTAAACTTGTTTTTTTAAAACTGATCAAAAAACCAATAACTTCGTGAGGCTTCAAAATAAACAAAACAGCAGAAGAAAAAATATAAAAA